>NC_064631.1:508387436-508696186 GCF_023864275.1 Schistocerca cancellata
GTTCGTCCATTATTATCAGCTTAGTTTAAAAGTGGGCTCCAGTGCCTGTAACTTGGAAATGGCTACTCCAAATCCAAAATATCTGATTATTAAAGTTGTAGTGCTCTAAATTTCATGTTTTTAGTGATTATGTTGTTGTTGTGGCCTACAGTCCAGAAACTGATTTGATGCAGCTCTCCATGCTACTCTATCCGGTGCAAGGTTCTTCATCTCCCAGTACCTACTACAACCTACATCCTTCTGAATGTGATTAGTGTATTCATATCTTGGGCTCCGTTAAGATTTTTACCCTCCACGCTGCTCTCCAATACTAAATTGGTGATCCCTTGATGCCTCAGAATATGTCCTACGAACCGATCCCTTGATTCTGGAAACATCCCCTAGGCTGTGGCTGAGCCTGTCTCCGCAACGTCCTTTCTTTCAGGAGCGCTAGTCCTTCAAGGTTCGCAGGAGAGCTTCTGTTAAGTTTGGAAGGTAGGAGACGTGGTACTGGCGGAAGTAAAGCTGTGAGGACGGGCCGTGAGTCGTGCTTGGGTAGCTCAGTTGGTAGTTGGCCTTTGGCTGTGATGCGGTGAGGACGCGCTGTTTGTGTTCCTGCCGCGGAGCGAGCGCTCGTGTTTTTTACATCGTACTCGGCTGTTTCGCGCTTGCCGTTCTCAGCATATAGATCAGTATGGCGCACCAGTACAGAAAATCGACGCTCTAATTTACGTTCCGCAACGAATTTGCACGGCCCAAAGCACTCGAAGTCGAACGATTTCTACGAGAAGAAGTTAAAATCCCGGCGACCGACATTCTCGGCATTCACTTGTCCATTGTGAGCAGTATCATATATGTCAAGATCATCAACGACGCAACATGTGAACGGATCCTTCGGGAAACGAAACAGGGCCTCCGTTTCTGCATGCTGATGGCAATGTGGGGACTGTGCACGTCGATTATTCTGGCATGGGACTTCGCACGATCAGACTTTTCGAACTTCCTTTCGAACTATCGGCGAAGGACGTCGTGATAGCGCTGCGCCCCTACGGCACGGTGCATGATCATATTGCGGAAAAATGCACGCAATTCCAGACATATCCTGTGCTGAACGGAGTCCGCCAGGTCCGAATAGAACTTAAAAGACATGTACCTTCATATATGAATATCAGTGGCTGCCGTGCCATCGTCATCTACGACGGGCAACCGAAGACCTGCTCTGGTTGTGGGAAGGAGGGACGCCTCAGATCCGAATGTATCCAACGTCGAATCACTCAACTGCCGCCGGCTGCCGCGGACCCGCCGTCGCAGCCGACGCTGCTTCCCGTGACTTATGCAGCAGTCCTCACGACAGCTACCACTTCACCACGACAGCCGACATCCACTGCTTGGTCGCGGCTCCATCCTCCAATACAGGGCGATGACGACACACCTGTTCCACAAGCTACGGTTTCAACTCCGATGCAGCCGCCCCCGTCGACGGATAAGATACATGATGACAGCATGGGCGTAGACTCGCTTATTGTGCCTACGGCTGCCTTTGTGCCGGAACGTCGTGAATCTTTGCCATCGTCTGACACAGAAGGACACACCAGGAAGCAACGCTCTCCAAAGCGACGGAAGCGGAGGCGTAGAGCAACTTCCGAATGGGATGCGACACAGCCTCCAGAGGACGACGACTCCACCTTCAATGACGACGCTACCACAGAGGCAGCCGCCATTTGCTGCAGTGTGGCACCACCGAACGGAACTGAGGACAAACCACACGTATCTACAGTGTCAAAATCGGATGCCGATACGCAGGACAGATGTTGCCCACCACCTTCTGGAGTGCAAGCACCCATGCCGTGTCCTGAGGAAGCTAGGGAAACCGATCTGGCCTTGAGTTCCCCGACGTGGGCGGATGACCACGACGACGTCGGCACCATGCAAGTTACGCCGACTGGGCCCACGCCATTGGCGCCGGCTCTCTAGGAAGGACTGCAGGTGAGGTTTGGGGGGATGTGGAGGTGTCAATACAGTCAGAAGCGTCATAGGTAATTCCAGTCTTAATGGATAACTTAGCACCTGCGGTTCGGCAACAAGCTTATCGTATCGCCACGATTAACCTCAGCACGATACGAACGGTAGTGAAGATCCAGTTGCTGCGTGAGATGCTTCGTTCTTCGGATGTTGACAATGCCCTGTTGCAAGAAGTGTATATAGCGGCCCTCCCTGTTTTCTACGGTTATGTGACATATGTGTCACCGGCGGACCGGAATGGCAGCGGTACGGCAATACTAGTGCGCGACGGAATTGCCATCGAAGAAGTGACTTACCTTCCGTCAGGAAGGGGGCTGGCGATCACAGCACTGGGCACGCGCATCATTAACATTTACGCTCCATCAGGAACTGACCAACGCCGCGAACGATCGTTGTTCTACTCCGAGGATATCGCCCCTCTCTTTATCAGTCGCTTCGATCAATATATCTTCGGCGGCGACTTTAACTGTGTGCTCCACCTCAACGACCAAGTCCCTCATTTCTCGACTTGTCAAGAACTTCGGCTCCTGGTTCGTGATATGCTTCTCACCGACACGTGGGAGACAGTGCACGGTGACCGTCCCGGGCCGACATATCTTACTAGTCACTCAGCCAGTCGCCTAGACCGCATTTATGTCTCACGATCTCTAGCGCCGGGAGTATTGGACGCCGAACTCTGGCCGCTTGCCTTCTCCGATCATAGCGCTTTCATATGCACACTCACTCTACAGCAGCAGCGGATATGGCGCAGCCGAGGATCCTGGAAGCTGAATGTGGCATATCTTCAAGACCCGGAATGCCGTCAGATTATCGCCAACACATGGATGGATTGCGAACGTCGTCTTCCCCGATACCCTTCGACTCTAGCATGGTGGGTGGAATGTGCCAAACCAGCGTTTCGGCGTGTGCTAACACAGTTCGGAAAAGATATCGCAGCGTGGAATCGTCACACATTGAACTTTTATTACACGATGCTCCGCGAACTCGCCAGCCAACCACCATCTCCAAACTGACAAATGGAAAGCCGCCGAATTAAAGGTAAAATATTGTCGCTTACGAGGAAACGTTTGGAAAGGGGTCGTCGTGCGATCGCAACGTCAAGACCGAGCGGAAGGAGAAAGCCCGTCTATGCATCACATCGAGCTCGACAGCCGCCGACGCCGACAGCAGCTGATCACGGACCTCATATTGCCAGATGGTAGGGTCGTAATGACTCAGGCGGCGGTTACAGAAGCCTTTGTAGATCACTATCGCCGGTTTTACGACGAGGTGAATACGGAGGAAGCGGATGGGCACGACATACTGCAGCACGTGTCGCACACCCTCGACGATGCAGCAGCGGCGACGCTGTTAGCTGGACTTACACGGGACGACATCGAGGACGCGCTTAACAAGGGAGCATTCAACAAATCTCCCGGTCCAGACGGACTGCTGCTCGAGTTTCATCGGACTTTCCGCGATCTAATGATGCCCCATGGATCACCATGTACCAAGAACTGATGACCCCCGGTTGCCACGTGCCACCTGGATTCGTGGAAGGTCTCCTCATAACGATACACAAGCCTTCCAGAGGTCGGACGGTCGAGGACTACAGGCCAATTACAATGCTTATCGCGGACTATAAAATCTTCGCCCGACTACTCGCCAGCCGCATAAAGAAGGTTCTGCCCCTACTCCTCTCCATGGAGCAAACGACACAGAGTGGAGTGACCAACATGCAAACGGCAACCAGCGAATGCAGGGATTCAATAGCTATCGCCACATCATGTCGCCGTCGAGCTGCTCTGATCTCCATTGATTTCGACCATGCCTTCGACAGAGTTCACCACAAGTTCCTTCTGTCCGTTATGGCCCACATGGGCTTCCCGCCTGACTTTCTCGACATCTTTCAGCCCCTTTTCCGTGGAGCTGCATCCCGTGTAATGGTGAATGGACGGATTGCGGGTCCCTTTCCGATCCGACGGTCAGTTCGCCAAGGATGCCCACTCTCCATGATCCTTTACGCGATCGCACTCGAACCAATTGTCGGAGGGTTGAAAAACAGGCTCTCGGGCATGTCATTGAGGGATCACACATTTCACTGCAGGATATATGCTGATGACCTTCTATTACTTGTCCGATCTGGTGACGAGGTACGCTCAGTGATACAATGGATCAATCGCAATGGATTGGCAGCGGGCAGCCTCATGAATGTGGCCAAGTCGGTCTACAGGAGGTGCTTTAGCCCCACTCCCACTAGTCAACAAGATCCGGTTCTTGGGCATAACGTTTACACAGGATGTGCGCCGCACAGCTGCCATGAACTATGCACGATTACTACAGGCAATACGCACAGAAATTCGCCGGAACCTACTTCGACAGATGCACCTTCTACAGCGTGTGGAATACCTGAACCTTCACGTGGCGACTAAGATGATCCACATGGCTCAGGTCCTACCGATATCGACAGCGATGTCACACAGACTGCAAGCAGCGTTTGGATATTACCTTACCGCCAGACACCTATTCAAAGTCCGCTGCGAAACACTCACCCTCCTCCCGCGTGATGACGGACTGGGACTTATAAATGTACGAGCGAGAGCTACAGCGTTATAATTGTGCACAATGATGAAGTTGTGGACCCACAAAGATGCTTCCCTTACGGGACATCTGTTAGAGGAATTGCTGCTGGCGTCCCTTCTGCCACCTGTCACAGTTGCGCACATTACACCCTCACTCTCGCATCTCTCGGCATTTATTCTTGAGTATAGTTACGTGCACCAAGACCTCCCCAACACTCGCACTCCCAAGGCGAGAGACGTTTACAGGCTGCTGCTAAGGTCCATCCCTCGCAATATGATTGAGAGGAAAAGCCCGACCACTCTATGGCCTGCAGTGTGGAGAGCGGTCCAGAAGCCGTTCCTCCCTATGCGGGTACGAGCCGCGTGGTACCAGGAGGTGAACGGGAAGGTTGTAACACGACAAATGCTGCACGCTATTGGGATGACGGATTCCCCTCTTTGCCCACGTTGCCACCTCGTGGATACTGGACGAACACCGTTTAACATGTGGATCGGCGTTCGAGGTATGGCTGCTAGTGCAGAAGATCCTCGTCTGCTACCTACGTATCGCGCCTCGCACAATTGAGCCACGGCTCCTCCTTTGTCCAGAGGATACTTATTTCCCACCTGCGAAGACTCATGCTCTCACATGGTTTAAAGGCATGTCCATATACTACCTCTTTCGAGATGATGAGAAAATGGTACTTGATTCTCCAGGACAGTCATAGCACACTTGAGTGTACACCCCGATACCGACAACTATTTGCGAACTATTTGCGCAGTGTCTTCGATAACCCCCTTCACAGTTGGGGAGTACCAGGCAGAGGATGACCGCCGTCATGGAGCTCCACACGCTGCGAAATGTTTTATCAATTTGGAACATGGAATCTGTACGCAGATGAGCCATGCACATGGAATGGCGTGCGGGATTTGGTTACATTTTTCTTTCTTTATTATCTATCATCATACTATTAGTTTCGAATTCTATTTCATAGTTTAGAAGGAACTCTTGTTCTGTTGTTGCTACGGATGTACATTCTACTTTTGTTTGTCGTAACTGAACGACGCCTTTTTCGATTTAAAAAGAGTTGGTAGGGAAAAATTAACAAATACAACAACAAAATAAACTTATAAAAAAGAAAAAAACACAAAAACAAAAAAAAACAAAAATACAAAAAACACAAAAACACACAAAAAAAGTGGAAATAAAAAAGATGGGTAGAGCGTAAAAAAGAAAAAAAAGATGGTAGAGCACTTAAAAAAAGTTGGCAGAGCACTGGGCTGCGAAAGGCAAGGTCCCCCCCCCCCCAAAAAAAAAGTGGTTGCCTTATGCGTTGTGCCGGCCGCGGTGGTCCAGCGGTTCAGGCGCTCAGTCCGGAACCCCGCGACTACTACGGTCGCAGGTTCGAATCCTGCCTCGGGCATGGATGTGTGTGATGTCCTTAGGTTAGTTAGGTTTAAGTAGTTCTAGGGGACTGATGACCACAGATGTTAAGTCCCATAGTGCTCAGAGCCATTTGAACCATATGCGTTGCGATGCTAATGCTCTATGCAATTGCAGTTCCAATCTCGGTGAAAACCACTGAATACAACCCTTTATTTTCCATTTTAATTAATGGAGTTGCAAATTGCTAGTAAAAATTCCTTACACGAAGTCTGAAGAATGCCTTTACACATCAATCTTCGTGCAATTTAAAAAAAAAAAAGTTGGTAGAGCACTTGCCCGCGAAAGGCAAAGGTCCCGAGTTCGAGTCTCGGTCCGGCATACAGTTTTAATCCGCCAGGAAGTTTGAACTGATCCCTTCTTTTAGTCAAGTTGTGCCACAAATTTCTCTTCTCCCCAATTCTATTGAATACTTCCTCATTACTTATGTGATCTACCCATCCAATCTTCAGCATTCTGCTGTAGCACCACATTTCAAAAGTTTCTATTCTCTTCTTGTCTAAACTATTTATCGTCCACGTTTCACTTCCATACATGGCTACACTCCATACAAATACTTTCAGAAACGACTTCCTGACGCTTAAATCTGTACTATTAAGCGTTCATAAACTTGAAAATCAAAGTAATTCCATTTTTTTTTGTAAGTCAGTTTTTCAATGAAATGAAATTTCTCATCAGAAGACATAAATCTGCCCCACCTTCGGGTACAATGGTACCTACAGATCTCCCTCGATTGACATGTTATATACAACCGATGCTGCCATCCTCTCCGTTCTTTTTTTATTGTTTCCATTGTTAGCCGCCCCTAGTCTTTCTATGTTGGACGAGGGACGCGTCAAAACTCTTTATGTCTTGCAAAATTCTCGTTCCTCGTTTGAGTTTACTTTAGCTGCTCGATTAGTGCATTTTAAAGTGAGTGCTCTAGATCGTATGGAGGTGAGTTTTATAGGCGACGCCAATTTGGCAGATGGTGATGTGGTTAGAGTGAAACAGAAAGGACTGGGAACGCTACTACAATCCAATAAGGATGGGAAAATCTCAGCACATCTTAAGTTACTAAAGGGTTTGGGTGGAGTTGAAGTGCACAGTGCTTGTCATAAGAAGTACAGGAATCCAAAATTGATTAGACTGTTTTTGGCAAAAGGCCCTGCACCGTCAGCTTCTAATCTTCGATCATACAAGGTATCTGATTCTAATAATCACTGATTTCATTTTGGCGAGGAACTTGATGTTAATCGGGAGAAACTTAGCAGACTTCCCTATACAACACAAATTATTGTTCGTAAAGTGATGAAGCTTGAATTAACAGATACTCGCGAAGTGTTGGAACGTACCCCTGCTGAGGGCGTTTGCTCTAAAAATGCTCAATATCGTAGGTTTTAACAGAGGGATTTTTACTGGCCAATCAGGGGAGGAGGAAAACAAGGAACTGCTGGATCAACACAGACAGAAGAAGCAATATAAATGATTTCTTCCTACGACGAACAATCAGGAGAGCGAAAGTTTACTTTGCAGGAGCTAAAGGACCAAACCACAAATGGTTGTGAGGCAGATTTAATGACCATAAAAATCCGACTCTTCCAGAAGCATGGTGAAGAAATAATGATTGTTGACGGACATAAAAAGAGCTCAGTAGTGTGTTTCAAAAGTACAGGTTATAAGATAGTGTCTGATAGTATCTATCACAGCAAACTATCAGATCCACGAGAAGATCGTCTGAGAATTTTACGTGCTGCTGCAGATATACTACGTGATGACATCGATACACAGGTCTATGACACATGGCAATAACCTCCACCTAATGAGTTCTTGGCAAATGTCCAATTAGTGATCCTTGAATCATCGCTCCATTTCTTTGAGTAGTTGATTTTTAAAAAACAAATGATGAACTCTAAATAAATTGAAAACATTGTGTTGCTATCTTCTATTGATTGGACTCACTACATTCACGTACAAAAGACTCGGATCAAGACTTATTGTCGGGGCTCTTAGTGTAACTCGATTCGCAGCTCCATAATGGGAGATTCCCTATGTGAGACGTCTTCGATTGCACGACGTGAGAATCCTAACATAACTAGTGAGGGATGCATCCAGATCACCTCTGATGACGTCGATTTTAACATGTCCACGATTGACAGGTTGAATACTCGTACTTCCAATTCCATGGGAGAAATCAAGTCCCTCTCTGCACAGTTATGGAGTCTGACAAGAACAGTGATAGGGAAAGAATTTCAACTTCTGAACTTTTATCTACCCAAGAGATGCTTCGCGAAGGGGAACAAAGTCTTCTGAATGATCTCGACGTTTAAAGACACCACGCGTTTCATCAGATATCACTTCCGATGAAGATACAAATTCTGCAGTCGCAAAAGAGAAGTTCGTCGCAAATAAGAGCATCAAGAACCACTTGATTTTTATGCTCATGAGGAAATTTGAGGGTGGAGTCATTCAAGTGCTATGGGCAGAAGATGCGGCTTCATTAATTGTGAAAACAGCTATAACGCAAGTTGCTGAGTCTGACAGTAAGCAAGGACAGTAAACGAGGACATCGGTGTGCTTGTTCTCAACGGGTCACGAAAATAACTACAACAACTTGTACTTTCATATACTGGAAAGAGGGCAATCAGCAGGAGTTTTATACTCCAGAAAGTCTTTCAATTTCGATCCTGCATTTGCCATTTTCAGCCATGCCTTCACAGGATGTGATCCGCATCCTCTTTTTTTGACCAAGGAAAATGGAAATTACTAAACCTTATGTAACGACAGCCACATCTCAAAGTTCAAGTTGTTGAATTTGTTAAACCCTAAGTCTCTCAACAGTTAATGGCACAGGTAGCAGAACAGCTGAATTCCAACTGCGTAACTTCGGACGAGGTCAGGTCCGACTGTTTTGTAAACCCTGCCACGAGGAAATCTTCCAAACATGTAAGGCTACCGCCAACATCGGACGCAACAAGGTGGCAGTCATTGCGATCCTATTATCAAGTGCAATCTTCGCTGGGGAAGCAATTGATCCATGCCAGTGGGGCCGGAAGAGAAATTTATCACGCTTGTTTCCCGTGACGATGACAAAATATGCGGCACCACGCACGCTGCTGAAGATGGTTTCCTGCGTATGCAAAACAAGATGCACAGCAGTATGTGATGTGGATGTAGCAAATCTAGACTTCACCGCTCCTCGACGTGGAAACACTGTTGTCGCTTATCTTGCGAGAACGCCTCAGGAATTGGGCTCGACAAAAATTCGGAAGGGATAGAAGATATATTTCAGAACGAGCAAGTTGGTGAAGGTGCCACAGTGGATAGTGAAGATGGGATGCTGCACTGGGACCTCCCGCAGTCTCCCGGATGATCTCGATGAAACTGAAACTAGCGTGTTAATCTCTAATATTTTAATTGTTTTTAATGTTGTAATGCCGTTTTATTTGTTCATTTGTACTAATTTTTATATTACTCGTACGTAAATACATATTGGCCATTACTATGCACTCAGTTTTCATTTTAGCAATCTACCTTTACCAATTGAGGTATGGATAAAAACGTTAATGAAGAAAATTAGAAAGATAATACATAGTGAACACATATGTGCTCATTAGAGAGCAGTCTTCCAACTATCATTTCGGTTAATAAATTTGACTTGAAAGAAAAAGAACAAAATGGAATCACTTCGGTTTTCAAGTGTATGAACGGTTAATAGTGGCTAAAACTTAAAAACTAGATGATTTTCTAACATGAAATTTGATGCTCTGCGACTCTGATAACTTGACTTCTTCATTTGGAATAGCCATTTTGAGTTACAGGCGTTGAGGACGACTTTTTAGCTAAGCTGATAAAAAAGAACTAACTTTGACAACTGACAGCGGCCAACCGGCTGCACCGATTTGGACATTTAAATACGTCATTGAAAGAAAAATTTTGGTAAGGATAACACTTTCAGCAGGATGCATAGTTTTCGAGTAAATAGACGAAAACCTAAAAAATGTGCCAAAATTTCTTGTTTTTTTTTTTTTTTTTTGGCATCAAAAAGTTATCCCAAGGGTTTTGGAGATCGAAAACTTGGATTCAACATACTCTCAACCATATACCCAAGATGAAAATGAAGTCTCATGCGTAGGAGGAAGATGCGGGAGACCCACACCACCGTACTAGGCAAAGTCCTAACGGAGGTGGTTTGCCGTTGCCTTCCTCCTACCGTAATGGGGATGAATCATGATGATGACGACGATACACAAACACCCAGTAATGTCGGGGCCGGTGAAAATCCCTGACCCCGCCGGGAATCGCAGCCGGGACCCCGCGCTCGGGAAGCGAGAAAGCTACCGCGGGACCACGAGTGGAGGAATAAACCTAAAATAAAAATATAAAATGGTTATCACTGTTAGCATTCAACCGCGATTCTTATACATATATTTTAACAACGCGTTTCAAGAGACAATGCTCCCCTCATCAGGTTGTAAAATCTGTCATTAAATTAAACGGACTAAAAAGACAAAATACCATCACAAATAGTTGGGAATTCCTTAGAGTAAAACAGAATTAAAAGTATATTGGACTGTGGGTCCTCGTCTTACATTGAAGTTGTTGACACAAGTCGATGGCCGTCCCGAAGCTACCAAATATGCTGTCGCACTGTGCCGGCTCGGGAGCTGTTGTGGATAAAACCAACAAGTGAGTACATCTGGTATTGCGTGCATGCACATCACATCTCATGCTTCGACACGCAAGTCGCCTGTGTGGCCTCAAATAAAGAGACTTGCACTAGCCGGCCGAACAACCCCAGACTTGGTCTCCCAGCTAATAATGCCATACCATCATTTCATACATCTCATGTTGAATGCTTACAGATGTTCCCTAGCATGTATTAAACAGTTTTGTATCTAACGGATAGGCAATTTTCTTGTTCCGATGCATTTAAAACAGTTTCTGGATGCTAATTCTAATATACTTCTGATTGCTTTCCTTTCTCATACGAAAATATATCTAGCTCTTGAGGAACTACCTTCAGGCAATATTCAGTATTGTACGTAGGTGGTATCGGAAGAAAGCAAAGTATAAGAGGAGTAGAAACTGTTTTCTCACACTGTTTATTAATTAATGCAATAAACAAGTAAAATGAGCTAGTTTGCGTCGCAGATAATTGGTTCAAAAATGGTTCAAATGGTTCTGAGCACTATGGGACTTAACTTCTTTGGTCATCAGGTCCCTAGAACTTAGAACTACTTAAACCTAACTAACCTAAGGGCATCACACACATCCATGCCCGAGGCAGGATTCGAACCTGCGACCGTAGCAGTCGCGCGGTTCCAGACTGACGCGCCTCTAACCGCTCGGCCACACCGGCCGGCGATAACTTTGGCGTGGAACATAAAACCAGACAAAATCCAACAGTCTCGCATGTCGCAAACCACGTGAATAATAACGCCATATTCGACATGGACAACTGTACCCCGTTAATTCGTACTACCGCACGCCTGTCGAATAATACGGGGTGCGCTGTAGAAATGAGGAGTGAACACAGCCGGAACAGCGGGCGTGAGGAAGCGACATATGGTGCATGGAAATCTCATACAATTCTGAACTGCATATTGCGTACTTCTTTCAAATTTAGTCCCGAAGTATTGACATATCTTTCTGTCAGAAAAGTTTATTTGATATTTATTGCAATGTTTGTAAATTCGTAATTAAAACAAACTGAACAGTGAATCCAGAGTCGTGCACTGCGACAGGCATGCCATCCCACGTGGGACACCCCCGCATTGGAGATATTGCAGGCACCGGCGATTCTTCGTCAGGGACCGTTTCTTTGCTGGATTAACATGATTCAGTATTACAGGAGATATTTTGTCAATGTTTCGCACAGGAATTACGGCATTACTTTTTAACGACATTGAATCCTCATTGACTGAATTCTGGACCTTCAGGACCTCTTCTGTCTTACCATAATTAAACTCACAGTATTTGTTAGTCTTTGATGGCATCGACAGAATTTATCCATTTATATATATATATATATATATATATATATATATAGGGTGAGTCACCTAACATTACCGCTGGATATATTTCGTAAACCACATCAAATACTGACGAATCGATTCCACAGACCCGCGTGAGGAGAGGGGCTAGTGTAATTGGTTAATACAAACCATACATAAATGCACGGAAGTATGTTTTTTAACACAAACCTAGGTTTTTTTTAAATGGAACCCCGATAGTTTTGTTAGCACATCTGAACATATAAACAAATACGTAATCAGTGCCGTTTGTTGCATTGTAAAATGTTAATTACATCCGAAGATATTGTAACCTAAAGTTGACGCTTGAAACCTCCGACGTTCAGTTGCGTGTTGTAACAAACACGGGCCACGGTCGGCGAGCTGCATCTGCAGGGACATGTTTACGATGACGACCGTGTTTACGAGTGTGGCTGTAGTGCACTGTTGTGTTTCGGTCTAGCTGTCGCAGTGTCGGCATCTAGCGCTTGCTGCTATTGTTATTCTGCATTCGTCTCTGCACGCAGACCAACTGTAGTACACCGTGTTACAAGACGTCTGTGATAGTGTAGTGTTGTAGGAACTGTGACCATGGTGTATTCGAACTCTGAAGAGGCAGAGATGATACTCATCTATGGCGAGTGTCGACGAAATGCAGCTGAAGCCTGCAGGGTGTATGCAGAATGGTACCCGGACAGAGAGCATCCAACGTGCCGCACATTGCAAAACATCTAACGCCAACTGCATGCAGCAGGTATGGTCGTAGCACGCAAACGGGTCCGTAACAGGCCCGTCACAGGAGAAGTGGGTGCAGTTGGTGTGTTAGCTGCTGTTGCCATGAACCCACACATGAGTACACGGGACATTGCGAGAGCCGGTGGACTGAGTCAAAGTAGTGTCTTACGCAAACTGCATCGTCACCGCTTTCACCCGTTTCATGTGTCGCTACATCAGCAATTACATGCTGATGTCTTTAATCATCGAGTGCAATTCTGTCAATGGGTATTAACAGAGAATGCGTTGCAGTTCTATCTGTTTACCGATGAAGCGGGTTTCACAAACCACGGAGCAGTGAATCTACGGAACATGCATTACTGGTCCGTGGACAATCCTCGCTGGCTAAGACAGGTGGAGCGACAGCGACCGTGGACTGTAAATGTATGGTGCGGAATCATTGGCGACCACCTCATTGGTCCTCACTTTATTGCAGGGGCCCAAACAGCTGCAACATACATCGCGTTTCTACAGAATGATCTGCCAACGTTGCTCGAAAATGTCCCACTGGAAACGCGTCGACGTATGTGGTATCAGCGTGATGGTGCACCTGCACATTCTGCAATTAACACTAGGCTGACACTTGACAGGATGTTCGACGGGCGTTTCATAGGACGTGGAGGAAGCATAAATTGGCCAGCCCGTTCTCCTGATCTTACACCTCTGGACTTCTTTCTGTGGGGTACGTTAAAGGAGAATGTGTACCGTGGTGTGCCTACAACCCCAGAGTATATGAAACAACGCATTGTGGCAGCCTGCGGCGACATTACACCAAATGTACTGCGGCGTGTACGACATTCATCACACCAGAGATTGCAATTGTGTGCAGGAAATGATGGCCACCACATTGAACATCTATTGGCCTGACATGTCGGGACACACTCTATTCCACTCCGTAATTGAAAACGGAAACCACGTGTGTACGTGTACCTCACCCCTCATGGTAATGTACATGTGCGTCAGTGAAAAAGACCAATAAAAAAGTGTAAGCATGTGGACGTAATGTGCTGTTCCAGTCTCTTCTGTAACTAAGGTCCATCACCGTTCCCTTTGGATCCCTACGTAATTCGGTCAGCGAAGGAGTGGTACTCAAGCGTCAACTTTAGGTTACAATATCTCCGGATGTAATTAACATTTTACAATGCAACAAACGGTACTGATTACTTATTTGTTTATATGTTCAGATGTGCTAACAAAACTAACGGGGTTTCATTTAAAAAAAAACGTATGTTTGTGTTAAAAAACATACTTCCGTGCATTTTTTTATGATTTGTATGAACCAATTACACTAGCCCCTCTCCTCACGTTTGGTCTGTGGAATCGATTCGTCAGTATTTGATGTGGTTTACGAAATATATCCAGCGGTAATGTTAGGTGACTCACCCTGTATATAGCACGGAAACGGTACGTTTCCGGATACGAGCTCCAAATCGAAATGTTGTATGCACAGTTCCTTCTACAAGTCCTCCAATTTTATAACGGGAATTTTAGAGCACCTTGTATTTATGAATACTAATTTATGTACAACATTTGGTCCGTCCTTGTATCTAGATAACAGAGGATAAATGGTTCAAATGGCTCTAAGCACTATGAGACTTAAAATCTGAGGTCATCAGTCCCCTAGACTTACAACTATTTAAACCTAACTAACCTAAGGACATCACACACATCCATGCCCGCGGCAGGATTCGAACCTGCGCCCGTAGCAGCAGCGCGGTTCCGGACTGAAGCGCCTAGAACCGCTCGGCCACTACGGCCGGCTAACAGAGGATAAGAAAAAAGTAAATAAATAATATAAGTGTTCATGTCGACCAACGGTATCTGTGCCCATATTACATATTAAGTCTCCCTCTCAATCGGAACAAGTCGGCTCGACTCGTGGAAATCGGCTTTCAAATTTTTTTCTACACTGTGACCTGTTTTTGAACCTGACGTGGATTTCTCTTAATGGATTCTTATGGTATTGATTAATGATCATAATTGTGCGTTTGCTTGTCTGTTGGCAGGCATTTTCTTAAGAAGAATTTCTTTTGAAGACTTCCTTTGCCCTCCTTTCACCATATGTTTTAGTATGCTCGCAGCCTACAGCAGCCTATGCTGCGCTCCCGTTTCCTGTATAGCTCTGTCAGTATCTACAAATGTTTCACATTTTCCGCAGCTCCGCGGGTATCTTTTAACCTTATGTGATTTTGAGCAGTTAAAGACAAATCACCGGACAGGAAAATTGGTGGTAACAGCAGCTGCGCCATCATAAATCTCTACAGACCGCCTCGTGTCAAATGTCCAGTTGACAGTCATTATTTGTATTCAGGGAACTTAATCTCTGAGTATGCTTCAGAAATGCTCTTACACGTTGCAGATTATACATGCAGCACTCCCATGTGTGTATGGCAAATACAATTTCTGTAAGGAAGACTCCATTTACACCAGTTCTTAGCATAATATCCAACCGACTGATTTTATTAAATGGGGGAAAAATGCTGAAAACGGAACGAAAAAGTTCTTGTGGATATATAAACGGAAAGACCCTCCATGGATTGTATATTCACAAAAGGTGAAGACAAAAGTATTTTTTTACAGTGTAGGTTTCAATGACTGATAACACTCATAAAAAGACAGCAGACAAGTACGAATATTCTGTCTGTACCAGATTTTCAGATCCACACGCAAGAGGGCAGTGAGATGGAGCACCGTCACGTAGTAGCCGCAGTACCCTTCGTACCAACATAGGCACGTTCTGCAGCAGGAGAGGCAGGGTAACCCACAAGAAGTGAGGAGTTGGGGAAGGATAACTGATCGCAGGAGGCGGTCGTCAACATCCCACGTCGCCACACTGGAGGCTGAACCGGTGCTAACGGTTCCTTGCCACCAAGCCATAGGGATTCTGTGCAGCTCACAGGTGGGTACTGCGCAAGTTGACTATACTAGCCCTCGTAAGGGTGGCATCGGTGAAAAAAAAATGAAATGATCGTATGGCGTCAGTGGCCGGGAGTTCCCAGGTGGAAAATTCGGCCGCCAAGTGCAAGTCGTATTGAGTGCGATGCCACATTGGGCAACTGTGCGTCGACAATGGGGATGAAATGATGATGAGGACAGCACAACGCCCAGTCACTGAGGGAAGAAAATCCCCCCACCCCAGCCAGGAATCGAACCCGGGCCCCTATGCGTGGCATTCCAAAGCGCTGACCATTCAGCTATTGTGGCGGACGGCATGTGTGAAAAGGATGGATAAGAGAAATCCCAGCATCGTGATGGACTGAACGACGAACCAGCGTCAAAACCATCGCCGCGGGCTCAAGTCCTTACATGATAAGGCCTGCACGCATTGTAGGTGATACGGATAGTGGTTAGTTGTCGTGGGGAATGTTCCACACGGTGGTTTGGCGTACGCCTCACTGGTGGGCCACCCGCAAGTAGCTGATACCGGAGTCAATGTCAAAAGGTCTTTCACTTCCTTGGAAAGCATTTACGGTGTTTGTCCATATGACCTTTTATGTTCGTCAACCTCGCAGGGATCGTTTCCTGCACTTTGTCGCCATTTAACAAAGTCACCCCGAATGTTCTGTGTTCTTGGGTTGTCAGTCATTCTTGCAATTATTCACCTATGGTGATGCTTAATAGATTGTGTTACATTGTGCTGTGTACTGCAAAGGTTAACTATTGGTTAACAGTTGTCACCACATTGTATGTAATTAAATTGACTTGTTGGGGAAACTACTTCAGGCAGGTTCCACATACGTCCTAATAAAAGAAACAAAAACGGACAACCCACGAAGGAATTGTACAAATGGGGTGGAAACCAAGAGGTGCGATGTACATGTACACACAAACAAATGAGTACAATCTGAGAAAAACTGGATGATTTACTCACGATAGCTTCTAAAAGTAAGCAATTCAGTAACGCGTTGATCCACCTCTGGCACGTATGCAAGCATCAGCAGAGTTGTACGATGTCCTCCTGAGAGATATCATCCAAAGTTCTCTCCAACTGGAGTGTTAAGATCAGGAGATGGTTGGAAAGCACCGCCCGTAATGCTCCTAGCGTTTCGACTGGGGAGAGATCAGATAAACCTACTGGCCAAGGTAGGGTCGGAAAGCACAAAAACAAGCAGAAAAAACTCTCGCCGTGAGCGGCCGGGCATTATCTTGCTGAAATGCAAGCCCAGGACGGTTGCCATGAAGGGCAAGAAAATGGGGCACATAACACAATTGCTGTGCTGAACAGTGGCGTGGATGACAACCAAAGACATTCTGCTGTGAAGATAAATGACACCCGGACCATCACTACAGTGTGTGAGGCTGCATGGCGAGCGACAGTCAGGTTTGCATCCCAGCGCAGTCCTGGCGTTTCCGGACACGTATTCGGCCTGGAATTTCATTGACTGGAGTTGGATTGTGTTGAGACATGAGTCCCGCTTCGAAATGAGCCCAGATGACCAGCGAAGGCGTTTCTGGAGACATTCCGGAAATCGGAGGGATACCAACTTGACTATGGCCCGCCTTATAGCCCGAAAGGTGTATGGGGTGTCATTTCTTTTCATAGCAACATCTCTTCGGTTGTCATTCACTGTTCCCTTAGCGCACAGCGGTACTTGGACGATATTCTACGCCCCATTTTATTGGCCTTCATGGCAAACCATCGCTGGCCGTTGTGGCCGAGCGGTTCTAGGCGCTTCAGTCCGGAACCGCGCTGCTGCTATGGTCGCAGATTCGAATCCTGCCACGGGCATGGATGTGAGCGATGTCCTTAGGTTAGATAGGTTTAAGTAGTTCTCAGTCTAAAGGACTGATGACCTCAGATGTTAAGTCCCATAGTGCTTAGAGACAATTTTTGAGCAAACCATCTTGGGCTCACATTTCCACATACGGCGTGAGTTTCTACAGCTTGTCTTCGTGCGTGCCAAACCATAACTTGTCCAGTAAGATCGCCAGATCTCTCCCCAGAGAGTACTGCGGGCTCCGCCCTGCAAGCATCTCAGGATTTTACGACGTAACGTGACAATTGGACAGAATTTGGCACTATATCCGTCAGGAGGACATCCAATAATTCTGTCAAACAATGCCAAACCGAGTAACTGCTTGCATAAGGGTGTCGAAAGAGGACCAAAATTTTAGTACATTGGTCAATTTGTGAAGCTTTTTCTCTTGAGTAAATGATGCAATTTTTGAGTTACTGTAATCATTTGTTTGTCTGTACATGCACATCACATCTACCGATTTCCGACCCATTTCGATAATTCCTTCGTGATGTATCTTTCTTCCATTTTTTTGTTTATTTGTTTGTTTCTTTCTTTCTTTTATTTTTTTACCTTAAGTCGAATTACTAGAGAACAGCATTCAATATTACATTGGGATTTCATTTAACTGTTTTATTAACATATTTAAATAACAGCACTACAAACAAGACGAGTTTCGATAAAAAGTTGGATACACTGTCAACTATAATCCCAGAAATTAGGTCGAACAACGCGTTTTGTTACATGTTGACCATTGTCCCAGGCAAGAATCAATGTTACGTTGTGTACGTGTGTTCAAGCACTTGTAGAAATTCTTTCTTTTTACTCTAATATGCCAATAGGTTGGAGTGTGGCAGAGAAGCCCCAATTGGGAAGAGTTGGGGACGGAATTTTCAGCTGCAACATTCGCCTGACAACCAAGGGAAAGATATAAAGGAACTTGGTCGGAAGCAGTGCCTTCGAACCATTTCCGATAATGTGTGGGACAATGTTCATCATAGTGCCAGTTAAAAACTAAAATTGTGTGTCTGTGTGTGTGTTTGTGTGTGTGTGTGAGAGAGAGAGAGAAGGAGAGAGAGAGAAAGAGAGAGAGAGAGATAAGCTAGTGTGCTGCTGAACTTTCTATGACGCGACCTCCATGTACACAATTGCATCGTTTGCGAACATGGACAGACAGGCTTTAATATATTCGCTGACCTTTGCGGCTTTAACTGAGATTCTGTTTATGCCCGGAGGTCCCGGCATTCGCTACGCCTGCGCTAGCTGGCAGCTGTGGGCGCCCTGTGTGTTTCCCCGGCGTTTCCATCGCTCAACAAGCGCAGCACGACTCGCCACCCCTCCTACAGAGCCAGAGCCTCCCACCCCTCCCGCCATTCACGTGTCCGGCACGCTGCCTCCACCATCAGCGCGTGCCTCCACCTCTGGCAGCGGTATTCGCCGCTTATTATTCTCCACTGCTCGGTACGCAGTTTTAAAGCGAACAGCAAAAGGCGCTCACTACATTCATTTTTCCTGCCTTTTCACCATATGCTCAATAACATTTCATAACGGAGCATATTTTCTTCCAAAAGTAAAGTCCTTTACTTGGTTAAGCTGTTTGCCATCCACTCCACGGATATCCAGCCAGATATGAAGAAGTGAAGAACTATTTCGGACTGAAGACATTTATCAATGTGTGGCGAAACAAGCGCTGTGTCATTGTGAGAGATCCAGATGCGAGTGAGTCTGCCGCGACGTATTCCACTTCACTATTATCAGCGCCGCATGATCATAACGCGCCTGTCCTTAGCATATAAACGAATTGACCATCATGTAACAGTGAAATTAAAAAAAAAAACTTTTCATAACTTTGTCAGTGTATGCTTCAGCATATATTAATGTTAACATTGTGAAGTCTCAGAATGATCTAATGAATGTGCTTTGCTAAGTGTATTATTTAAAAACAGTAAGTGGTGCTAAATAACGAAGCCATAATGCTAAAAATTGTTCAGAATGTGCAAATGTACGTCAAAATCACAAGTTACAAGTCTGAACTTGATCAGACCAATATTTTGTTCAAAATAGGCCTTTTTACCAAAATTGAAAGCGCTGAATATTAGACTCAGAAACTTGAAAATTTGTACGTAGCCTCAGTTTCATATAAAAACGTTAACTATATGGCTCCATTAAGCTATCTCTATTAGTTTTCAAGTTATATACTAGGAACTAAATTTGAAACGAAAATGTGCCTATTCACAACAGACTAAGTATCACTTATATTTGTTACATAAAGTTCTAATTACAGCACTCGATTACTCTGATAATGTAATGTACTGTATCAAGTTTCAAGACTTTAGTGTAAATGGCAGCCGGCCGTTGTGGCCGTGCGGTTCTAGGCGCGTCAGTCTGGAACCGCGTGACCGCTACGGTCGCAGGTTCGAATCCTGCCTCGGGCATGGATGTGTGTGATGTCCTTAGGTTAGTTAGGTTTAAGTAGTTCTAAGTTCTAGGGGACTGATGACCACAGATGTTGAGACCCATAGTGCTCAGAGCCATTTGAACCATTTTGTAAATGGCAATCATTACAAGAGGTCATATTCTTTTGTCGGTTCCGTTCTAAAAATACTAGCCGACCAAGTAAAAGTGCAGGCGAGCTAAGACTTTGTCAGTAACTAAAGCAAACATAATTCCATTCATATAAAAATTATGAAAATCGTAAACTACTTCATGACGGAATTATTAAATAATAGGTATCCGAGAAAACGGCCATTTAGATGCTGCTACCTATGCTTAAGGCGGTTGATAGGAGATGGTCTATTTGGCGGTCCGCTACGACCATATATAAATACGACCAGAGAGGCAGTGGGAATATCCACTTTGCACTGAGATATCAACCTGTCCACGTCAGTCAAACGCCTCTGACATCACAGCAGGCAGCTCCTACATGTTTTTTGTGAAAGAAGGAAGTGAACTGGCGAGGACTGTACACCGTCCTGCATCGCTTAGACTTCATTAAAGTAACGGTCTGTGTGCCACCCCCAATGTTGACAAAATTGCGTGGCAAGTGGCGAGATGATTTTCCACTTTTGAGGCAAGCAGTTAACTTTGACGGTTAGAAGTCAGAGTGAACTTCCTGTAGAGGTCACCTCTGTACTGTTAATAATGCTGTTTCCGATAGGGACATTATTATTATCAGGAAGAATATATTTTGTGCATGTGAACTTTTCCTGAATATATTGATTAGGTACAACTCAAAATTTTTATTTACAGCGTTAGTCCCTGATCCGACTGAGTAAATAGCAAGTAGGAACATTTTCTTTCAGTCAGTACAGAGAGTAATGTGAATTGCAGACTGTAAATTACGGTCAGTATGTTCTCCAATGCTTTCTAGCTGACCATAAATATAGTTTTTCAGGCTCTTGTAAATAGCTAAGAAGTTTTTTAATGCTGTTAAAATGTAAGGCACGGGATTAATGTACAGCAACAAAAAAATTATATAGAAAATAAAATGCTAAGACTTTTACAAAAACAGTTTGAGGAATATACAGAGTGAGTCACCCAACATTACCGCTGGATGTATTTCGTAAGCCACATCAAATACTGACGAATCGATTCCACAGACCGAACGTGAGGTGAGGGGCTAGTGTAATTGGTTAATACAAAACATAAAAAAATGCACGGAAGTATGTTTTTTAACACAGACCTACGTGTTTTTTAATGGAACCCCGTTAGTTTTGCTAGCACATCTGAACATATAACCAAATACGTAATCAGTGCCGTTTGTTGCATTGTAAAATGTTAATTACATCCGGAGATATTGTAACCTAAAGTTGACGCTTGAGTACCACTCCTCCGCTGTTCGATCGTGTGTATCGGAGAGCACCGAATTACGTAGCGATCCAAAGGGAACGGTGATGGACCTTAGGTACAGAAGAGACTGGAACAGCACATTACGTCCACATGCTAACACCTCTTTATTGGTCTTTTTCACTGACGCACATGTACATTACCATGAGGGGTGAGGTACACGTACACACGGGGTTTCCGTTTTCAATTACGGAGTGGAATAGAGTGTGTCCCGACATGTCAGGCCAATAGATGTTCAATGTGGAGGCCATCATTTGCTGCACACAATTGCAATCTCTGGCATAATGAATGTCGTATACGCCGCAGTACATATGGTGTAATGTCGCCGCAGGCTGCCACAATACATACGTTGTTTCATATCCTCTGGGGTTGTAGGCACACCACGGTACACATTCTCCTTTAACGTACCCACAGAAAGAAGTCCAGAGGTGTAAGATCAGGAGAACGGGCTGGCCAATTTATGCTTCCTCCACGTCCTATGAAACGCCCGTCGAACACCCTGTTAAGGGTGAGCCTAGTGTTAATTGTGGAATGTGCAGGTGCACCATCATGCTGATACCACATACGTCGACGCGTTTCCAGTGGGACATTTTCGAGCAACGTTGGCAGATCATTCTGTAGAAACGCGATGTATGTTGCAGCTGTTTGGGCCCCTGCAATGAAGTGAGGACCAATGAGGTGGTCGCCAATGATTCCACACCATACATTTACAGTCCACGGTCGCTGTCGCTCTAACTGTCTCAGCCAGCGTGGATGTCCACGGACCAGTAATGCAAGTTCCGTAGATCCCTCTGCCCCGTGGTTTGTGAAACCCGCTTCATAGGTAAACAGGTAGAACTGCAACGCATTCTCTATTAATGCCCATTGACAGAATTGCACTCGATGATTAAAGTCATCACCATGTAATTGCTGATGTAGTGACACATGAAACGGGTGAAAGTGGTGACGGTGCAGTATGCGCATGACACTACTTTGACACAGTCCACCGGCTCTCGCAATGTCCCGTGTACTCATGTGTGGATTCATGGCAACAGCAGCTAACACACCAACTGCATCCGCTTCTCCTGTGACGAGCCTGTTACGGACCCGTTTGCGTGCTACGACCATACCTGTCGCATACAGTTGGCGGTAGATGCTTTGCCATGTGCGGCACGTTTGATGCTCTCTGTCCGGGTACCGTTCTGCATACACCCTGCAGGCTTCAGCTGCATTTCATCGACACTCGCCATAGATGAGTATCATCTCCGCCTTTTCAGAGTTCGAATACACCATGGTCACAGTTCCTACAACACTACACTATCACAGAGGTGTACTATAGTTGGTCTGCGTGCAGAGACGAATGCAGAATAACAATAGCAGCAAGCGCTACATGCGGACACTGCGACAGCTAGACCAAACCACAACAGTGCACTACAGCCTCACTCGTAAACACGGTCGTCATCGTAAACATGTCCCTGCAGATGCTGCTCGCCGACCGTGGCCCGTGTTTGTTACAACACGCAACTGAACGTCGGAGGTTTCAAGCGTCAACTTTAGGTTACAATATCTCCGGATGTAATTAACATTTTACGATGAAAGAAACGGCACTGATTATTTATTTGTTTATATGTTCAGATGTGCTAACAAAACTAACGGGGTTCCATTCACAAAAACGTAGGTTTGTGTTAAAATACATACTTCAGTGCATTTTTGTATGGTTTGTATTAAACGATTATACTAGCCCCGCTCCTCACGTTCGGTCTGTGGAATCGATTCGTCAGTATTTGATGTGGTTTACGAAATATATCCAGCGGTAATGTTAGGTGACTGACCCTGTGTATGTATTGTCTTTCAGCGTGCTGGTGCTTGTAGTGTTCTGTATAATAATTATTTAGATAAATAGATTTCACTCATCGGCAGTGTACATGAATCATGAGCGACTCAGTTTCATCGACGAGGGGGAATGTTTGGGAGCGACATTGTCCAGGAACTTCTCGACAGTGCATCACAGAAAAACAACGTTAGTAAAAGAAATAACTAGTGCTTTGCGCGTACCTCTCAACAAAATACCAAATGAGTTCAGTAACATTACATCAGGTCACATCTGGGGCCATTGTCTCGTGCTGCTGATTTCTCGTCACGATAGGTTGTTACATTGACTGACTGAACGCGCAGTGGGTTGCCCCAGGTAAACAGGCGGGTGTGCACACTATTACAACATGTAACTGAGTCTTCTTTTGTAAGGTATGACTTAACAGTTATATACATTAATTAGGTACAATTAGGCACAGTTATTGAAACGCATTGATATGTATGGTATGTATATTAAGTCTATACTACCGAAGTTAAGGAAGATTTGGATTTAAATACGATATTAGCGGTATTAAAGCTGCAATTTTGAATATAATTATCGAACTTTCGACAGCTGTGTCGCCATCCTGTCAAGGAGTAAAACTGTTGCTCCTCAAGAACGTGCCGCAGTCGAATGCTTCACAACTTTGCCCGAAATGGCACGGATTTAATTTCGGGAAATTTTCGTTAACACTTCTAGAACACAAGTAATGTACAGTATATAATAATCAAATCAAACACATCTTTTAATAAAACAGTTATCCAGAGCCGCTAATGATTAATACCATTCGAATGTTTTCATCGTCGCTGCGGTGGCCTGAATGAAAAGATTCAGCGATGAAGGAAAAGATACAGCGATGTGAAACTCATTGTAATTGGCGGGATGAAACCGTATGAATGTGTTACTGGACCATTCAGAGACATGGAATGACAGCGGTTGCACGGGAAGCTCTTTTTTCACAAACTTAGAAAAGTAGTATTTCAAATAACTTTCAAACATGCTTTTGCATCCGACATATATTTCGAGTACAGAATTTAAGTACAATATAGATGAAAGCGGTTTTGGAGGTGTAGAATTATTCTCTGCTTACTTTATTATTGAATGCAACTAGTAAAGGAAAGTGTCAGGCTCATATGAAGAACCCCTTGCAACGCCGTTAACAGTAACCTACATGAAGCATACAGAGATGCAGATCTCAAGGGAAGTTGTATAGATGACTTTTTAACCTACATTTTTCTTATCCCTGATGGAAAATATAACAACACTGGTAAAATAGTCGAGAGAAAAACGCTCAGGATCATTGAAAAAAACGGACCCAGAGGGGAGCATCGGATCGAAATGAAATATATTAGACATCATGATACAGATGAGTCACTTCAATCCCAAAATCAAGACAAGTATAGAAACACAGTGAATTTAAGTACGCAAACCCTGAGCAACATCACAAACGCGTTGGAGCACCTTTTGCTGCAATACATGCCGCAACATCTTTAGGCATCGATTGGCTCACATATCCTCAAAAGCCACCTGCAAATCGTGCTCAGAGTGACACGGCGGCACCTGTCGTATCATTTTGTTCCACACAAGCTCTATAGGGGACCAGTCCGTAGTAAAGGCCGCCGATGGAGTAGTCGGTACACTACGTAGGAAGTCTTGAGCAACTCGAGCTGTATGCAGACGAGCATTATTTTCCTGGAAAAGTGCCCTGGATACACCTTGTGGGAAAAGTTCAACATGTGGTTGAAAAATGTCATCAGCATAACCCTGGGCCTTTAAGCCTTTAATGTTCCGCGTACCACAGACGACACCGGCTGTCGTCGGCAACGACCCCAACACCATTAGGCCGTCTGAGCGGGGGAGAGGGGTGGGGCGACAGGGTGTCTTCACCTCTACCCGGTGGGCGTATGCGGCACTCATCCATCCCCCCCCCCCCCCCCCCCCCATGATGAATTACGATTCATCACTAAACACCAAATGCCGCCGATGTCGCGGTTATAACGGCAGTGTAGAACAGGGCTCCTGGTTTGATGATTCCCATCCACAATGGGAGGCTCCTACCCCATTCTGTGGCATCTAATAGTCGAGCCTACTAGATGAGTGGCTTGCCAAGCGAGTGAAATTATTGTTCATACATCAGACCCACTGCAACTATGCTTGAAATATGAGACCTAGTTCCTTTCAGTTAAGCTATAATTTATTCTCGTCCTTAGTTTTTAATGCAACGGAGTGGATAACGCATCTGAATAAGAGCTACTGGACATTTCTGATGGACTCACTCCACCCTGACAAGACCACATTTCCTTCCTATCGTATATATTTTATCCAAAGATTGGACAACCCAGCAATAAAATGGATGTTATGTTAAAATACCTCAACTCAATACCCACAACTCAATAATCAAGACCACTGTTTGTCTCATATATCTCCTCTTTCATTAGAATAAAGTCTTTCATGTTAATGTTGCAAAATTTCTTGCATTACACTTGAACACAATAGTAGATCAAGTGTTTCTCCACCCAATGGGCATGACATAACATAAGCATTTTACTATTCTATGGTCTCGAAATGTTTCTGTCTATTGCTACTGTGCACTTTCTGGATTGGTAAGGAATCTTTTGCTACTTCATTCTCTCCCACACTCTCGTAATCTCATTCATTAGCAACATAACGAATTTACTGACCTTCGTGCTGTACTGGGAAAAATCATGCTTGACCCACTAAATTCGCTACTGTCTCATTCAAATCACACAGATTAAATACACATAATAAATCACACTGACAGCATAAAACACATCTCTAAAAACGAAATGTTTGGTTTTCTTCTCGTTCTGCTTTCCGACATCAAACAATAGTCCCCCAGATTTACACGTCACTGACCCACGTAATAATTTTCCTACCACAAACTCTAGAGGATTTATGTACATCTCCTTGAGCTCCTCATGGAGTTGCCGGGTAGATGGCTGACTCACCTTAACTCACTCTCAGAGTATCTGAATATCATACTGGCGTCACACGAATGTACATAATGGAAGTTTTGGTATCTTATTTATTTCACACACGGATCCTCAACTGAATGCTAGGACAAGCACTTCAAATTCTTTTAACTGTCTCATAGTCTGGTTGAGACTCACACTGTACTCACCACGTGGAAATGCTTGTCTCTAATTCAAGTTCTGCACACGGAAATCTTAATTATTTTCAGCTTAGATTTACACACGCAAGTATTTCATATTAATACTACCACACGCTAGCATTTAGTCTGATCGCTTGCCGCACGGTCCTTTGAACCCCTCGCCTCGTCGTATTCCTGGTTTTCTGACCCGGTACGTCACACGTGTCCATTGCTCCCAACATCGTCTGCTGGTACACTCCGAACGCTCGACCTGGTGAGACACACGGCCTATCGACCAGCCTACCGTTTTCATGCCGATGATTAGGCCCTCTCAAACTGGCTTAACTGTGAGAAATGTCGTCTAACAAATCTGCCTGACACTCTGCGACTACTAATGTCCTCCTCGAGTCGGTATGTGATCGTCACGTGTATGACTCGTCCGCTATTCTCCCTTAAAATACTGTCCACTGCACAACTACAGCGCCACTACAGGCAATGGCACCAAACTTGAATCATATGCATATCGGATATCACTGTACTTATCTGCAAAGTATCGCGTTTGTACCTGTCTTCCTTGTTGGTGCGCTATTTTCAATGTTCCTGAGTGTGTTATGGAACTCAGCTTGAAACACAACGTAATGGAGCGCTTCCCACAGTAGTGACACGTGAGAGCTGAGCGAAGGTGGGCGTGGCAGTGCGGCCCAGCGAGGTGACAAAAGACGTGTCTCATTGCCCAGCGACTCAGAGCGGCCGAGCCAGCACTGAAGAAGCATGCTCCGGTCCAGCGCTACTGCCAACGTGGACGTAAGCTCAGCCAGAAGTTGGTAACATTGTGCAACAAGACTCACTCGACCAATACACTTTCTTCTTTTCCTCCACAGTCCAGGAATTATGGCTTCGGTACCACGTTTTCCTGTTACTGTAACTTGCATCACAAATCAACGGTTTTGAAATTGCATCCCACACTCTAGTTAACCGGCCGGAGTGGCCGAGCGGTTCTAGGCGCTACAGTCTGGAGCCGCGCGACCGCTACGGTCGCAGGTTCGAATCCTGCCTCGGGCATGGATGTGCGTGATGTCCTTAGGTTAGTTAGGTTAGTTCTAGGGGACTGATGACCTCAGAAGTTAAGTCCCATAGTGCTCAGAGCCATTTGAACCATTTGAACACTCTAGTTCCCAGCTTTCGGAACTCCCTTCGTGTTGTTTTGGCGCTGACAGACTTTGCCAGTGCGTCATTCACTTCTGCAGTGGCTTTTACAGCTGCCGTCCTCTTATTTGTGACAAAATCCTCTTCGATGACCGTCTGTCACGAGCACCAGCATACACTTTCACACCTGTTGCGACTTAGCGTATGATTTGTTCC
Source organism: Schistocerca cancellata (assembly GCF_023864275.1). Taxonomy (NCBI): domain Eukaryota; kingdom Metazoa; phylum Arthropoda; class Insecta; order Orthoptera; family Acrididae; genus Schistocerca; species Schistocerca cancellata. The sequence continues at coordinate 508,415,076 of NC_064631.1, forward strand.
ACTTTCCCTTTATCAAGTATAAATCTCTGATACATTGTCTCTTGAAACAACAAACACTTCGGCCCCTTGTTTACGGAAACACCCGTGATACGAGCGAAAACAATTTTCCCACGTTTCAATTCAGTTAGCTCCGACATAATGTGATCACAACCGCACAAATTACTGTCCCGACCACGACTCACGCTTGGACACTGGACAGGAACCGTTCGTGGTCAAAAGGAACAGCACGACTTGCAGCCTTGTCAGCATTAGCATTTGTGTTCAAGCATGAATTTCTCGACGTGTTTCGTCCAACTCCTGTAAATGAAATGTTTGGTCTATATTCAAATTCAGGTGTTTATTTAATAATTGTAACTATAGTTAAATAACTGATTTTCGAGACACTCGCAACAAATCTCAACAGGAAACTATGAAATATCATAGGAAATACTGATTTAAACATTTTGTATAACTGAAAAAAAAGGTTGTTGCATATTGCCTAGAATGAATTAGTACTTAAGTCTCAGATGTAATTAATCTGCATTGTCAGTAAGATGCTGTGAGATTGGAGATTGTGATGAAACTCAGTGGAATTATCAAGAAAACTCCCTTGGATATGAATCGACTTATTGTCCATTTTACTAACACTTTTATGTTAATCAAAGTCTAGTAACTTAGGCTACACACATCCATGTGTAATAAAGCTGGTTTCTGAAATACCATTTCTGGAATAAACATGTGCTGTACAAATGTGATGTCAGAATATTTTCAACGTACCTAATTAAAATATCTAAACATTAATTACTGGTCTAGTTATTTATTTTACTTACATTTGTTTTACGCTTAAAATTGTTATTTTAAGTTTTACATTATTTTTTCTTGTTTCTCTGCTTCTTAGTTTACTGTAGCACATGTTGGTATTTCATTAACTCACAATTATAAGTAACTTATTATTTAAATAGAAAATCATTACAATCATGATAATACGTAAATAAATACTTAAAACATAACGTTTGCTTACGCCATGCACATAAAATGAACGCAATTTCTTCTCATAACATACACGGCAGATAACGCAATATAAAACAATCTTCAGCATGATTTCGAATTGTCGAGGGTGAACCTCAAAATATCCTGGTTTGTATCAGGCATATTTCAGCACATTTACAAGCCTTTGCTAGTGACTGCAGCTTGATTACATTGTTTCTCAAGCAGAGACTGACAGCAAAATCATTCAGCAGAACTAGATCTGAAAATCTTCTCATAAAGTTCTTGCACCATCGATAGCGGTGTACGTCTCACGGCTATACCTGTGTCGTCGAGCCTTTTTCGATCACCAAACGAAAACACTCCTCCTCCTCAGGTAGGACACGCTGTAAGGTTCTGTCACCTTGTTAGACACAAGAATGTAACATTTTTCTTCCTCACTGGGAGAAAAGAATTTCAAATGTTTTTTGAGCTAGCCAGATGTTTGTTTATCAGATGTCGAAGGTGTCACAAGAAAAATTAGGGCTTTAAAAAGATACTCTCGAATTATCGGCCCAGATTCACCATTAGTTCTCTTTCAGCTACGGAAAGTAGGATGGTCAGTGTGAGAAAGCCGTTTTGACCATCATACCCGAGGACAAGGAACTCGCTCATCTTGTGATCCCACAGGAATCGACGGCCCAGGTCCATTAGTGAAATGTATATTGTGGTGTCACCGCCAGACACCACACTTGCTAGGTGGTAGCCTTTAAATCGGCCGCGGTCCGTTGGTATACGTCGGACCCGCGTTTCGCCACTATCAGTGATTGCAGACCGAGCGCCGCCACACGGCAGGTCTAGAGAGACGTCCTAGCACTCGCCCCAGTTGTACAGCCGACTTTGCTAGCGATGGTTCACTGACAAATTACGCTCTCATTTGCCGAGACGATAGTTAGCATAGCCTTCAGCTACGTCATTTGCTACGACCTAGCAAGGCGCCATTATCATTTGCTATTTATCTTGTGATGCATGTACCGTCAGACCAATGTTCAACAATTATGGATTAAAGTTAAGTATTCCAACAGCTACGACCTTTTTTGCTAAAGTCTAACTTCCTTAAATGCTCCAGACCTCACGCCAGCCTGCGTGAGCTTAACGCGTGCCTTTCGGCTACCAATCATAGTGGCTTGGCTGTCTTGCCAAGTCACAACATATATGATTGTCGATGTTGCAAGATCTTTGTGAAAGATTTTCGGATCTAGTTCTTTTGAATGATTATGATGTCAATCTCAACCAGAAAACAATATAATCAAAGTGCAATCACCGGGCGTATTCAAAGCTCTAGACCAAGGAACGTCCTGAAATATGACTGATATAAATCAAAATATTTAGAGGGTCACCTGTGACAGTTTGAAATCCTACTGAATTTTGTTATCTGTCGTGTGTATAATGTGAAGAAATTTCGTTAATTTTATATGCATAGTTTAAGAAATCATTATGTTTTAAGCGTTTTTATTACAGATTTTTGTTATTATAACGATTTTGATCATAATAATGAGTTACCTATTATTTTCAGTTAACAAAATACACTTACGTGAAACGAAAAAATTAAAAAAAAATGAGAAACATAAAAGAACAATTTAAAACATAAAACACATGACTAGACTAATAATGAATGTTTAGCTGCTTACATTAGGTGTATTCATAACAATGTAACGGAACACTGCGTACAGCTCAGTTTCCAGAAATAGTATTTCAGCAACCAGCTTTATTCAGAAACCATACACATCGAGGTATGTATCGTGAAAACTTCTTTAATATATTTTGTAACAACAGTCTTCATTTTTTTAATTAATTAATGGTGGTGGGGTATATGAAAAATTTCAGATAATTTCAAAATTGAATTATAAATTTTTCACGAAAGTTAATTAAATATAAAATTTTAAGCGGGACACATTTTTATATATCATCGTTTCGAAGGTATTCGCTCCAAACATATTATGCCAAATTACCTTTCGCGGTTTGTTTTACCCATAAAGTGAAATGGGACACAAAAAGTACGTATTGCAGTATCTTGCCCCCTTTACACACACACGCTAAGTTTCATGAAGACCTTTTATTGACACCTGGGAATCTTTCCTTGTGAGTAAGCAGCTCGCCTCTCTGCAACACTGTCCGTCTGCCGGAATCGAAATCTGTCGGAATATTACATGAAGAAAGATTGTAGTCCAGTGACTGAGCAATCTGGATGGAATGATTGAACACTAATCATGTTCATGGAGGAGTCAAGGAGAATGTTTAAATAAAGTACTGTGTGCATGTCTGCTTACCGCTTTCCCACATATCTCCCCATCTCCCAAACTATCTACAGACCCTACTGCGACCACAGTAAGATTCTAACTCATCCTGACAAGCAAGAACTGCACATGTTAACCTCCGATTTTCTCACACCTACAACAGACATGCTACAGTTTGGCACCCAGCTCATGACGATTCTGCTTCGATCCTATGTAATAAGTAAGTTATTCCCTTTAAGACACACACTACGCCACACTACATAAAATTCCGATTTCATGTCATGACAACACTATGTGGCGTTCTGTCCCTTTACTTCCCTACCTAAAAAAAGATATTTACGTTCAACTGCCTCTTTCTACCCCCATCAACATCTTTCACTGAAATTAATCGGTACCCCAGTTTCTCTATAAAAGATTCACACTGCGAGAAAAGGGAAATTTAAAAAAAAAAATTAATCACAGGCCCCTCTGACCGTCTCGAAGGCTCAGTTAATGGGCATCGGTTCACGCTCATCCTTAGGGAATTCAACGCCGGATGGCTGAGAAGTATGGATAAAAATAGAAGTCTCACACACGAAGATTACGTCAGATTCTGAAAAAGTAACGACAACACTAAGTACCTAAAAATACTTGAAGATGGCAAGAATAACTATGCCAAAGGACACGTTTGAAGTCATGGTGTCTTATTAACCTCTGTCTTATTAATCTCCGTTAATCAGTGCTTCTATATTTACATGTAATTTGACGTGTAAGATTTAATTGTCATCTACATCTACATACAAACTCCGCAAGCCACCGTATGATGCTTGACGGGAAGTGGCATTAACAGTCATCTCTCTTCCTCCTCCACTCGCAAACGGAGCGAGGGTAAAATGACTGTCTATTTGCCTCCATATGCGCTCTAACTTCTCTTTTCTTGTCTTCGCGGTCCTTAAGCGAAACGTATAACGGCGGCACTAGAATCGTCCTGCACTCAGTTGCAAATGCCTGTTCCCTAAATCTTCTGAATACAGTTTCGTGAAAAGAGCGTCGTCTTCCCCCCAGGGATTCCCATTTGCGTTCACGAAGCATCTCCGTAACATTCACCTATTGATCGACTCTACCGGTAACAAATTTAACAGCACGCTTCTGGACTGCTTTGATGTCTTCCCTTAATCTGACCTGGTGCGGTTCCCATACACTAGGGCAGTACTCAAGAACGGGTCACGCAAGTATTCTGTATGCGATCTCCCAATGAGTGTTCTACATGCGATCTCCCATTGAATCGAAATCGACAATTCGCCTTCTCTCCTATCGCTTTGCAATGTTACACCTACATATTTCGCAGGCGTGATTTTGTCAAGAATCAAACTCCTAATGTTATACTCGAACTTTGCTCATTCATCTGCATTCACTTTTATTTTTCTAAATTTACAGCAAGTCACCTTTCATCACAGCAACGAGAAATTCTGTCTAAAATTTCCTTTATCCTTCTATAATCATTCTGTGGCGATACTTTCCCGTATATTACAGCGCCATCATAAAACAGTCGCAGACTGCTATTCACACTATCCGTCACATCATTTGTGTATACAGGGAAAAAGATCGGTCCTACCACACTTCCCTGGGACACATCTGACGATACACATGTCTCCGATGAACACTAGTCGTAGACGACAATGTACTGTATTCTATTACTTACGAACTCCTCGAGCCACTAACATATTTTGGTACCTATTCCATATGTTCGTACCTTCGTTAACAGTCTGCAGTGGGTCACCGTGTCAAATGATTTCCAGAATTGTGGAAATAAGGAATCTGCCGGTTTTACATCATCCAAGATTCGCAGAATAACGTGGGAGAAAAGGGCAACTTCAGTTTCGCACGACCGATACTTTCTAAAACGGTGCTGATTTGTGAACAGAATCTTTTCTTTGTGAAGGACCTTTCTATATTCGAAATTAGAATATTGCCTCACTATTAGGAAATTTCACTGAGTACCATGTTGTATGAAGTAATTAAGATTGTTTAAGTGAATTTGGCCCAACGACTAAGCTGTAATGCGTAACACAATCTGACTATAGCACAACTGATCAGACAATTTCTTTAAGCACTCTCAAGAAATTTCTCAAATGGGACTGCTATTGTCAATGATCACCGGAGGTGGGCACGGGTGGCGGAATACACGTGGGCGAAAAGACTAACGAACTATTCTCCATGAAAAAGGACACTGAGTAAAAATGGTGTAAATTCTCCTCATATTTTAGTAATCATTTAATAAATGGAAATCATCTTGATATTACGGTCCCTTACGGTGTTGAAGTCTTAAACTCTCTAGGCATCGTTCTATTTGGAATAAGACGTTTCGTCGGAGGAATGGGACGCGGTCGCTCTGGTAAACACAATAAAAGGCAAACAATCGCTACTGCTGGGAAAAGGAAGTGACTAGAAGATAAGTTCTCCAGTCAACGAAAAACTTACAAGTATCTACGAATCACGATTACTTTGCCGTCAAACCTTGCTTCTACCATTTATTATGCTCAAGAAAATCCTTGAAGCACAACGAAGCAATCGCAGCATCAGTGGATAAGTCAAACACTTTCAAAAACTGAACTGAAAACCGGAAAAGCTTACACTCAGAGAATTCAACCCCGTAATTCCCTCGATAGTCGAATGAAATGACTGTAGTATGACTAAGTATAAAACGAAACGCCTACCTGGAATCCCAAACAAAAAGTTTTATACCAAGTGCTGTAGAAAGTACCACGTGTACTCACCACAGCTTCAGCCTACCGCTAACTCCGAGAACATCATAAAACTTCCAGACTCTGATCTGGCGCCTCGCCCCTCGTGGAGGGGGTAGGTGGGGTGGCGGAGACCGGCAATAAAACTTGATCAAAGCGGAACGTGTGTAATTCGGAAATCTGCCCAACCGTAAAAACATTTCAGTCCCGACGCATTCAATACACTTTTATAAGCTAATTTTGTATACGAAGTGAAACGTCCCTTACGCAGAAACGGAATGCAAATTTTAAGACCTACTTAATGATTCATTGTACAATGCGGAAAAGAGGTTATACAGTACTATTGTATTACAGAATAGGTTAGTTATTCGCAACTCTGCAAGGACTCTAGTTTTGAAACAAAGACTGTATAGCCCTCACAACGCTGTTAAGTGACGCAAAACCCAGAAAAGGCTTTCGGTTCAGCGCGGCACTGCGGGTGTGGACATCAAATCGCACCACTCTGTGCAACAACGAACAAGTTACACCGAGTGTCAGCACATCAAAGGAAATGGTTAGTCGGTGAAGGCTCTGTTTTGCATTACTACTGATGCGTGAGTGTCTACACTGTAACATTGTTGCGCACCTACGAGCACTGCTGAAATCTGCGCAGTGAACGAGAAGGGTGCTGTTCCGTTAAACAATGGTTTCACCCGGCAAGGTCAAGCATTCCAAAGAAATGCACGACCTGCTTTATTTTCTGCCAGTTTCCGTCGACTAGTAGCACTTTACGTAATAAAACGTTGCCGAAAAAGCACTTAACGTAAAGATAAAGGTAATCGGGGCGAGTGAGAAAGACAAATTCTCTCCGCGCGAAATAAAGTTGCATTTCAAATGCTGTAAAATATAAATATAATATACTTCAAGAAACAAGGATAAGATACGGGATGAATGGATGAGAGAGAACGGGAAAATGAAAAGAAAGGCGAAGAAAACGGGAAATGAAGAAATTAGCGATATAGAATGGGAATGATTCGAAAGTGCTCGGGCAAAAACTTACATTTGTCTGGATCCATATTGCAAAGTGGGACTGTGAAATTCGTAAACTGCTTGGAAATATGTAGTTTAAGGCGTCGCCAGGATCGCCTGACAGTTTCAAAGCTACGCACAACATCGTGTGGAATGAGGTTTGTGGGGAAGCTAAGGATGTGCAGGAAGTGTAGCAAAAAATGGAAGACAATAGTGTACAACATATTTGCGAATTATGGCCCCAAAGATGTGTTCAGTGTCGATGAAACGGGACTGTTTTATCGCGTACTGCTATATGGAAACATGTTAGGTGAAATGGAGGATCCACTGGTGATTGGAAAAGCGGCAAAATCGCGTTGTTTCAAAAACATAGACGTCAGTAAACTTCCAGTAGCATCGCGAACCAATAGAATAAGGCGGCGCGGAGTGACCGCGCGGTTAAGAGGGCCCCATGTCACTAATCGTGCGGCCCCTCCCGCCGGAGGTTCGAGTCCTCCCTCGGGCATCGGTGTGAGCGTTGTCCTTAGCGTTAAGTTAGTTTAAGTAATGTGTAAGTCTAAGGACCGATGACCTCAGCAGTGAAGTCCCTTAGGAATTCACACACATTTGAACATTTGAATACGGCGTGGATGGTGAGTAATCTAGTGGAACAATGGCTGGGCTCATTCAGTGCCAAAATGAAAAAAGGAAATCGCCAGCCATCTTTTCCCGCCACCCGGAAGTCTAATATCAAACGTAAAACTGACTTAGTTTCCACCAGGTTAAGCCAGCCTCACACAATCCATGGGCCAGAGGCTTTTTAACACATTCAGGTCCCGTTTATAAGTGATTATTGATGCAGTCTCTCATTCTTAGTGTTGAAGAAGCCGAAAGCATTTTGTCTTGTGCTGTCAGGTTCTGTCCTGGATCCAGTAAACTGGATTGCCTGGCTGTTACCTAGTGCTTCAACAAAGCGAGTTTCGGAGGTAAAAAACAAGACCGTTCTGTGGCCATCGAAGGTCAAGAAAATGCTGCAGCCATTGCCGAATTAATTAAAATACGAAAAAATTTCATGTAGTGCAGGTGGCTACATTCAAAGTACTGACTTTCTATCAACTCATTCCACTTTTTCTTTATCAACATATTTAACAAAAGCCGACAATATAGAATATGATCAAGAAGAAAGAGGGGAAGAAGAAGAGGAGTAATATTATGTCCCAACAAAATCTAATGCACCTGAAGAAGGTGCTGTATGAATAAACGATGTTATACAATTGGCAGCACACACAAATTCTCCCAAGCTGTTGGAGCTGGTCATAGAGAGCAAAAAAATTGACTTAAAGTAAGAATCATTTTGAAGAGTTAATTCAGACAGGTTTCCCACCTTGATATGTGGCAAAACATGTGAAATATAATGCAAATAAACGCGGATATAATATGTGTATGCATACAATAATAAACGGATTTAAAGTTAGAATAAAAATACAGAAATGCCTTATTATTTATCAGTTAATGTAATGGCCTAGTGTCCTCTTGTACAATACACAGTTATTGAAGTTCCGTGGTGCATTAATGAAGGTAGGTAAATAAGTGCATAATTACGAATTTATACTTTTGTTCATGATACCTGAGCAATTTTGTGTAACCTAGTGTAGTTTTGTGAAATCCGAAAGCTTGTCCAATCTGGAAAATTAATTTTGACCCATGCGATTCCCTTTCGAGCAAGTTTTACTTTATAAATAAAATGTCGTGGCACCAGGCGGCATGTCCAATTGGGAGGATGCTACAAATACCAATAGTCTTCTCTCAGTCCTCCCATCAGTTCACCACACAAAATTGGAACAAAACGCTCCGTGGAATTTGCCTCTGCTTACGCATTGTTCTTTCTAACTATTCGCAAGACGTACTTTTTTCACAGATGTCTCCAGCCATTGCACGCTGCAAGCTGGCTTTGAAAACTAAGAGTTCAACGTCACACTTCTACAATGAAACCAAAGAAAGCTATACTTACCGTACAATCATACATTCAGTCCCATTTAACCATACTGCAATGTACCACATCTTTCACCGTGATTGTGGGCGTCATACGATGCCTGTATTTAGTGAAAGGATAAAAATCAATGAAAGTTGATTACCCCACCATTGCTTCTCCCAGACATAGCCATGTGATACAAGAAGGCGGAAAAACAATCGGCTGAATGGCATGAAGCCACATTAATCATTACAAAAATAATCTTAGGAGGGTGGCTGAAACGGCTTTCAACCTGCGCTGTTTTCCAGTCATCTGGGACTTTGCGCTGGGCGAGACATTCACGATAAATGCAACTTAGGTAAGGCGCCAATTTCGAAGAATATTCTCTGTAAAAACGAACTGGGCTTCCGTGCGGAAATGGCGACCCACTGCTTTCAACTCCTTCAACTACTGCTTCTCAGTGCCAATAGTTCGTACGTCCACCTTACGGGAAACTGTGCGACAGTCGAACGATACTTCTGTATGATCCTCTTGCGTGAGTTATTTGTCAACACGAAATTTATGAATCCAGCTCGCGTTTTGCTTTCTTCTACTGCCACACCAATCTGGCCGGCTGTTGTGGCGAAGCGGTTCTAGGCGATTCAGTCGGGAACCGCGATGCTACAACGGTTGCAGGTTCGAATACTGCCTCGGGCATTTGACTGTACTTTATTGTTTGAGACTTCAAAAATTAAATTAATTTCTATTACAAGAGAAACCAAAAGCCACATGAGGCAATCAATACTCTACATAAAATGGCAATCGGCACTGGTAATGATATTCACCGTAAACGTACAATTTCGGGGTATGTACTCCCACTTAGTTCAAGTAGGAGCAGGGATCATTGCATCACAATGCGAGGGCTGGAAAGAAAAGACTTGGATTCATAAATAAAATTATTACATACAGAACCGAACATTTTATCACTCGTACAAAACTACATGTAGCATTATAGAATCTTCCACACCATCCTATTTACTGCATTAGACTGGGAAGAGAAGTAAGTCATAACAATGAACAGGAAAGAAAACCACGAAAATTCGTAAAACTGAGAAAATTAAAATCTCGCTACACACATAGGTACTTGTTCTGCTTCAAAGATCTGGTTGGTTGATTTTGGGAGGGGACCAACAACGAGGTCATCGGTCCAATCGGGTTAGGGAAGGACGGGGAAGGAAGGCGGCCGTGCCCTTTCATAGAAACCAGCCTGGTATTTGCCTGAAGCGATTTAGAGTAACCAAGGAGAACCTAAATGTGGACGTCCGGCGGTGGGTTTGAATCGTCGTCCTCCCGAATGCGAATCCGTTCTGCTAACAACTGCGCCACCTCGCTCGGTCCTGCTTCAAAGAGAGCAGTCTATTACAGAAAGCTATAGTATGCCTAACACAATATCGCGAGAGAATGGGTGGAAAGAAATAACCATGTACGAGAACCACGAAAAGATATTAAATCAGCAAACAAACAAAATGTAGCTACAAGAATAGGCATCCATCTTATGCAGAAAATTTAGCACAATTCGATGCTAAATACGAACAGGTACCTCAACATTATCTAGCGAAGACATAGTAGAACACTGGCGAGCACACAAATGCAAAACCTGATTATTTGGACACAAAAATCACTTCTTAATGAAAAAGACCTACATTCTAGACAAATACTGAAGGTGCGAACGCTCGTGAGAGACTACGAAATCAAAAGACATGAAAACGTGACTGAAGCAAAGATCCAACTAAAATGACCTTCGAAAAATCGCAAAATTTAGAATTCCAAGACCGTGCTAACCACAAATAGTCCCTTTTAAATTGTCTAAAGAGCTGACAATGGAGCAACTTCAGCTAACTAAGCATGATTCCCTTGTGTTATCACTCCACATGATGGCCAAACGATGTATGGACAAAGCACTTGTGCATATGTGAAACTAAATTCAAAAGGAATAACGTAAATTTTTCCTAATATTTTAAACCTGGAACCCGGAGGTAACACAAAATTAAGGTATACCAAAACAATTCCATTATGTGTATCCGTCTCTCTAATTGTCTTGAGAAACATTACCTGACTTACCAAGAAATCAAACAAGAGTTTTCCGCTGTTCTACTGACGAGCAATCGCCAATTCCGGAGGCCAGACAGGGGAAGAACGCTACGGCAAAGACAGTTGTTATATGATAACAACCATTGCTTAAACTCGTATATAAAAAACAAAAAAAATCTGTCTCTACCTCTTGGTAAACATCTCTGTCCTTCTGCCCCATCAGCCTATGCTGGCAAGCCTGCCCTAACTGACCTTAAACACTCTTCAAACACGAGAAAACGCTAGTGTCACAAACTCAAACCAGACTTACAGAATCAAAATACAAGTTAGAACACGGCAAAAAGAATCAGGATAGCTTAACATACATGCAGTGTCTGAAAGAGGAAGAAAAGACTCTTTTTCGTTTCTCGGTATACGCTTACGCGATACAAGAAGCCAGAGGCTTAAAAAACCCATAAACAACAAATTTCTTAACACAAACCTATGAAATGGATCTGGTGGCTCATTGTCACAAGAACATTATTGTTTTCGGGTTCTCGGTAAGGTCATTCGCAAAGGTATGGCTATGGAAGCCGTAGAACGCTTCACACATCGATGTTTCTATAGACTCACGAATTTCTACTAACTTATGGCTTTCGACATTTACACGGACCCTCCTGACTTGAGATAGCAGCACTCAGTGCTTCCGTAGCATTTTTATGATTTGTTACCATACCATGAATCTACTTACTCGGCGCATTCCAAAGCCCGATTTAAAGCCAGTTTAAACTCTGCCCCCAATTCATCTACGACCGTCTTACTGCAACTAAATGATGCCCATTCGCTGTCTAAGCCCATGCTAACAACTGCTTATCTGTTTTTTCCCGCATAAGTACTCTCCTAGCCGTCTTGATGGGTTCGTTAACTTTAGTAACTATCGTCATTATGATGAGATCATGGTTACTAATCTCTGCCTCTATACTGATACTATCGATAAGGTCACATCTGTTTGTAGCTACAAGAGCTAAAACATTTCCATTCGTGTGAGTTGCTGAACCGGCAGTTGAAGACAGTTTCCGGGAAACTTGTTGAGAACCACTTGTTAATGTGTCAGGATTGGCGAGGACAGCAGTAGGCACCCGTTGAGGTGTTGAAGTTAACCGTTTTATGATAGATATGATGGTCTATTTCAGTAAAAAGTACTTGAAGGCAGGCCTAGAGCAGCCGCAGAAACTGAATGGCCTGCTGCCCAAGAAAGCAGCAGAGGAGAGCCTCTAACCGGGTCAGAAGTTGCCAACAGAAGAGAACGGACGGCGTGTCCGCTCCCGGCGGCTGGCCGTGGCGCCACCCCCACGTGACTGCCTCCAAATCTCCCTATTGGACAGCCAAATTGTAGACGAGCTGTTCGGTAGCGTTACCTCTTCAGCAGCACCTGAGTTTAGGTGCTGACGGTTCAACACGTGAGTTTCCAAGTGGTTCTGTCCGGTATAATGCAATGTGACTTACGAGTTGGAACTAGCCGCCAGGCAGAAGGCACTGGCGAACATCAATTGAAATATAAAAAGTTAAATTTTTATAATATTACTTCCATTCAGTAACGCCCCTCCCCCCGTAAATACATCTGAAGTAGCCTCTTTAACACATTTAGATGCTGCAAGTCCATCCTGAAAGCGAGTTAAACAGAACAGCTACATATCCATTCTAACGATTAATTTCTTCCAGCGGTTAATAAATTACAGGCAGCTGCCTCCGGACCACTGTGCGACCACTGTGTCTCTCTGCTTTTCCACTGCTCCGAATCTAACTGTCAACATCTTCCTGCGAGCTTACACAGTCGCCTCTCACAGCAATCCAGACTCCCCATTCACTCTCGTGGCGGCCAACCCCAAGCTAATACTGACTCCTACCTCCCTTCCTCCCTTATACTCACTCCCCCCAACCCCCCCCCCCCCTAACCCCCGACCCAGCGCAACAACCGTTCCATACTCCTGCACTCAGACGTGTCGGCTCTAGTTCCGCGTGCTTCTGCCGTACTGGGTCCTCACTCGTGAACTTCACCTATAACTGTCAACCAGAAACCACACCTGTGACTTTACGAAATCCGAGCAACACTTATGCAGCTGTAAAAACGTACATGCGTCTAGCATTCGCAACTAGCCCTATAGTTTCTGCAGCTTCTACGATTTCGAAATAATTACATACATTGACTAGGCCAGGAGTTGGAAAGTAATTTTAGATAGGGCCCAGATACATTTTAAAATTTTTATCGAGGTCCAGAAGAGAAACCTAATATGCCTTACTAACTTTTTGTTTTAATTTTCACTCACAAAATAATATAAAATACAATAGATAGGCATATTTGTATTTAAAAATCCACAGAAAACTTATATTATCCAGTATTTTTTATACTCATTCACAAAAAATATGAAATGCAAGAGATAGGCGTATTTACACTAAAAATTCAATGGGAGAAATTACATTTCCGGTCTGGAGCCAGTTTCTTAAAGTTAGGTGCACGTGGGAAGCAGCTAATGCGAACGTTGTATTCAAGGTGGATGGCCGCTAATCTTGAGCGATAATTGTTCCTGGAAAAATTCAATTTTGAAATCAAAGTTTTGCAAAACGAAGTAGCCAGGTATATCGCTAATTATCTTGCAATTTTCATAGTTTTCTAGAACATATTTACTCCAGACTTCTTTAGCAGATGCAGTTTTATACGTTTCCAAGGAAATGTCTTCCTGCAAGTTTATCATGCCCATCTTTGAAAGGCAGAACAACATCGCAGCCACATCCCCCCATTCTGACGCTGGAGACACTTCAAAAGGCGATTTTAAGAATCGCGACAGTTTCTCTATCTCTGGAAAGTCTTGGAATTTTGCAGCAAATTCCTTCTTAAGATCTGACAAAACAAATACTGAAATGTCTGTTTCAGAGTTACTTTTAACTGAAAAACTGTTGGAAAGTAAAAAAATTCTTGACCTGCAAATGCCTTTCAAGAAACCCACAGCTAGCGCACTGCTTTCGTTTGCTAGGAACTCCAAATTGTTTCTTTCTTCTTAGGAATTCAAGTTTTCTAAGAGGATGTTACTTCTTTTATTTGTCAAAAACGTTCGATAACTTGACCTTTAATTAGCCAACGAACTTTGTTGTACTGCAGTAAGTCAGAAAGCCCCGAATCACACTCAGAAAGAAACTCTTTGAACCGTCTGCACTGAAGAGCAGAACGAGACCTCATAAAATTTATGAATTTTATCAACTTGCCCATTTCTTCTATCATAGTCCCACTAACTTTTCCAAAAAGGGCTGCCTCGTGAATTATGCACTGATGAGATAGTAGCATTCTTATCTTTGATTCTTTTCACTAGTCTCTTTTCTTCGACGATCATCGCTGGGGCTCGGCCAGTTGAAAGTGACAACATGTTATCATAAATAGTGTTTGATTTTGTTTTGAACATGTCAAAAGTCTTCAATAAATCTTCTCCGGAAGTCCTGCCTTCGAAAGGCAATATTATCAGCAATTCATTCCTAAACTCTTTACTTTCAATATCCAAAAATCGCACGAAAATGAACGTTTCTCTTCATCAAGAATGTCACGTGGTACATCTGGTGCTCTGGCGTAGCAAGACGCCTTCTTCAGAAGTCCGAGCAGACTATTTTTCTTGTCAGCAGCCAAATTTTTCGGTTCTTCTTCTATTACTTCTTGCCGATAATGGAATATCCTGAATTGATGCAAAAACTTACTTCTTCTCCTCAAGAAGGACCGCGCTACGTCCAACAGATATGACTTTTACTATCTCGGAGACTGAAAATGGCTTCTGGTGTTTATTAAGCCTCCAACACAAACGCATCGCTGCTTGTGTAAATTTTTCTTGCTCGCTCATGGATCGAACTAGAAAGACCGTGCTTTCTTTGTAAGAAACTATGTGTGCTTGTAATTTTTCGAGACGAGCTTCACTACCCAGAGGAGAATATTTATGGAACTGCTGATGCACTTTTAACAAGAGCGACAGTCCAGTTGCATATGATGCAAGCTGGAAGAGCTCCGGGCTTATTAGATAGCGTGAAACTGTACTGTTCAGTCCAGTCCCTCAAAAATTTACTATTTTCACTATCAGCAGTACGCTTTCTAGGATTTATATCTATGCAAAAGAAACAATATCAGCCTCGATAATAACTAAACGCTCTGTACGAGATCGCAACAACTACTGACGAAGGGGCGATAAAATTTGTGTTCTTTATTGAGATGCGTTCTTTATAAAAATACCGGCACCCGACGCACAGTGCGTCCCGACGCACCGCAAGGAGCAGCTTCCGCGTCAAAGTGTAAGCTGCAGCACTGCAAAGGAGGCGTTTCCTTCTCAAAGATCGCTGCAGCCGAGTGAATTCGCCGGAAGTCTCATTAAGTGGCTTTAAGCTATCGTTCGAGTAGCGAGTACAAGAAACGGTCTTTAAACGGATATGCCTTTTCTGAATTTTAATAGAGGTTTCAATACCTGCCAGAGTTTGAAGTCGATTTATAAAATTTCCTTGTTCATTGAAATAAAAGTCTTGTGTTGCTTTCGTGTGTACAGAGCTTCCCTGTGGACCAACGTGACACTATCCTCCTGCCGGCCAGCCATTTTGCCCTCTTCCCTCCCGCCGGTTCTTCTCTTCCAGAGCATTCTCCTGAGCTGCACACCGAAGCATCTATATATTTGATCTAGCTATAACCAACAGTTAAGAATTCTAATTATTCACTAGTAAATAGTACACTATTAGAAAAAAATTATAATTGTTGTGCTCAAACAAATTATAATCCAATGATAAATATTTTTTAAGTAATCTGAGTACATAATTTATACTTCCAAAATATTTTTTGGCGGGTCAATTTTTGACCAACCGCTGTCCGGTTCTGGACCGCGGTCCGCCAGCTGTCGACTGCTGGCCTAGGCTATATAGGAGTAGTAAACCTGGAGGGGTTTACTTAGCCCCATCAGCTGATCCTAACGCTTTTTGTACCCGAGTGCGTAGATAAGTCAGCCTTCCACCTTCACACCGTCGATACGCAATATAAACTTACCTCATTTCTAGCTAAGAAGGTTTCCCTGCGGCTGCGACCTATAGCCAGTTTACCCCATTGGCGTTGAAACTAAAAATGACAGACACTGAGTTAAATACTCAGTATTTAGAGGCTGCAGATCCTCACAGAAACAAAATTGCATTCAGATAAGCTCCCCTTTGAAACTTGTATCACGAAATTTTAACTCTGGATAGCTGATGCCAGTAGGAACCAAAATTACTATTGTTGTGTAGGCCGACAGTGCTCTATTTTAAACTATGGAGACGCGTTCCAATTGGTTGTGGAACTGCCATGTTGGACACAGACGTGCCTACACATCAACAAGGAACAGATCGCACGATTCTCAATAGCTCCTTTCCGTAATTATACGCTAAACAAGAGAAAAGTGCTTAATGTTGGAGTGTCTCATGCCTTTAGAGGTGGATAACTTATTTTATTTACAGCAGATCCACTGAACGATAACAATCTGTCACAGTTGCAGTCGTTCGTTTGTGTTCTGCACTACTGCGCAGTTGCAGCTTGTAGCCAGCACCAAGGAGCTGAAAAACAGACCTGATGTAACGTTCTTAAAATATACACTACCGGCCATTAAAATTGCTACACCAAGAAGAAATGCAGATGATAAACGGGTATTCATAGGACAAATATATTATACTACAAATGACACGTTCCATTACTCTCGTTTTGCTTTTGTTGATGTTCATCTTATATTCTCCTTTCAAGACGAACGAAATGCAGTGATGTCATAATTATCAGCCTTTTTCTAAAGCGTGTGGGTGATATTTATGACTAGATAACCACAGTAAACACATGCGGATAATGCAATTCGCTGGATTCATCCTGGATTCATCTGAAAAACTGACGTTTTGCCATTCGTGCACCCAGGTTCGACGTTGAGTAGACCATCGCAGGCGCGATGCTGCTGCAAACGTCGTTGAACTGTTCGTGCAGATAGTTGTTGTCTTGCAAACGTCCCCATCTGTTGACTCAGGTATCGAGACGTGGCTGCACGATCCATTACAGCCATGCGGATAAGATGCCTGTCATCTCGACTGCTAGTGATACGAGACCGTTGGGATCCAGTACGGCGTTCCGTATTACCCTCCTGAACCCACCGATTCCATATTCTGCTAACAGTTATTGGGTCTCGACCAACGCGAGCAGGAATGTCGCGATACGATAAACCGCAATCGCGATAGGCTACAATCCGACCTTCATCAAAGTCTGTAACGTGATAGTACGCATTTCTCCTCCTTACACGAGGCATCACAACAACGTTTCACCAGGCAACGCCGGTCAACTGCTGTTTGTGTATCGGAAATCGGTTGGAAACTTTCATCATGTCAGCACGTTGTAGGTGTCGCCACCGGCGCCGACCTTGTGTGAGTGCTCTGAAAAGCTAATCATTTGCATATCACAGCATAATCTTCCTGTCGATTAAATTTCGCGTCTATAGCACGTCATCTTCGTGGTGTAGCAATTTTAATGGCGAGTAGTGTAATTACACTGGATGAACGTTAAAAAGTCGAAAAACTGGAGCGACGGATTCCTTACTGGAAATGGGGAAAAAACGCTCCTATGAACATGTGTTCAGGAATGCATCGTTGCCACAGCAGACAGTGCTGAAAAGTGAAAGTTCCTGTTCCTATTGCTACATGCCGTGTGTTCCTTGTGTGTTACAGGCTGTGTGAGGGCTGTGTACCAGGTCCTACAGGATACTGCAGAAACCGGTCCTCCAAATCAGGTGTACGCACAGTCCACAGCCTCCCATCACGTTCGTCTGTCTGAAAGTACCCATGGACACACAAGTGTCCAAACAGGGCCTGAAATGCTGTGTGATGAGGTTTGTGTCTGTGAGGGTGCTTGTTTTGGTACAGCCGTTGGTACAGCCGAGCGTTTCCATTCGCTTAGCCGTACACAGACACCATCTCGACTTAGTCCCGACATTAATACCGGACCATTCTGCTGCTTACCGTACGCCGCGTCAACCACACAGCCTGCAACATAAGAGGAACATGAGGCACGTGGTCACAGAATATTTCACGCTTCAGCACCAACTACAGTGGCAACGATGCATTTCGGGACACAAATTCAATAGGGCCCTTTTTCCTCAATTTCCAGTCATAAATCCAGTCAGCAATGACCCCAAAGCCTTGTGTTGTTCTGTCGCAACTTTTAGCAGTCTTCAAGACATGTCGTCACTTGAATATGACATAAGTAGCAGGATGCCGGTTCGTTATCAAACAAACAAGTTTTAAAAACATGGGGAACATATATCCATTTAGTGTTATTATCGTGTTCGGCAAAATAACTACACAAAATTCGACTTAAAATATTATCGTTTGCCGAATAAATGCGAACTGTAAATGTAGATTCGAGCGGTCCATTTCGGTCATCTAAATAAGAACTTTTAATATCCGGAAAAAAATTTAAAACATGATTTAGAAAGCGGATACAATAACGTACTCGTCGAAAAGAAGAGGTATTGAATGGTTTTGGGCGTAAGCCGATACTAATTCCCACTGTTACAGTGAGCAAGCTACACCTCTGTTGACGCTAGTATTAGGAAAATTTAATTAAATTGTCCCGGGTTTGTCACTAACATTGAAACCCAACACTTGCGCGTAATGCGATATTAATTAATGTTCATACAGCAAGCGTTATTCGGCTCACTATCGCTAGGCAGAGTGACATTCGCTGCTGGAATTACCGCAGTTTAATGCAAACGAGGATCATAAAGCAGCGAGTGCGGCTAAGTCCAGCGAACAGTACTCTGATTACGCTATTCGGGCCGCACATTATTAAAGCGCGGCGTGATAATGGCCGAGCAGGGCGTGTCGCGCTTGCATTCACGACGGCGGGCTGTGATGGCGCCCCTCTGCATTTCAATGGAGCTGCTGCGAAAGCTGCTTGTCTCTGTGATCCATCGGGGCCAGCAGTTGCGCTTCTCAATGGAAACGTAAATCATGTTTTGAACATCAACGGCGACTGTGACGATCATTAATGGGCTGTTGTAAGAGAAAGTGACGGCAATTTTGAAGCAAAGTGCACGGAAAATTACACGGGAGATAAACTATGTCGTCGCGTTATGAAATGTCTCCTCGGAATCATGTACGTTACGCGGTTCGTATGACGTATGAGTAATGTCTTATCATTGGCTGTACGCGCAGTACAGTAGCAACGAGCGAGATGAAGCGTTGGGAAGATTCGGGGAAAACTTTTGGGAGGGTTGTAGTTCAATTCCCCGATCAGCCAAACTGATTGAGATTCTCTGTCGTCACCCTAAACCGATAAAGGAAAGTGCTGTACTGGTTTGACAGGGACATGGTTGATTTCTTAACCTATCCGTGTCGAGTCCCGGCTTATTCTCCATCTCCTATGACGGGACGTTAAAATCTGACCTTTCTTCCTTTTGTAGGGGATAAAGAAAGCCACGTCAGATTTGATGAGTCAGAGTATATGAGATACAGACTCAAGACGGAGACGGACTTCTTAGGGACAGAAATACCGACACAGAAAGAGTCGATGCACCCGTTCTTGTCAGTGTAGCCCAGACACCGCTTTCAAGTTCGTCCACTGAGTTCCTGAAGCAAGAATGTTTACGGTCTTACGAGTACTTAAGTGTCGAAAGTGTAGTGGTACGCCAAGACGAAATTAAGTTTTAAAAAATTTGATTGGTGGCGGTAATTGTGGCTGCGGTCAGTAAACCACATCATCTTTGGAAAGAAGGCCAGAATTAAGAATTTTTACTATGAGAAATAATAAGTATCTACGCACATACATTTTATCTTCGGTATTAACGTAGATGCGAAGTTTTATACGGGGTGAGGCAGCTAAGACAGGCCACCCTACATCCATTTAGAATGAACAAATACATCGAGGTGCGGTTTTCGCGAAGTTATAGTGGTCAATATGGCCAATTTCTTGACGTTCGCAAGCAATAACTGCATTACGTGTTTGCTTACATGTGGTATAGTAGGACTTTTTCCATAACAGCGAAACAGTGGCTTGCGGCGCTGTTATCTGGATACTATTTGAGCAGATCCCATCCATGTTATACCGTTGAAGTTATCTTAGCAGTTTCTTTCAAATGCCACAAGAAAAAATATACAGTTCTGCGAGGAAAAAAAAGTCGGTGTCGTGATTCGGCGACTGTAAACGATAAAAATTACTTGTGAACATCAGGACATACGCCATACTGTGCGCAATAAGTTGCCTCACTGACCACAAGGACCATCAGTAGACGATTCGCAGAAAGAGGCTGAGCTCACAACACCTCTGGCCCCGACAACAGTTTAACTCCCTACACCAAGAAGCCCGTTTGCAGGGGTTATGGAAGAATTAAAAAAAATTGTGTGAAATTTTATGGGACTTAACTGCTAAGGTCATCAGTCCCTAAGCTTACACACTACTTAACCTAAATTTTCCTAAGGACAAACACACACACCCATGCCCGAGGGAGGACTCGAACCTCCGCCGGGACCAGCCGCACAGTCCACGACTGCAGCGACTTAGACCGCACGGAGTAGAATTGCCTTCAATGATGACCCCCTTCGATCTGAGCCCCGATGAGCAGCGAACACATGCCTGGAGATGCTCTGGATAGTGGTGGGATACCAAACTGACTCTCCCGCTGTGCGGCTCGATGGTCTGAGATGGCACCTCTTTGGTTGTCATTCGCGGCACCCTTACAATATAGCTGTACGTCGCCGCTATTCTACGCCCCTTTCCTTAGCCCTTCATAGCAAGCTACCCCAGACTTTCATTTCAGCAAGATCATACTCACCCACACACGACAAGAGTTTCTACTATTTGTCTTCATGCTTGACAGCAAGTTCGTCGGATTTCTCACCGGTTGAGAGCGTTTGGAGCATCATTAGAAGGGTCCGTCAACCAGCTCGGAATTCTGACGATCTAGCGCGCCAGTGTGAATCCGGCACGAAATCCCTCTGGAGGGCCTCCAACAATGGTATCACTCAATGCCAAGATGACTAATTGCCATCATGAGAACCAGATGTGGAACAACGCGTTATTGACTTGCTTGATTTGTGAAGACCTTTCTCTTTAAAAAAATCATCCAATTTTGAAATTGTAATCATTTCTTTGTGTGTACATTTACATCATATCTACCGACGTCCCACGCTTTCGGATAATTCCTTCGTGGTGCGACCTTTTTCTTTTTTTTGTCTTAGTGCATACTTTTCGCTTTTCGACGGATGCACCATTAGTTGCTCGACTTGTATCAAGAGAATATTACCCTCAATCCATGTCTGACGAAGAATGGATGATCACACATTTTTGACTGACACACTCGAGTGTTTTTACACAGCAGATGTCGGTCAAGTTTGCACTGTACATAACGTTCTTGAGAAATCTCTAGAATAAGTCAAATGTGTATGATCTTTGTTTCGTGATGGTCAAGGAGTTGTGCGCGTAATACAGGACTGCTGTATACATTCGACAGTTTCTTCGGATATGTTCGGATACCTTAAAATTTATTTTCATTTTTTTTACTATTTCTTTTCTTTTGCTACGCGGCTATTTCTTTGAACTGATTCGTCCATCGTACGAAATCTTTGACACGTGCCGTGTTTTATCTCGATTGTAATGTTCATTGTTAATATTGTGCTACTAGAACTGTTATCAGTGTGGGATAGCACAAAACAGATTGCAATTTCACGGAAAAAGGCAGATCGGCCTGTACCAAGGACGGTATCTAGTGAACAGAGGAAAACTCACATTGGTTGACTTAAGTTTATTACAATAATCATTTATGTAAATTATGTAATGAAGTAGCGACACTGCTTCATTATTCATCGATGAACATGTGCATCAGAGGAGTGTCGAACCTATTCCTTCAGGACTTACAAGGCTGGCTTTTTTTTAACTCTTCTCTAATTTAGGCAGATATTCATCTCTAATGACCTTGATGTTCACAGCACATCAAACAGCAGTGTTACTTAATTCCTGTGTTTAAGTGTGACCTGTGAGAACGGACGTAATGACGTCTTAGAGATCAAATGAATCATATCTTATTTTTCCCAATATATTACTCATCTCGAACACGCATCCATAACTGTTACCAATTTCGTTACATCGAAGCTGTAGCAGCCAAAAATCGGCACTAGTACATTTCAATTACCAGTTCCACCACCTAGGCCGATAGAAAGTGCTCTGTTACATTATATGCAAAGTGTATAATTTACTACTGTTCATATGATAAGGGCGTAGATTCTGAAACCTGGTCGTGGAAAATGACTTTCATGGAAATAACGTTGCCATTTACCAATGACTTGTATTTGGTAAACTAAATAGGAGACAGATCGGCGGTGGCCAACACTGTGCTGGCAATTGAACTATTATTGAAATGAGTGTTACAACTTCATTAAATGAGACCTTGCGAAGCACCTGTTGTACCGTAGTCATCATTCATTGGGCATGGATTCCCAGCGTTATATGGGCTCTCATGCTAATGTCTGTCACTCAGTGTGTGAGTAAACAGGTGTCGGCTTACTTGCGACAACGGAAACTCAGTGCTATCCGAAGTGATTAACATAAAAATACAACACAGCAGGAAACTAACTGAAAGGAAAGAAAGCCTTGCGTAGTTGAATGCGAGGACCTGCAACTGTTCTAAGCAGATCACGCTTTGAGTTTAGCCAGTGTAATCCCCAGGGTGGATTATACTGGCTAAGAGACACGTAAACAGAAAAAATTAAATTTTTTCTTGAGGAGATAGTGGTGGAATTTAGGTGCTCAATGATTGAAAGGAATCTAACTTTTAAAAACGGTACTGTGAGTCTCTGATACCTTTTACATTAATCTTTACTGAAACTACTTATTGGAAATATGACTCTGCTACGAAATAATTACAGAAATAGTAAAGGAGTGGTGAACGCAAGCCAGGTGACTGATAACTTTGCTTAATGACGTCGGAGCAATGAATCCTTTTAACCCCAAGCAATAAGGAAAAAAAGTCACAAACTTTCCTGTATCAAAAAGCATCATAATTTACGCACAAGCAAGCAGTGCAACAACAACAGTGCCTGGAAAACTTCACTTCTCAAATTAATCATTACCAAATAATATTTTCAAAACTCCACATCTTCCGCATCCTTATCTCTGTGCTCTACAATGTTACGACAATTTTATTACCAATCAAAGTCCATACTGAATGCATTTAGAACCTCTGTGACGTAACATATTGACTATTTAAAACCTTTGTTTAAAAAAAAAATCCAGTATACGGATATGAAGTATAACACCTCGAATGAAAACAGACTGCCGGCCGCGGTGGCCGTGCGGCTCTAGGCGCTTCAGTCCGGAACCGCGGGACTGCTACGGTCGCAGGTTCGAAGCCTGCCTCGGGCATGGATATGTGTTATGTCCTTAGGTTAGTTAGGTTTAAGCAGTTCTTAGTTCTAGGGGACTGATGACCTAAGATATTAAGTCCCATAGTGCTCAGAGCCATTTGAACCATTTGAGCCATTTGAAAACAGACTCACACCAATTTTCTTGAATACCAAAAATAAGCTAGAGTAATAAAATAAGCAGTCGTTTGAAGTTTCTTCAACTCTGTTTAAGTGCTGCAATCTACATCTAGTTGCACCAGATAACTGCATTTAGGTGTATGCCTCCCACTAAAGTTTGTAACCTCACTGCTTCCTTTCTTTATGAAACTAATTCTCCGTATCATATGATGTCTGTTATCAATCTACCGGTTCTTCCAGTGATTTTGTGCCATTGAGTTCGTTTCTCCCCAATTACATTCAATATCTCTTCATTGGTTCTCAGTATACCCGTATAATCTAAAGCATTATACTGTAGCACAACATTTTGCGTTTCATTTTCATATATGGTTACACTTCATACAAATATTTCCAGGCAATAATCAGTTCAATTTTGTAGTCTATGTTGAAAAAGCTAACTTTTTTAGAAAAGTTTTTCTTGCTATTGGCAGTCTACATTTTATAACCGCTCTACCTCGTCCATCGTCAATTATAAATTGCCAAAATATAATCTCATTTCCTAATCTAACTCCCTCAGAGAGGTCTCTTCTAATACGAGTCACATCATCAATACTGTATTAGATTTTTTTCGGGGGTTATCTTGTAGCCTCTTTTTAAAACACTCAATTTCGTAGATAAACTTTAAAGTTTTTCTTCTCCATGAACTAATATCCTTAATTTCTCCTTTGTTTTCTTTACTGGTTGCTCTATTAGCAGATTGAATAAGATCGAAATTTGGCTGCAACTCTGTCTTAATCCTATCTCAACTACTGCTTCTTTATAATGTCCTTTGACTGTTATAAGTCATGTTTCCGTGCAGGTTGTAGATTCCTCTCTACTCTCTTTTAAGACCTATAACGTTAGAATGTCAAAGAATCTTTTCTAGCTAGCATTATCAAACACTTTTTCTAAATCTACATATGCTGTAAATATGGAGTTACCTATAGTCTAAGATAGGTCGTAGAATTCAAACTGAATTGTGTGTTCCAGTATGTGTACAGAACACAACCGGATGTCGTGCGTCATTCAAGCATTTCTATTGGGCTTTGTTGTAATAGCTAGTTGTCCCTCTGCTTACTTCTTCATCTGTCAATGGTAGCGATTCCTCCTCTGTTCCGTTTCTTTCGCCTTTTCTTACCGACTTATTGGCTAATACTTCCTTCGGAGCTCAGCTTCCACTGGTCTTTCCGTTCATCTGTAAATAGCTCATTTTATTGTTTTACAACGGATTGTTGTGTTAGTGTCTCTTAACTTTACATAACCCCTTCATATATTCCTTCCACATATCAGCTGTTTCATCTTCCTGTAGCTTTCCATCAGAGCTTCTGATTCCTTTCAGTTGCTGCTTTTCAAGAAGTTTATTTAATTTTTTTATACGTAGACACTATCTTTCCTATAATCATTCATCCTTCTACAGCTTTGCAGCTGTGTTCTAGCCACTCTAGATTTACCATTTTCCACCTTCTGCTAACCTCACATTTAGACACTTGTATTATAGTTTTCTTACTTCATCATTTAAGTATAATATCTCACTTATAATCCAAGGATTTCCAGTGAGGTCTGTTGCTCCACATTGTTGCTCCTCTCCTTGCGTCTTCATCTCTCAATGGTACCGATTCATCTTTTATTATGTTACTTTCGTTTTTCTTTAGTCACTCATTAGCGAATACTATCTTTGAAGCCCTAAAAATCAAGCCATCGAAAACTTCTTGTATTGACCCATGAAACCATCACCTTCATACCTTACCTATCTGCCATGTCTTCGGCTGTTACTTGTATTTCGAAATCGATAAATCTTGGTGAATATTAACTGAGAAATTTACAGCATGCATCTCACAAGTTCATCTTGACTATTAGCAAACAGTAAAACGTCGCTAGCAAATCGAACATGTTTTACATATGTTCCATTAACTTTTATTCTGTCTTTATTTATTTTTTGAGTGATAACTTCCTCTAGGATTGGTGAGAATTTATGTGGTAACTTTAAAACACGTTACCTGATTATTTGAATCTCTTTCTGTCGAGATATACGGTAATGAAAGCTGCAGCGCTTTTATCTTCCTCAGTCCTGTGTTTAGATTCTATGTATCAAAATTTTGTATGGGACAAAATAATACTAAAATATTAAATTAAAAAAAAGTTGTCATTAACCACATTTTAGGACTTGTTCCAATTGAATTCTGCTTCCGTTATATTCATGGTTTTGACATACAGGTGCAGGAATCACATAATCTACCACCTGTTTTCTGCACGGTCGTGGAGCATAGCATCCTTGCTGCCCGGGGGGAATATAAACGTTAATGTCTCGTTTGAGTCACACGTACCTGGAATTACCAACTAACCTAACCACAAACCGCTCCTGATAGCTGTAATTATCAGTCTGCAAATGAAGTAAACACCGATGTTACATTGTTCAATTTGCTGTCCTCAGTTTTAAATAGAAATATCTGCACGTATACCCCTAACATCCATCATGTGCAATGCCCAGGAGATTCATAATTAAATATTTAAAAATTATAAAAAATAATACTGAAATGTGATAATATAGGTCGTTGTTGACCGTAGACTTTGCGCTACATCGAAGAAAATATGTCGTTGTTTTGTTGTGATTACACAATCAGTCACTTATTCGGTAGAGTAGCGTATATTAGATGTTACAGCACATTCTAAGCGCATTCGCGTCCTAGATTACTGAAACAATCAGAAACAATCTTTATTTACTGAAGACATGCCGACAAAGCAATAAACAGCTTTCTTCAAGCAGAAGCCTCCTGGGGACATGTAAAAATCAAGAAGAGAGATCTATAGAAAGCACATGGTGTAAAGCATGTGCTACAATCAGGCACAGCAAGTTTAGAGTCTTTCTTGAGCTGGAAGATAATAGAATTTGAATGTGGCGTATGAGGTGCAGAAGGACTGATGAGGATATTGTACTGACTTTAGCTGAACCACTACATTTCCCATGGAGTGTTTGTGCAGATTTTGCTTCCTCACGATATAAATATCTCCAACAAATGAGTGGCTCACATATACTGTCCTGTTGTATAATTTCGTTAATGATTTGCAAAAGGTCCATTCTGCCATATCAGCATTTGGAAGTCGCTTGCTTATTTGTGCGATTGAAAGTCAATGTTTTTACCATGCATTTTGCGATAATTTTACTTAATATTTTGTACCTTTGTACCTTATGCAGCGAACCTTGTTACGTCCATGACTTTTAATAGATGTGTAATATTTTTTCTGAAGTAGAATAATCGCAACATTGTTCCAACATTGGTGACTTGTTTTCCTCCGCAGATAGGTGGTATAGTAACTGTTTTTAATTCTGCAGGTAACTCCTCCTTAGTAGCATTGTTTCCTTCTTAACTTTTCTCTATTGTGACTCACGACTAGCATCACTGGTTGGTATTTCTTAGTTGCTTCCGTTTCGTCTTCCGCCAACAGACCTTCGCTCACATCCTCGTGATAAAATGCAGGCAGCTGTGCATAGGTAACACTTCCGAGGCCAGCTCTACACATCAGTTCTGTACGTAGCTGAGGATACGTGATTCCGCAAATGCAGCATATCACGTCAGATTCGTAAAGACTAGCGTATTGGCCGAAAGTCTGATTTTTAAAAATTCAGAAACGTGCAGCGACGGCTTCGAATAGCTACTGACGTTCGCTGCTTTATGCTCGCAGGCAGTAACCAAATTTTGATTGATCACATATGAACTTCCATATCTGATGGCGTGCTGTTTGTCAGAACCTGTTTACTGCAGTGACAGGTGCGGTTATTGTTATTTCCTTAAATAATTTTTGGAGACTGATGCCGCTTTCTCAGAAAATCTCACGTCATTGAAATAAGCAGAACGCAAAATTTCCTGAGGCTTCTCGTGATATCGAACATTCCTTTCATCTCGAGCCAGATTTTTAATCTTCATCAAAACGCTTTCGGTAGTATCCGTTTATCCGCCACGTCTCCTTTAGCCCTGGGATTCAACAGACGGTCACAGAGAAAAGTGCTTTTTCATGTCTGCGTTATTTTTAAGTAGATGCGGAATAATTCAGCGCCAATCGCAGAAAGAAAATGTCGATTAGCAAGCACATTTATCTGGATCCCGATCTAGAAATTTCTCCGTAGGATAAAATATAAAACCGACATAGGAGAATTCATTTTACTGAAGATTTCTTGAATTATTATTTAACAAACTTTGATCAAGAGCTATGAAAAGTAAAGTTAATTAAAATGAGTGCATCCAAAAGAGATGAAGCCCTCCGCATGATGGACAAGATGTACGTCGAAACAAGTAGAAAGGAGGATGTACGAGCTAATAAAAACATTATAAAGAAAATTAAAAATATCGATTTTACGCCAACGTCTTAATCATGTACCTGTGGGCAAAAACTGCCAAATTGTCTGGATTATCTCACTATAGTGAGCAGCAGTGTGCTTCTCGAGATCATTCCTAATATGATCTAAGATCTCGGGATGGAAGAATTAGATGATCATGTAATGCGTTGAACAGTTACCTGTGAAAATAGTCATCAACAACGCTAACATGTTTATTAATAATGGAGAATGGTATTTCCTTATACATGCAATGCCATATTTCATCGTGGAGAGCTATACGTGTTTCTGCGTCCACCTTTATCATCGTACGTCATTCGAAAACTCTCTTTCACGATATTTCATTGACGATCTCAGGTTCTAGAGTCTATGAAAATAAAAATATATCTGCTGCGTGTAGCGTGTGTCACTCAGACGAGGTTGTTTACCTGAGGTATATCTGTGAACTTGCAGTTTGTGATCACCGGGAGTATTTTGTGTGTTTGACCACTATCGTACCGGCCATTAGCTGCTCCATAGGGCTGTGTCTGTTGCCATACGCGGCTCTCTTATTACGGTTATCTCGGAAACCAGTGGAATTATACGTACGCTCAGCTGTAAGCAATGCAGCTGGCAATCTTCATTTTATTGGAGATTTACTCTCGAAGTAACTATTTTCTGCTAACGAGATCACTGAGATCCAGCAGCTGACGGGCTTCATTCATTGCAGATTTACTACAGACATTTGTATTTTCTGGAAATGAGATCACTTAAAAAATAACTGAATTGATATTTCTGCAATGCTACTCAAATTTATGGACTGCACGTCGTGCTGCAGCTGCTGTGGACGGCTATCGTGTGGAAACAAGCACTGTTTAAATTGTCACAGACACTACCAGAAGCGCTGTAGAATGTATTTTTATAGCCTTCAGCTGTAAACCTTCACCCTTATTCTTTAGTGGGTTCGGTGTAACCTACCTGCAAGATTTATGGTATTAGAAAAAGTATATATACCGTTTACATACCTATATCGTTGTACTTCGTTTACTGTGTCATTTATGAGTAGTATGCGGTTGATCCACCTGTTGGACAATTTTCTTCCAGTGATGATCGTTACAAAAACTGAAACTGGTAAAGATTAAAGTTCAATGGGTACAGCTCATTGTTATATAACCACTCTTATTCAGACATTTAGCACCTGCAGCAAGTTACCTACATAAACTAACAATCAAAAATGTCAGCTGCCAGATAGTCAAAGAAAGTCGCCTCAATCGTCACGAGAAAGTGCTTAGGCATATACAATAAATTATTGTCTGTGGGGAATCTACGAATGATCTGCAGCAGCCTACACATTGCGCCTACAGAAATTGTGAAGATTATTCTGTTAACCTATAAAACAAGAGACATCAAGGCAAACACTTCGTACTTTGATCTGCGAATGAAGACAGGAACAAATCAAAATGTATGGTACAATGGAAAAGAATCAGATACCAAGCACTTTACAGGGATTTACGGAGAATCTACACACATGACGACCTTCCCCCGTGGTGCAAAGTTGACTGCAATCTCACAACGCCTTATGTACAATGAATATAGATAATTATACCAAGGCAATCATCGGTGAGCTCAATTATCAGCTTTTTGGGCACCTATAATCCGTTGTTTGCGGCCTAACAGGTGCCAGGATGGATGGAGTGGGAGAGTAGTTTTGTGCTGGAAGTGGGTGGAAGCTTAAAGGATGACGGTAGCTCTATTGTTAATCGAAGACAAATATAGCGCAGCATATCTACAGCAAGCAATTTGCAATGGACGGGTGTTGAACCCTGGATCCAGGAGTGCTGGTTTACACGCGTTGCTTGAAGGGCGGCTCGAAGCGGTGGCCCACTGGCAAGCGATCTGTACACGAGCACATTCCCGCGACATTCTGTTGCTGCGTCAGCACCCCAGCTTTTGGTGACGAGAATGAGGTGGGCTGGAGGCAGCGCAGCGGGGGGCGACGAACACTGGACCTGTGGCTGCGGCGCCGCGTCTGTGGCGTTGGACCCCGTGGTGCAGAGCTGCGTGGACCTCAGTTCGTACTTCGGGCCAGGTAGATGGTGGAAGGGTCCCTAGCTGGCCGTCTCTCGGAGATGCCAGCAGAGTAAATGCGACGTAATGGCTAGACTATCAGGTAACAGTCGTTGATTCGAAGTCCCACAGATACCATGGTAGCTGCATTAGCATAGCGTCGGCGATCCCATGGCAGAAACCGACATACAGAAGGCGTCGGTGCATAATCCACTCAGCTAATGACATCCTCGGCCCACTCAGATCTACATACGCAGCTAACGTGGGATGCCTAGAACTGGGTTGGTATTGAGGACATTGCTGGTATGGCAAAATGCGGCGTTGGCTGGTTGCGATTTAAGTCCGCTGGGCTTCTGTATTGAGCGATAATATATTCTCCTCCTTAGAAAATGTCCGGGCCAGTGGACTCCTGCTTGAGAAACTCGCCGTTACAGAAGTACTAATATATCGGTGTACAGTTTGAAACGTCCCCTTAGAAAAATTGTACAAGACTGTGCTTAAACTGACACACAATATTTTTAGCGCAACGCAATCTGACTTTCAAAAATCCCTACAAAAGAATGGCTCTGACTAACATTAACCTATACCTTTCACAAATCACTTACCTCACCAAAAATCTTCGTTACTTGAACTACTGCAATACAGCGAGCGCCACTACTGCCAGCTAAATAAAAGATTCAAACTACGGAAGGCACTAACTACTGATAGGCATAGTTAGCAAATGAAAGATGTTAATAGAGAACAAACAATGTATTTACCTCAATAGTGTTCAAAAGTCATAATGTATATAGCAGTTCATGACATCCATTCTGTACTCAAAAATCCGCCATCTCTCTCCCCACATCCACCACTGCTGGCGGCTCACCTCCAACTGCGCAACGCTACGCGCTGTTAACATCCAACTGCCCAATACTACAATGGCAGACAACAATGCAAACTAACCACAGACTGCACACAGCACAGCCAGTGATTTTCATACAGAGCGCTACGTAACGTTGCCAATAAGAAAACATAAACAGCCTACTTACAAGTTAACATTTACCTTCTCGAGTCCAGAAAAACACACCTGAAAAACGTGCAGCTTTTGTTGTCCTATTTCCTTTTGTATTTTTAGATTATCTTCATTGTGTCACAGACCGGTTTCACACTACCTTTCCTCTTCTGTTTCTCTGTACTTCTTTAAGCAGCTGTGTCGTTCCACCCCTTAGGAAGGGGGTAGGAACAATAGAGGCACCATAACACGGTAACCTTACTAAACTTACCCACTTTTGCAATAAGTTCTTTTACATCACCAATTCTGAGTAGCTAGTAAAGGGAGACGAGTTACATCTACGAACCGCGAGACCACTTCTTTTGTATCATAGTTAAACAATTCAAGGTATTCTTCCACCAAACCAAGCTCCTCTTGATCTGTATGGACTTATCTATTAGCACACTAACCTATTGTTTTATAACTGTGTTATGAGAGTGAGAATAATTATTTAAAAACCTAAAGAGTAAGTGACAGCATTGCAAAGGTCTAATTGTCAGACATACTGACTGTGGAATTATCAAAATTCCATGGTACTGTGACTCGCTGAATATAACCCACCACATTTTTTTCTACAATTAATCCCCATAACTCCAATTTAATCATCATATCCCTCACAAGTAGCACCTTTTAATCTTCCATAATATAACACAATCATAAATAAACTTATCATCATAATAGTATCACCTTATGCTCAAACCGCAATACCTCACAATAAATGCGAATACTTCCATTAACAGTTATCATTCGCTCTAAGAGGCATGTCGAGCTTATATCAGTGACTTACTTTCTGGATCACAGTCGTTATTCAGAAACCGTTCTGTGCCGTCAATACACCTATGACATTTCATAATATTTCCCAGATGCTCAATATGTTAGTCCATAGTGTCAAATCTCTAGCTTGGAGAGATACGTTAGTTGAATTCTCTGCTGTCGTGCTCACTGTATCTCGAGGGACCTGGAGCGGTTTAATGGCGCCGTCACGTCCAATGATCATCTCGTATCCGAGCTGTATCTCAACGGCTCTTTCTTTGATTCAGAGCAAGCTGATGCAAAGGCAAGGAACCCTAACCATTCGATACTGTGCCGTTAATTGGCTCGTGTTGTTCTTGGTCAGCACTGTACCACTGTCTACATCTATCTTGCATATATCTTACGTCTGGGAGCTAAATAGTATGCGCTACCTACTGCCATAGTGGTCGTCATACTAACTGATCAGACGATAGTTATTCCGTGTACTTTAATTTTACTTCATTTGGACTAATGCAGACAACTAAGTTTCAAATTCTCTATTTACAGCAACCCAGTCTCGTATTTGCCTGTTATCTACATTGACCTAAATTTTCTCTCTGTAATCTTCGTCTCCTTAGCCACTCTTTCTCTCTATACTATCTGAAATGCTCCTTCAGTCGGTGCTCTCAGCAAACTGTGTCATGTGATGTGGTATGCAAATAAAAGACATTGGGTGTACAAAACCACTATCATCAGTTCGTTTCTTGGTCACTTCTGGGTACCATAACTGAGCCCATCACTGGCATAACAGGGATGGAATGGTGGAGACAGAACAAACCACAGGTTAGAAGGGCTCTACGAGTTGTATAGAATGTGCACTTGCTGCTGCTTATATACTCTGCTGTCACACATGTAGAATATGCACTGCAGTTTGCACCAGTAGTCTGTCTCATCTGTGCCATTCCACTGCAGTTCAGTCACAGTCAATGATGCCCTCTGTTGGCCAACCAGTTCGATCTCCAACAGTTCACACTTTTGATACCAGGCATAAACAGTCTCATGGATGATGTAGTAGGCAACTGGTTGTGCGCTGGAAGCGGCTAGATACTTAGAATGTGAAAGTGACTTACTTCTCAAAGGGGTTTTGAAATCAGCACATACCTGCTAGAAAGCATCACTGCCAGTTCTGGCAGAAATGCCGCTGACATCAGCATGAGAATTCCTGGAAATATGACATCACCATCAGCTTATAGTCTGACTGCATGCTTGCTATCATTTACCTTCTGCAAGTCCATCCAGTATGAAGCGCCACCATCACCACCGCCATCAGTAGCAGCTGCACCAGCAGCAGCAGTATTGATCAGCTCTAAATATTTGGTGTGTTCTTGTGTGTGTGTGTGTGTGTGTGTGTGTGTGTGTGTGTGTGTGTGTGGTGTGTTTCACCATACTTAGGGATTTGTTATTGTTACAGTTGTGGACATGCAGGCATTGCTGCCTGAACCACAACAGCAGTAGCAGTCACTGTTTCTAGGATGTCTTCCCAACCTTTAAGGACGTGGTGTCATTTGACTATGTCATATCACAGCCACAACAGTAGTAGCAGCTATAGGTACTTGAGTCCCAGTTAAGTGCTAGCAGAATACTGCAATTTACCAATATGTACGATGTGGCTTAAAGTGGATCTAAGCAAGTGAATGCAGGGCTAGCACCTCACAGTGACTTTGATGTGGTGATTAAGATAGAGACTGTTCAACATCTTGGTACCAGAGCGCAGTATTCATGGTTCATATGGGACTATATATGTAAAGCAATAGAGTTAATACAGAGAAAGGTGACAATGGAGTAGAACCCAATGCATACTCCTATTAAATTTAGCATTGTAAAGAGTGAGCTATAAATTATCAATACATGTGGCTATGCAGCGCTTGAGTTGAAAGTGGAGAATTAAAACAACTTGTACAGTGATATACTAGTTACAACAGACAGATTGAGCTGCTGGTGTCCTTAGTTTAGAATAGTATATTGTGACTTTATTGACTATTTGTGTGTGAACTATGTAAATATAAATCAATTAAAACAGTGTATAAATGACTATGTTCAACCAACATATATATATCCAACATATATATATGTTTCCAACATACAATAATTTTCGTGGCGAAAGGATTAAAATCTTCTTATAAACATTAATAACACTGATATCATGAATTACATAAGGTTTATTACTCTTAACAAAAAAAAAGAGTAAAATATGGCGTTTCAGTCTTCGATCGCTATTCTTTATTTTCAATTACCGGTTTCGGGCTAGCTGCCCATCTTCAGATCTGTTAGACAATGTTAAAAATGTAATTAATGAGAGATATACAGTTAGTGAAAAAATATCTTAGTTTACAAAAAGAAATTTTGGAACGTATTAAATGCCAACATACCATATGTTGTAGTTACAGAGTAACTTGTCCGTACAGAACACACAGTTCACTGTCATAAGTAAAGTAAATTTCTATCTGTTAAAACATTATATCGCAGTATTTAAGAGTAACCTGATTGGTAACAGTAAAAGCGCCCTCTACCTATAACAATTGTGCATCTGTTATTATTTCGCCGTATATATTATTGGCGAATATTCTTTTTAATAAAACAATTTTTAAGGTAATAAAATATGAATAATCTTTTTGAGTGGACCATGAAACGAAAAATTTTTACATTAATTTAAAATTTCTTTATAAAGAAACATAAAATATAATTAAAATGTAGATATTCTTCCGAAAATGTGCGTTTACTCTTCTTTATTTTTGATTGGTGGTGGAGTGGATTTCCCTACGTCAGAACGTATACAACGCCACGCCGAGTCGTCTTGCGCCGCGCCGCGCCCAATCCAATTTATAAAGAAATTTTAAATTAATGTAAAAATTTTTCGTTTCATGGTCCACTCAAAAAGATTATTTATATGTTATTAACTAAAAAATTGTTTTATTAAAAATAATATTCGCCAATAATATATACGGCGAAATAATAACTGATGCACAATTGTTATAGGTAGAGGGCACTTTTTACTGTTACCAATCAGGTTACTCTTAAATACTGCGATATAATGTTTTAACAGATAGAAATTTACTTTACTTATGACAGTGAACTGTGTGTTCTGTACGGACAAGTTACTCTGTAACTACAACATATGGTATGTTGGCATTTAATACGTTCCAAAATTTCTTTTTGTAAACTACGATATTTTTTCACTAACTGTATCTCTCTTATTAATTACATTTTTAACATTGTCTAACAGATCTGAAGATGGGCAGCTAACCCGAAACCGGTAATTGAAAATAAAGAATAGCGATCGAAGACTGAAACGCCATATTTTACTTAATGAACGATCGCGGAATTCCCAGTGAGACAACTATGTCTAGTTTTGATAAAACAAAAGAGGTTGTCCATATCCTGAGAGAGATATCACACTTACATAATTCATTGTTGTGTATGACTGCTGTACTATAATCACATTACAGCTTATCTACAGAGGTACACTATAACAGTACTGAGAAAGAGGATAGGGAGAATGATTTTCTTACATATAATTCGTTGTTTTTATACATGACTAGTAACATTTGATTACTTACATGCAGAGATACATCATACTAACGTACAATTAATTATTTTATACATGACGATGTGCTTGCAACTGCAGAGATAGATCATATTAAGAGAGGAAAGATGTTATATACAATATTTATATAGCAGCAATTGTTTGCTGTGATACGTCACACTAATACTACTATGGATTTCTATACATAATATTAACATTATATGGGGAATAGGAGCTGCGAGTGAAGAAAAAAAGGAACATGCACATTGACACACATATATACAAGCACACATAGTGTGTGAGAGAAAATATATACATAATACACATAATAACGATGTATACAATACAAGCAAAAAAATATATGAGAGAATGTATATACATAATACAGATAAGAATGATGACACAATTTGGGAGCACTCTTAGTGTGCAGTCATTGTATACATATGTACAGACCTGCACAGAACTACGACAAACACTATTTTGTCTGTGGCATACACACACACACACACACAAACACACACACACACACACACACACACACACACACACACATGCACACACACACACACACACAAACACACAAAAAAAGTTCAAATGTGTGTGAAATCTTATGGGACTTAACTGCCAAGGTCATCGGTCCCTAAGCTTACACGCAACTTAAATTATCCTGAGGACAAACACACACACACACGTCCGAGGGAGGACTCGAACCTCCGCCGGGTCCAGCCACAGTCCATGAGTGCAGCGCCTTAGACTGCTTGGCTAAACCCACGCGGCACACACACACACACACACACACACACACACACACTCATTGTCAAACGAATAGTATCAGAATAGATGTGTCCTGCTCCCATCCACAAAGAAAAAGTATGTCATCCTGGCATGAATGACTCTCAGTCGCAGTAAGGTATGCACCTCAGGGCGCCGTGACTGAAAGACTTCTCGCGAAAAACTATCCAGAAATGCTTCGCCATGGTGCCGGAAGCCCTTATAGTTTTCAATTATGAGAACCGGTCATGGCACATTACACGCATCCTAAGCCTAGGTTTGGGTGACACCTGAATGTACACAGTATGCATACTTACTTGCTCTGAGCCCTACAAACTCCACAATCCGCTATCCATTTGCCTCGTCTTCCATTAGGCTGGTAACCTTTCATCTCTGTGGTGTTAGCAATGCGGGATAGCCACGCGTTCTGAGGCGTGTTGCCACGGTTCATGCGGCTCTCCCTGTCGGAGGTTCGAGTCCTCCCTCTGGCATGGGTGTATGTGTCGTCCTAAGCGCAAGTTAGATTAAGTCAGATGAAATAGTGTGTAAGCCTAGGAACCTACCACAAATTTCCAATGTCTGTGGTGTTATGATGTAAGAATTAATAGCCGGATATCGAGACATGTTGAATTCCTTGGAGTTGTATATAATTACTTTATATAGAGTACAGCCTTTCACCTATTAGAAGAAACTTCGTATATTCTTACAAAGTAACGTGGAGTCAGCTACCTTGGGTTTTTTAGTCGAATCAGTACACGTGCAGTTTGGGAAGGTCCAGAATATATACACCGATATATAGTGTTCATGACCTCAACTAAAACCTTAGCTATCTTCACAATGACTAGTCCAGGGTTGCCCAACCTTTTAGCTCATCTGGGCCACACTGGAAGAAGACGAGTAGTATTGGGACACATATAACATACGTAATACTAACAATAAATGATGAGAGAAAAGAGAAAGCCGGCCGCTGTGGCCGAGGGGTAATAGGCGCTTCAGTCCCGAACAGTACTGCTGCTTCGGTCGCAGGTTCGAATCCTGCCTCGGGCATGGATGTGTGTGATGTCCTTAGGTTCCTTAGGTTTAAGTAGTTCTAAGTCTAGGGGACTGATGACCTCAGATGTTATGTCCCATAGTGCTTAGAGCCATTTGAACCATTTGAAGAAAAGAGAAAGACAGAACACAGCATGGACCAATGAGAGAATAAAATTGTGTGGTGGGAGTTTCAAATTTAAAATATTCAATCTATCATTACTTTACACAAAAGCAGTTTTTTCGCTCACCGATTTTGTGATAGATGCCCACTTCTTGGGCCACACTGACACACTGATACTTGCTTTGCGCCACATGCAGCTCATGGACCATGTGTTGCACGTCACTGGACTAGGCCTTTATTGAAGACTGTGGCGCAGTTATACACCGATGGAAAAGAAATAGCAACACCAAGAAAGTAATTAATGTAGAGTAATTAACTTTCGAGAATGCATTTGTGTAGGTAACATATTTAAGAGATTAACATTGCGAGATCACAGGTTAATGTAAGCATGAGATAAGTCATTGCAAATGTGAAATGTCGGTCTATTAGTAACAGGTGTAACTGACGGAATTTTGAATGTAAGTATGCAATCGTGCATGTATTGTGTTTAGCGGGTGCCGGATGTCAATTTGTGGGGGGGGGGGGGGTGTCAATGCCTGTTGCACTTGTCAGTCAGTTCAGTTGGAGACACACCTGGTGATCGAGCAGGCCAAGGCAACTTGTCAACACTTTGTAGAGCATGTTTGGTTACAACAACGGTAAGTGGGCGAATGACATCCTTTTGGAAAACGCTCTCTGGAATGGTGGTTATGATGGTGTTTATGACTCGCAGCAGAACAGGTGGAATCACCAGATTAACATACAGATTCGCAGTCAGGGTGCATGGGATAACCACAGAATCCTTCTGTGCTTTAAATCGCACATGAGCCGTAACTTAAAGTGTTTACTGCAGGCGGCTAACTGACCTTGTAACCAACAAATGGCCATCAATGGCACAGAGGCAGCACCAGCTTTCATCAGAAAACACAACAGACCTCCACTCGCCCTCCAGTCAGCTCTCGCTTCAGACCACTGACGTCGCAAATGGCGGAGGTGTAGGGTCAGTGAAATGCACGATACAGTTTGTCTGGCGCGGAGCTGTCCCTGAAGTAACCGATTTGTAACAGTTCGTTGTTTCACTGTGGTGCCAACTACTGCTCCAATTGCTGCTGCAGATGCAGTACGATAGGCCAGAGCCATGAGCTGAAAATAATGCTCTTCCCTCTCGGTAGTGCAGCGCGGCCGTCTGTAGCTCGGTCTTCTTGCGACATACATTCTAGTGACCACCGTTGTCATCAGTCATCTACAGTAGCTACATTCCTGCCAAGTCTTTCTCCAAAATCGCAGAAGGAATATCCAGCTTCTCGTAGCCCTCTTTCGAGATGTCATTCGAACTCAGAGAGGTGTTGATAATGGCGTATTTGCCGCCTTAAAGTCATTCTTGACTAACGTCAATTCACCACGTCCAGTCTCAAAGGTAACTAACGCTCACGACCGTTATAAGGTATTTTTAGAGCACACCTAATTTTCATCCTCATAGTGGTGCTACTAGTGCCACTCTTATGCGGTTGGCTAGAAATTTTAATATACATCATCTTTCAGATGTAGAAACATGGCTTCCAAGACTCGTTTAAGACACACAACTCTTTCTTGGTGTTGTGATTTTTTTCCATCTATGTAATTTGTTTGGACATGAAGAGAATAGAAGCTTTTGAAATGTGGTGCTACAGAGGAATGCTGAAGATTAGATGGGTAGATCACATAACTAATGATGAAGTATTGAATAGAATTGGGGAGGAGTATGTGGCACAACTTGACAAAAAGAAGGGACCGGTTCGTAGGACATGTTCTGAGGCATCAAGGGATCACAAATTTAGCATTGGAGGGCAGCGTGGAGGGTAAAAATCGTAGAGGGAGACCAAGAGATGAATACGCTAAGCAGATTCAGAAGGATGTGGGTTGCAGTAAGTACTGGGAGATGAAGAAGCTTGCACAGGATAGGATAGCATGGAGAGCTGCGTCAAACCAGTCTCAGGACTGAAGACCACAACAACAACATGTAATTTGGCTTGGTGATGTAATCTATTGTTCCATAACACCCATCCCAACTGTAAACGAAACGAATTTCGCAGTGGGTTCTAATATTCTCCATGGTTTCGCCGAAAACTAAAAATCTCTCTTCAAACTCATATGTCGTGCGTGTTAACGTCAATGTACTCCTTCGACAAAGGACGCTGGTCGTAGAGGACGCTGCGGGTGATTGTAATAAGTTTCACCCCAACATGAGACATTGTTTGAGGTTTCTATACTGTTGAGTGTATCACCGCTTGTTCCCCGTGGTTATCATGAGTGTCTTGAGGGAACCAATTTGTGGGACTAGGCGCTCTCGGCACAGCAGCAATCGCTGTGCACGTCTGGCAAACTGGAGGGATATTCCATGTCTACCTCCGGGACATATCCCCTGCCAGCATCAGCAGTCGCATGATGCATCTTTTTCTCCAGTCTGACGATTTCATTCTTGGACAGTCATCGGAGCTCTCCACATGGAGATTTTGATGAAAGAAATTTTCGTAGAAATTGCCTGCATGTAAAAAAAAAAAAAAAAAAAAGATGTAACCCAAATCGTCAGAGAGCCTGTACTCCTCCTTAATTATTCGTGGGTTATTCGCCTTGATGTACGTGTGGATGCAATGGCAAAGTTCTTCGCTTTAAGAAAGCAGCATATCAACACAGATCAACAGTTCGATATTGATACGTTTCTGATTTAACACTGCAATCCCACGAAATCCCTGCAGCAGTGGAATAGAAAGTGGTATTCTGAGTGTATGTAGCCGGGTATACACTTCGGAATTACTCAAAACGTCTGCGAGAAAGCGCACATCTGTTCCCACGTCCAGTTTAGCAAAATCCTCTACATGATATTTGTCTCCTACCAAACAATCACTGTCTGCCTACACTTCGCATCTGTTAAGGCAGTGCCTATGAGTTTTCTGACGAACGTGGTTACATAGGGTAACGGGGTTTTTTGGAGTCTCTAGCTCGAATCGAGGTAATCAAAAGAAAGACCAATTCTTCGTCACAAGCTGTAAGTCTGCATCTCTTGGATCTGCGGCTCTGGCTATGTGCATAGGCTCTTGCAGCATTCTGTCAGTGAGTCTTGGAAGACGAGCGTCTGTGAATCGCAATGAATGCAGGAGAATGAAATATATTTTCCTACGATGTCAGGCACAGCACTGACATTATCATTCTCTACCCTAAAATCATCCAAGAGCTCAACAGGAAAGTGAGCGTCATACCCGTTGAAATTATTTCGTGGCATTTGGTATTTCAAGTGGCAGCCTTGAGAGACTCATTCTGGAACTTCCCGTTTGGTAACAGTGGTCTCTACGCTTTGTTACCGCTTTTCTTTTCAACGGTAGCCTACAGATATGAAATTCTTCTGCCTTCTCGTATAAGGCTTTATTCTCCTGCACTTTTGTCGTTAGAGTATTGTTACTATAAAGAACATCAACAGGCCACGCAGGTTGCTCAAGCTAAGATATCCTGGCTTTTTTTCTCTTCCTATCGACATCCAGAACTAAATAATTAGTTCTGCGAATAGAATTCTCGTAGGTCTGGGATTGTGTGGGGGAATGGGATGCTTTCTGAGCTATAGTGTCCACAGACATCATGTATCCGTACGATTTGCGTCATTCGAGTAATTTCTATCGTGAGCCACAAGTGACACTGCGAAGCAATAAATAACCCTCTCATACAGATGCCCTTTTAGCGACAGTATCTTCTGAAGAGGTATGAAACCTGACCCTCAGTAACTAGATCAAAAACATGTAAACAGATATCATGGTGGAGTACAAAGCCGAGTCCATTACCAGACCCTCTTTCTTGCTTGTTGGAAAAATGGCTTATTGCTACGCTCTCGATAAAAGTTCGATCCTTGCTACGTCACAGTACTTTTCCCAAGTTTTGACAATGCTTTTCTTTAAAACAATACTGCCCTCTTTGCAGTGGTACTTCAGCTCACAGTAGACAATGCTTTGCACCAGATGGCACTATACTGCTGAGTGTGGATGATTTCAGAGGACTATCTTTCCGAGATTATTCGACAGGCATGAATGAAGGTACGCAGATCTCAGAGCCCCAAATTGGTGTTATCAGTGCAGAATTGCAAGATCCTATCCGCGAAGGCACCAGCAAAAGTAGAGAAGTCCAGCGCAGCTGTGTGATTTGCCTTGTACTCCATAACAAGACGGGCTTAGTGAATCGTTTTCTATAGAGAAAAAGAATTAGGGGGCGAATACTTCACAAGGAACATGGCGCATTTGGCGCCCATGAGCATCTAAAGCTCGCGTAAGGTGCTGCGTAGTCGTAATAGTGGTGACGTTAGCAGTACATCTACCAATCACGCTTCGGCCACACAAAAGTAGTGGAACCTTGACGATAGTCTCTTACTTCGGAGGCGGGGGACCGCTTTTCCTCGTCTTCAGGATTGTGGAGCCAGTCCCCCATCTACGTGCTGTCAGTATGACTGGATGGTGAAGTAGACAGTAATATGGCACAGGTTATGTTGGTTGCAGCAAGCTGGACGGATGACAGCAAAACCCTTTATTGCTACATCACTCTGGAGCAGATAAAAGTGAGCGCCCTCTTCCATTGGGCTCAGCTTTCCGTCGATCCGAGGCGTCTCCGTATCGATGTAGCGACGGCATCCCTCCATGAACGCTATGCACGCTACCAGCAGGTAGAGGGCTTACAAAGCACTGAATGTCATTCGTGCTGGTGGCTGTGGGGCTGCCAGCTGAAGTACAGCTTTCTAGGAGGCCGGAGCGACTACTGTTACTGCAGCTGGTGTCGACTTGGCGTAGGCTCACGGGATGACTTGGACAACCCACAGGCCTTTGACCCTGGACTCCGAGGAGTGTGGCAGGTGGCTATCTGCCCCAACACCCAGATCCTCTGAACTCTGTCGCCAGACTCTTCACTCTCCTCTTTGGTCAACTCTTTGCTGGTAATAGACTATCGAGCGAGACTCTTTGTAGCATAACAAGTTAGTTTGCATGCCCACCATTTTTACAGCATACGAAGGCCTAATTGTTTTGCTCTCTGGCGATGATGGCATGTAAGGCCGATTGATTCAGTGTCGCAGTAGTTTCTCCCCAAGCTGAAACAACGTTGGGGGAGCGTAACAGGTCGGGTCTGTGGTCAGCCTTGTGACTCGGAGGCGCTAAGTCGATCACTGTGTCCCAAAATTCCTCTGTGTTGCACTGTATCTTCCGCACGATGACATTCTGAAAGATTTCAGCCCATCATAGCATTTCTACCAGTTTCCATTACTTGTTGTCCGTTTTGCATTCTCTCAGGATGTCTCCCTGAGTGCTGAAATCGTTTTTATGTCCCTCTGACGAACATATCCACGCAGGGAGGCGTCTGCGTTTTGAAACAAACTACGAAAGATTCCAATAGAGATGAATATTGATGATGTAGTATTATCTTCTATGGAGAGTACTTTGTACATCCTGCTCCAATTGAAACGCTCTGTCTGTTAACTGACTGGCCTACGCATTAATGTGTTCTGACAAAATTTGTCAGTGTCAAACGTGCGCAGTTTTGAATTCACCATAAATCATTGATCACTGGTATATGTAGCGTACGGCGGAAGAGATATGTCACAATCTCTGCTTCGTTACGAAGCGAGTGCATCATTAGTAACCTACTACCGGCATTAACAGCGTTAGCTTTGTGCCGTCATTAGCAAAGCGTCAGGCCCGTGACGCAGCTTCACGGTGTGTGGTGACTACTGCATACAGAGCAGGCGCCAGGAGCAGCCTACGTGACAGCAAATGAGGTTGTATAGATGCTCGAGTGGCCTGGACTGAAATATTACGTTCGTAATAGTATTTTCTTACCTCTTTAATTCACGGAGCACTCTGGACTTCATCTATATAATTTGAAAATTTTTATCTTGTTCGGTACATCTGAGCTAAAATTGAGGGTTTTTGTGGCAACGTATAAATATCCTGTGGGGTTTCATGTCGGCAGGCATCGATACATACATTAACTGGCAGTGGAATCAAATGGGATTATTGTGATTAGTGTTGCCGGACGCCCAAATTTTTAGAGTGTCATGAGATGCCTGCGGTACGCCTTTCATGGAACGCCAAATGTCCCCGCTCCTGGGGCTCTGCTAACAATTCGAAATTCGGTGTGTATTCACTTAAAAATGGTAGAGAACATGAAAGGGCCGAATTAGTGCTGAACGCGTCCATAGCGGTGCCGACAGTTTGAATAGGGTAGGCCAGCTGATCAACTAAAGGGCCACCTCAGTACATCTACCAACTGTACGTTTCGAAAAGACTCCGCTGCGTGACTTTCGCTGCTGTAATGCTGTGGCAACACTGAAGTTTTCTGAAGAGGGTTTCAACATCTCGCCATGAAAGATAGCAATACAGACTTCACAAGAAAACATTAAATCAGTATCTGCAATCGGCAAGCAGGACACAGTGAACTAGGTATACGTCAAATACGTAATACCATACACAGTAACATAAGCAACTATCGTGACACGTTGAACAGTCCAGGTTGTATAACGAACTCAGACAGTCCAACGATGAAGCAGAGAGAGAACCAAATAACATTTGCCAATGTTCGTCTTGTGTAGACCACTTGAGCTATTCACTTGAAGATGAAGCAGAGAGGACCAAAGGCGTCATGATTAGCTCCTAGTTCAAACATCGGTTAGGACACGTGATGGCACGTGGTTGGATGGTGTTCTGGGATATAACTCACCCTTGGCGCCACTGCTAGCAGGAACTGACGATGGGGCACACTGGTCATAATTAAGGCCGCTGCCAACACTGTAGCCATGACAACAGTGGCACGCACTATGTGAATGGATGGCCGGAATTGGTGGCAGGAATTAAGCATCAGGAGGCGATAGCACACGCCTTCCACCTGTGACCAAGTAAGGAAGAGAGCACAGTCGCATAGACCAACTGCTGACATATCGATGACGCTCAACTGCTG
Source organism: Schistocerca cancellata (assembly GCF_023864275.1). Classification (NCBI taxonomy): domain Eukaryota; kingdom Metazoa; phylum Arthropoda; class Insecta; order Orthoptera; family Acrididae; genus Schistocerca; species Schistocerca cancellata. Next base: position 508,459,200 of record NC_064631.1, read on the forward strand.
AGGCCAACCCAGAGAAAAGAGAGTACTCATCCACAGCAAGTCGACGCCCCCTGTGTCCATCTGCCACGGTACAGCAGTGAAGGTAGCAAAACTGATTTATCCAGGTACATCAGTGGTGGCTGCATGAGATTCATCTGTACCGCCAGGACACAGTGACTCAAAGAGGGGTACCTCATGTCGGTCTGGTGTGGTGGCCTTAGATATGGAACCCATGACATTAGGCTGATACAACACCCCTGACATGGTTGACAGCAGTGGCGATGACAGAGGCTGCGCCACTGGCAGAGATGCTGATGGTCTTACCTAGAGGACATCAGATGCAGTAATAATAACAAAACGCAGTTGAAACTGAGGCTGCAATGCGGGAGTGGACTCCAGTTTTAACAACATCATGACATCGTGTGCAGTCGTGATCCAAACTGAGACGGTTACTCAGCCACTGGTGCGGCAGTTGTGTTAGCGGCAGCAATTGTGACTGTGATGGGAGAGAAGTGAGCGGCTGTATAGGCGGCTGCACTGATGGTCATCATGATGGCCCTGACCCCAACGCGTGCAAACCCAGACAGCACAACAACACCTGGGCCTCATCAAGGTGATTCTGTGGGCAAATGCAATGAGGTGGCGGCATCAGAGCGAGAGGAAGAGCTATGGATTGATTGTGATGCTGCAGCATCCTGCCTGAAAAGCCAAAGCTAACAGACATCGAACACACCTTGTCTCCACTATAGTCTTAAGGGCCCTCTTCTTGATAGAGAAATGTCGAAATAAACCTTTCAGCCAATTGTAATCTGGTTACCAGAGGCTCTTGGCTGGATGAAGGGTGCAAGAGATGAAGCAACATCCAATGCAATCATGGTGTATCCACCGGCAGGGCCCATCAGGACTAGGCTATGGAAAGAACTGCTGCTACAGTGTAGCCTTAGTGCGGTCTTCAATGGGACACAATTTCATATGTAATTTATAAGTAGCATAGACACCCTGCAATACTAACGGCAGGCCTTCTATCGGCCAAAGCCGTGATGTCTGTGGAATAATACATTTCCTTCGGCGATGGCATTGGAACGGTCCCTCTGCCTGCATGCATACACTGTGGCAGTTCTTAGAGACTGGTGCGTGTGGGGTTTGACCCTCTGAGACAGCAGCTGGCTCTGACTGGAAATCCTGAGGTTAACTCAGTGAGTTGGCTGCAGGCATAGACTACAGGTTCACACTGCTGTGACATAAAAGTCCTGTGAGCAACTCAATGCTGGAGGTGACAAGCACAGCGAAATCTTGAATCCACGGTTGCTGCTGGCGCCTTTCATGTAGCTGTCTGGCGTGGACTTTGCGTCATTGTTGTGTTGCTGGACTCTGGCGACAGGAGAGCCTCAAAGTTCAGACATACGTATATCACTAAAAACTGGGCCCTAGTCACATCGCCCATAACGTGAGACTTGCCCTTGTACACTGATACCGATACAGGTGCTACAGTTATTACAGCTGGATGATGCAGATTTTTGCTGACTGCAGCTAGCCTCATCTCAAATCCCCACGTACAAGTTATTCTGGCCCACTGTGCCTGCTAATGCAGTACTTCACGGTGGCTTTCCCACTACTTCTTATTACTTTTGCTGAAAGACTAGGTAACAACACTGCAACAGTTACAAAACATTTATGGCTTGAAGTTTATGATACAGGGCATAAACGAAAACTCTTCATAATGAATCACTGTCATGTAGGGAAAGTCGAGGTGAACAATGTGACACCAACCAGATACTTGTGGTCCACCTGGCAGGGAAACAACCTCAAAGTGGCTCACGAAATCCACCGAAGCTCGAGCGCATGACTAAGGAAAAAAAACAAAACAACTTACCACGAAGGAAGTATCCGAATTGGACGGAAATCGATAGGTGTGATACACATGTGCAGACAAACAAGTTTAAAATTTAAGAAAAAATAAATGATTTATTGAAGAGAAAGAACTTCACAAATTGAGCAAGTCCATAGCGAGTTGGTCGACCTCTGGCCCTTATGCAAGCAATTATTTGGTTTGGAACTGATAGACAGAGTTGTTGGATCTCCTTCTGAGGGATATAGAATCAAATTCTGTTCAATAGGTTTGTTAGATGGACAAAATACTGAGATGATTGGAGGGCTCTGTCCTCAATACTCCAAACATTCTCATTTGGGGAGACATCTGGCAGCCTAGCTGGCCAAGGTAAAGTATGTCAGGCAAGAAAACAAGCAGTAGAAACTCTCGTCGTGTCTGGGTGGACATCATCATCGTGAAGTATAGCCCAGGATGGCTTGCCGAGGAGGGCAACAAAATGGGGCGTTGATTGTGGTCAACGCTGTGCTGTAAGCGTGCCGCGGATCACAACGAGAAGGGTCCTGCTATGAAAAGTGACGGCACCCAAGATCATTATTCCTGGTTGTCGTTCCACATGGCACTCCACAGTCAGGTTAGTATCCCACCACTGTCTGGGGTGTCACCAGTCACTTATACTCTGGTCATTGTGGCTCAATTCCAAGGAGCACTCTTTCTACTCCAGTCACTGAGATTCCATTCGGATAATTCCTCCTTTGCTTGTCGATCTTTTCTTTTTTTGTCTTCGAGTGTAAGTGGAGAAACGATTACAAAAGAAATAATGATCGAAGAGAAGATATATGAGAGCGAAGAGTGGAGATCGTCGACGTAAGAGGACCTGACCCCTGACGGAATCCGAGCAATGAAGGACAGAGGGACGATGTATAGATTTGACGGGAAAGATCCACTTCAGAAAACGAACAGTCCTACGCCGCAGAGCACATTGATCTTTGTGCTCATACTTTAATGATACAAGGAATATATTATTATTATAGGAAGAAGAGGTAGAGAAATGTAAGCACTCTGTTGTACACTATTGGCCATTAAAATTGCTACACCAAGAAGAAATGCAGATGATAAACGGCTATTCATTGGACAAGTATATTATACTAGAACTGGCATGTGATTACATTTTGGCGCAATTTGGGTGCATAGATCCTGAGAAATCAGTACCCAGAACAACCAATTCTGGCCGTAATAACGGCCTTGATACGCCGGGGCATTGAGTGAAACAGAGCTTGGACGGCGTGTAGAGGTACAGCTGCCCATGCAGCTTGAACACCATTACCACAGTTCATCAAGAGTAGTGACTGGCGTATTGTGACGAGCCAGCTGCTCGACCACCATTGAGCAGACGTTTTCAATTGGTGAGAGATCTGGAGAATGTGCAGGCCAGGGCAGCAGTCGAACATTTTCTGTATCCAGAAAGGCCCGTACAGGTCCTGCAACATGCGGTCGTGCATTATCCTGCTGAAATGTAGGGTTTAGAAGGGATCGAATGAAGGGTAGAGCCACGGGTCGTATCACATCTGAAATGTAACGTCCACTGTTCAAAGTGCCGTCAATGCGAACAAGAGGTGACCAAGACGTGTAACCATTGACACCCTATACCATCACGCCGGGTGATACGCCAGTATGGCGATGACGAATACACGCTTCTGATGTGCGTTCACCGCGATGTCGCCAAACACGGATGCGACCATCATGATGCTGTAAACAGAACCTGGGTTCATCCGAAAAAATGACGTTTTGCCATTCGTGCACCCAAGTTCGTCGTTGAGTAGATCATCGCAGGCGCTCCTGTCTGTGATGCAGCGTCAAGGGTAACCGCAGCCATTGTCTCCGAGCTGATAGTCCATGCAGCTGCAAACGTCGTCGAACTGTTCGTGCAGATGGTTGTTGTCTTGCAAACGTCCCCATCTGTTGACTCAGGTATCGAGACGTGGCCGCACGATCCGTTACAGCCATGCGGATAAGATGCCTGTCATCTCGACTGCTAGTGATACGAGGCCGTTGGGATCCAGCACGGCGTTCCGTATTACCCTCCTGAACCCACCGATTTCATATTCTGCTAACAGTCATTGGATCTCGTCCAACGCGAGCAGCAATGTCGCGATACGATAAACTGCAATCGCAATAGGCTACAATCCGACCTTTATCAAAGTCGGAAACGTGATGGTACAAATTTCTCCTCCTTACACGAGGCATCACAACAACGTTTCACCAGGCAACGGCGGTCAACTGCTGCTTGTGTATGAGAAATCGGTTGGAAACTTTCGTCATATCAGCGCGTTGTAGGTATCGCCACCGGCGCCAACCTTGTGTGAATTCTCTGAAAAGCTAATCATTTGCATATCACAGCATCTTCTTCCTGTCGGTTACATTTCGCGTCTGTAGCACGTCATCTCCGTGTTGTAGCAATTTTAATGGCCAGTGGTATATATATATATATATAGTGATCAGTCAGACCATTATGAACACCTACCTAATAGCGAGTATGTCCACCTTTGGCACCGATAACAGTGACGACGCTTCGTGTCATGGAAGCAGTGGGGCTTTGGTAGGTCACTTGGGGGCTTGGCACCACATCTGCACACACAAGTCACTTAACTCCCGTAAATTGCTGGTAGGGGGACGATGAGCTCTGACGCCACGTTCAATCACGTCCCAGATGCGTTAGACTGGGTTCAGATCCGGCCAGTAGCGGGGTCAGTACATCAATTGGAACTCGCCACTGTGTTTCTCGAACCACGAATGCTCTCGTAAATGATCACCAGAGCATTAAGGAGCCGCAGCTAGCCTGTCTCTGTCCTGCAGTGCAGATGCCAAACAGCTGTTTCCCTGGAAGACGACGGATTCGTACCGTCCCGTTGACATGATGAAGAAGGTATTCTTGATTCATCAGACCATGTAAAGTTCTGCCATTGTTCCAACGTCCAGTACCTATGGTCACGTACCCATTTCAGTCGTAGTTGCCGATGTTGCGGTGTTAACCTTGGCTCATGCATGGGTCGTCGGCTGAAGAGGCCTCACCGTTAGGAGTGTTCCATGCACTGTGTGTTCAGACACACTTGTTCTCTGCACGGAATTAAACTCTGATGTTAGCTCTGCCACGGATTGCCGCCTGTCCTGGTTTACTAGTCTGCTCAGCCTACGACGTCCGACACCTGTAATGAGGGTGGCTGCCCAAGCCCACGACACCTGGACGTGGTTTCAACTTGATTTTGCCACTTGTTGAAGACATTCACCACAGCAACACTCGACAAGTCATTCAGTTTTCGAAATTCTCGCTCCCAGTCTCCGAACCATCACAATCTGCCCTCGTTCAGACTCAGATTGATCTCACTTCTTCCCCACTCTATACACGTACTGCACATTCACTGAAATTGTCTCCTGTCTGTCACAAAGAAGACGTGATAGCATTAATGTGATGCAGTCCTATGGAGTAAGATCAATGTACAGTTAAACAAGAAGTTTTGCGTGGGATAAGAGAGACTTTTGTCAGGAAGAGCCAAGAAAATGGTGTGGTAGTTACAGAGAAGAGGAACATGCGACAGATCGTTGGATGCAGTAGCCCTGATGGAGAAATGTGTACTGGAGGTTATTTCTTTGCAGAAACAACAGATGAGATAACTCACCGAGCAAGAAGCCTTGGTGCTTAATCAGTTGTTAGCAGACATGAAGGAATGCTGCTTGGCTAGGTGTTAACAGACGCAAAGGAACCTGCACATTTAGGTTGCAAAGCTTTAGCTTACATAGAGAGACGCTATACGATACGATGTATACGATGTTGCAGTCCCTGTGTTATTCTGAGTTACGATGCACAGTTCCTTTGGACATGCATGCAACTGTACGGTAATATACATAAAAGATGTACGAGTAGAGGTTGTAGACGTTTAGTTGACGACATATGGAAGTTTGAGGCTGATTGTGAGTTGTGCACGGATAGCCATATAGTAAGGTGACCGCTCGCGATAACTAGAAAATCCGGATTAGAGTCCCGGTCTGGTATAAATTTTCATTATCGTCATTCAGTTCCGCAGATGATGGTTGTCCATATTCGTAACTGCGAATAAATTTAATGTATATAGAGATGCTGTCAGTTGTGAGTGACTTTATATGGATAATGTATGTGAGTTCAGTGCACTGATTTCGGTGCTTATATTATGAGTTAAAGTATAATGTAATGATATGCTGTGTCTCGAGGTATTGTTGTTGTGATAAGGAGATGAACGAAAGTGATACCCACGTAATATAGGAGTAGTTGAAACAGTGAGAAGATGAAAGAGTTACGACGACCTATTTGAAGATGGTATGTTTATAAGTTTTGGATCTACCACTGAATCAAGAGACTGACATCAGTAGACCGAATCATGTGGTAAAAGGTAAAACAAAAAAAATGAAGAGAGGTAAGATAAAAGGAATAGGTAGTATAAATATGTAGAAAATAAAATCAACTGATCTTAAGTCAATTTTGTATATTTTGAGATCCAAATCATGTTTGTGATCTTTTTTTGTTATGGGTCTTTGATCTCCAATTTTAAGGAAACCCAAAACGAGTAAAGAATGACGTGCAATGATGGAATGACAAATGTTGAGTTTTATAAACGAGACGAAAAATGGAAAGACAGACGATTTGAACGGGTGAAATCTGGAGCAAAAATCTTTTATGCGGCCACAGTAGTTTAGAGGTGGAGGGCCATTTGAGGCAATCTGCTAGTAATTGGGAGAGAACCGCTAATTGTCATTGTATCTCTCTGGTTAAATTTAATGCATGAAAGCAAAAGAAAAGATAACAAAAGGAAAACCTAAAATAATGACTTACCCTTATCCAAATTCCCAACCAATTGAATTCTTTACCGTGTTCCAAAACTTTTAAAGAGATACTTTAACAAGACGTAGAGAGAAATTAAGAATAATGCTATCATGTAGAATAGTTAAATAATGAAAAAATGGTGAATAATTATAAGCTGTTTTGTAAATTAATTTTAATTAAATGATTTGTTAACTTTACTGTATTAAATATAATTCTGAGATAAGTGTAATAGTTCGAATAAATGTTATTATATATTGAAATATTTTAAGAAAACTAGTTGCAATGGGAAGCCCGATATCTCCGATTGTGGCCAATTTGCTTATGGAGGACTTTGAGGAACGTGCATTGGAGCCAGCGACCTTGAAACCCGCGTGTTTTTTTTTTCAGATATGTAGACGATACTTTTGTTGTTTGGCCTCATGGTAGTGAGAATCTAAACCGGTTTTTGGAACACCTGAATTCAATCCACCCGAATATTCAGTTCACTATGCAGGTGGAAAAGAATGGATGCGTTCCCTTCCTTGATGTGTTGGTCAAAAGGAAGACTGATGGTACGTTGGGACATTCTGTTTATAGGAAGCCTACTCATACTGACTTGTGTCTGCGAGCTGATAGTTGTCACCATCCAGCTCAGCGTGAAGCAGTTCTTCGTACCATGGTTCACAGGACCCACGTTATCTCAGACCCTGAAAGTTTGGCAGCTGAGCTATCACATCTCGAAGTCACCTTTCGTCAGAATTGTTATAATGAGAGGAAGATCAAACGTGCGTTGCGCTATCAGCCTTCTGTGCTACTGGTAAGTGACGATAGTAACGAAGTGGCACCTAAGTCTACGGCCTTTTAGCCTTACGCAGGAAGCATTTCCAACAGGATTCGCCGTATTTTGGTGAAATACGATGTGAAATGTGTTGTTCGACCACCTTCTAAATTTAAGGCCCTGTTGGTGTCCGTAAAAGATGATCTTGGTGCGTAAGGCTAGTGTCTGTCGTATTCCTTGCAGTTGGGACATGTCATATATTGGCCAGACAATCAGGACTGTGAGAGACCGATGTACTGAACATAAGCGTCACACACGCTTACAACAGCCGATCAAATCCGCTATTGCAGAACATTGCCTTGAAACCGGTCATGCTATGGAATACAACAACACGGAGATTCTGGCTTGCACGTCCAGCTGTTGAAACTATCAAGTAACCTTATAAACAGAGATGGTGGATTAAGTTTAAATGTTGCTTGGAATCCGGCTCTGTCTCTCATCAAAAAACGGGGGGACAGAATTAGTGCTACCTCACCTGTTGATTAATAGTCACTATCGATATTTCTGATGTTGGTTATCTTTGTTTGTGTTGACTCTGCGGTTACTTGTTCTGTGTGTGGTATCTTCCTTGTTTCTCCTCTGTGAACCGAGGTATTAAATTCCCTTGAACAGTGCTTCCTCCTTGCAGTTGTGCCTTGAGAATGGCAGGGTGTGCTCCTGTCAAAATATAGGCGGTGGTCGACTACATCACCCGGCAGCAAACCCATAAGTTATCTGACCATTGAATTCTCCGGGAAAAGTTAAGGTCTCACATTACGAAGTAAATTGAAAAATGTACATATTAATTGAAATAATATTTGCAGACTTGTCCACTGGTTCAGACCCTAAGACTCAAGTGCACTTTTCATATAGAGCTGTAATTTGATTCTTATAGTTGAGCAAACACTACTTTTCGTAAATATGGTATTCAATAAAAATTTTACCGTGAACAAACAACATCTTATACTCTTGTTTAATACAGCGCGATTTGTATATGAAGATTTATGCGTTAACTTTTACGTATTTTGTGCTACCAATTTTATCTTGTGGCGTGTAAGTTTTATGTGTTGTAAGATTTTAAAGCTTGTCAGGTATTAGATATTGTAGGCTTTGCAAGCTGTGATTGGAGTACATACTTAATTGCTGGAAATGTGAATGAAACTTGTCATTTATAAAGGGATGGGATGAGAGGGTGTGTCTTTCAAACCATCGATGTGTGGCTGTGTAGACGACATGGTGTCATATGGTTTGTAAAGTCATTTGAAGTGAAAGTGGATTAACAAAGAATCAGTTGTAAAGAAAAGTCTAAAGATGTATGAATGTGTATAAGCTAGCACACTAAGGCAGGGTACAAGTTCGATTCACCAGCAAAGTTGGTGGATGAAGGAAGGTTTGATTGATTATGCAGGAATGAAATAATAAAACATGAAAATTGTTATTTTGGTAGTATCCGTATCCTTAATAAGGTCTCAATTGAGTACATAATCCTGATTCCACATAGGAGCAAACTTTCTCTGGTGTACTTGTGCCTTACGAAGTGCTTACCACAGCTCCATCGACATAAATTTAAAAACAAGTGGCATCCAGATTTCTCGCTTATCGCGAGCGGTTGTCTTACCTTTATACTATCCAAGCACAATTCGTGGCGAGAACCACACTTCCATATGTCGTCACTCATGTGTCTGCAACCTCTACTCGTTCATCCATTACGTATATTTTCGTACAGGGGAGACTTTTGCTTGAAAGTCACATCTCCTGTGTCGAAGGATAAATATGATATTGCGGTGCTTATGTTATTCCCAATTACAATGTCAAGTTACTTTGGACATATGTGCATATTCGAAAAGACAGTCACTGCAGCGACTACAGCTGTTACCAAATACATGACATGGATACGCAGTTGCAAAAAATGACAACCATCAGCCATAAAATGTGTCTCCTACTAGAAGGTCAGGCACAAACTACCACACATCGTCAACAATGTATCTGCAACCCCATGCTCAGGCCCAAACGTCCACGTGTCATCAACGTAGTGTCTGGAACCCCATGGTCAGGCCCAAACTTCCACATGTCATCAATAATGTGTCTGCAACACCATGGTCAGGCCAAAACTTCCACATGTCGTCAACAATGTGTCTGCAAACCCATGCTCAGGCCGAAACATCTACAAACCGTCAACAAAGTGTCTGCTATGCCATGCTCAGGCCCAAACTTCCACACATCTCCAACAATGTGTCTGCAATGTGTGTTGGGCAGACACAATGTTGATGACATGTGGAAGTTTGGCCCTGACCATGGGGTTGCAGACACAATGTTGATGACATGTGGAAGTTTGAGACAGACCATGGGGTTGCAGACACATTGCTGACGACATGTGGAAGATTGGGCCTGACCATGAGGTTGCAGTCACATTGTTGATGACATGTGGAAGTTATGGCCAGACCATGGGGTTCCAGAAACATTGTTGACGACATGTGGAGGTTTGGGCCTGACCATGAGGTTGCTGTCACATTGTTGATGACATATGGGAGTTTGGACCTGCCCATTGTATTGCAGACACATTGTTGAAGACGTGTGGAAGTTTGGGCCTGACCGTGGCGCTGCAGGTACATTGTTGACGACATGTGGAAGTTTGAGCCTGATCATGGGGTTGCACACACATTGTTGACAATGTGTTGAAGTTTGGGCCTGAGCATGGGGTTGCAGTCACAATGTTGACAATGTGTGGACGTTTCGGCCTGACCATGGGGTTCCAGCATAACCTAGGGGCAGCAGACACTTTGTTAACGATGTGTGGAAGTTTGGGCCTGACTATGATCTGCTGAACACAATGAACAGTCTAATGAGTACACAGTATGGTTTCAGAGTAAATCAGAGAAAGACGAAGGTAATGAGAAGTAGTAGAAATGAGAACAGCGAGAAACTTAACATCAGGATTGATGGTCACGAAGTCAATGAAGTTAAAGAATTCTGCTACCTAGGCAATAAAATAACCAATGACGGACAGAGCAAGGAAGATATCAAAAGCAGACTTGCTATGGCAAAAAAGGCATTGTGGGCCAAGAGAAGTCTACTAATATCAAATACCGGCGTTAATTTGAGTAATAAATTTCTGAGGATGTACGTCTGGAGTACGGCATTGTATGGTAGTGAAACATGGACTGTGAGAAAACCGGAACAGAAGAAAATCGAAGCATTTGAGATGTGGTGCTATAGACGAATGTTGAAAATTAGGTGGACTGATAAGGTAAGGAATGAGGAGGTTCTACGCAGAATCGGAGAGGAAAGGAATATGTGGGAAACACTGATAAGGAGACGGGGCAGGATGATAGGACATCTGCTAAGACATGAGGGAATGACTTCCATGGTACTAGAGGGAGCTGTAGAGGGCAAAAGCTGTAGAGGAAGACAGAGATTGGAATATGTCAAGCAAATAATTGAGGACGTAGGTTGCAAGTGCTACTCTGAGATGAACAGGTTAGCACAGCAAAGGAATTCAGGGGTAGTAGACACATTATATATGACATGTGGAAGTTTGGGCCTGACCATGGGTTTGCAGACACATTGTAGATGACATGTGGAAGTTTGGGCCAGACCATAGGGTTCCAGACACATTTTTGATGACATTGTGAAGTTTGGGCATGACCATCGGGTAGCAGACACATTGTTGACGACGTGTGGAAGTTTTGGCCTGACCATGGGGTTCCAGACACACTGTTGATGACATATGTAAGTTTGGGCCTGAGCATAGGGCTGCAGAAACTCTTTTGATGACATGCGAGTTTGGGCCTGATCGTGGGTTTGTAGACACATTGTTGATGATGTGTGTATGTTTGGGTTTGCAATGGGGTTGCAGACAAATTGTTGACGATGTGTGGAAGTTTCTGCCTGATCATGGGGTTGCAGACACATTGTTGGTGATGTGTGGAAGTTTGGGCCTGAAAATGGGGTTGTAGACACATTGTTGTCAATGTGTGGAAGTTTGGGCGTGACCATGGGGTAGCAGACACGTTGTTGACGATGTGTGAAAGATTGGGCCTGAGTATGGGGTAACAAACACATTGTTGATGACATGTGGAAGTTTGGGCCTGATCATGGGGTTCCAGACACATTGTTGATGACATGTGTAAATTTGGGCCTGAGCATGGGTTTGCAGACGCATTTTTGATGACATGGAAGTTTGGGCCTGATCATGCGGCTGCAGACACATTGTTGACGATGTGTGGATGTTTGGGCCTTACCATGGGGTAGCATTGTTGACGATGTGTGGAAGATTGGGCCTGACCGAGGGGTTGAAGACCCATTGTTGACGATGTGTGGAAGGTTGGGCCAGTCCATGGGGTTGCAGACACATTGTTGATGACATGTGGAAGATTGGGCCTGACCTAGGGGTAGCAGACACATTGTTGGAGACGTGTGGAAGTTTGGGCCTGAGCATGGCATAGCAGACACTTTGTTGACGGTTTGTAGATGTTTCGGCCTCAGCATGGGTTTGCAGACACATTGTTGACAACATGTGGAAGATTGGGCCTGACCATGAGGTTGCAGTCACATTGTTGATGACATGTGGAAGTTTTGGCCAGACCATGGGGTTCCAGACACATTGTTGACGACATGTGGAAGTTTGGGCCTGACCGTGAGGTTGCTGTCACATTGTTGATGACATATGGAAGTTTGGGTCTGACCATTGCATTGCAGACACATCGTTTAAGATGCAACCCCATGGTTATGCCCAAACTTGCACATGTCATCAAGAATGTGTCTGCAACTCCATGCTCAGGCCCAAACTTCCACACGTCTTCAACAATGTGTCTGCAACCCAATGATCGGGCCCAAACTTTCAAGAGTCGTCAGCAATGTGGCTGCAACCTGTATTAGTAGTTCCATTATGTGTATTCCTGTACAGGGAAGTCACTTGTCTGATGTCGGCAGAGGTCAGGAGGTTCGCTTTCTAGCAGAAGGAACGATTGGGCTCAAATGTAGAAAGCTGATATTTCTGTAGAAAACGCTGGGCATCAGAAAAAACTATCTTAGAGACATACCACCGAAAATATTCACTGTGCAAAAAGAAAAACGAATGTTTATACCATTTAAGAACTACCAGCTTTGGCTAATATAAATGAACTGTAGGTTAGAGAGAGAACCGTGACTGTGACAATAATGATAGCCTATTTTTCACACACACACACACACACACACAAAGACTGAAGTGACAGTTTTCTGTTGAAGACGGTAGGATGGACTTTATTGGTTAATTAGCTCGAGAAAGGAGACGGATGTTTTCTAAGGAGCAATTGTATTGTCTGACACTTGGAAGATCCATAGCTCGACCAATCTGAGTTTAGTAAGAGAGACAAAACGCAGCAGTGTGGGATTTTCTTTTAATTAACATTCGATCAGAATACCAGATCTTCAGGAGCCTCCACCGCCAGACTTTCACACTGAGAGCGATCTATACTCAGTCCCTGGTGAGGTTCATTTGTTCTGCCAGTGACTGATTACGTAGCTACTTCAGCCTTCACCTACAGTGGTATGGTGAGCCCAAGCTGCATTTATGAGGTGATGTGTAAGGTCATTAAAGTCAGTTTATAGTAATTCGGTTATTTCAAGTTTCACTTTGAAGACTTCTATTTTAACTGCAGTGCAGGGCCTGCAAACAATTCGGACCACAGAGGTGAGGTATTCCCTTCTGTAGTAATGTCTGCTTTCAATTAACACCAAGACAATCACTCGGCACTCTGCAGTTAGAATTAATTGAACTGTGTGAGTATTAACATATTTCCCCTGACCACTCTGCCAGGTAAATCAAGGCCTTATTATATCAGTTCTGCCACTCTTTTTCATTTGTTTTATCAATAATTTTACTGGAATAAATCAACTCTGAATTTTTTCTCGTTTAGTGGTCATAAGTTTCTCCAGTCATATTTTTCAAGGTACCCTAATATTATTACTACACCTGTCAGGCTTACCTTGCAGTATAAAACCAAGCATTATTGTTAATAAGGATAGACAATGACACCTATAACGTATGTATAATCTTGAAGAGTTACAATACATTCAAATATAATCAATAATTATAAATTTTAGAACTAATAATAAAAGAAAATACATATTTATAGAAATTCTACTCACAGGAATATACTGAATAAATGTCTGTGCCAAATTTCCTGGCTTTTAAGATGGATGAAAATCGTAATTATAAGATGGCAAGAAATAATCTTATTTTCTTCATTTGCTTAGATGTTATTGTGTATTCTCATGCACAGTAGACGAACCTATTATTCATCTAGTTACTATCTGAGGTCAGAGATCAGATTACTCCGTCTTTTTTCATGCATTATTAAAACTGAAAACTAACACATTTACCTCATATTAGTATGGTTTGGAAGTGTTTAAAGAGTCACTACACTAAGAAATATCACATACTGTACCTGCCTCTACTATAGTTCTGAAAGTCAGATCAAACGAAAAGGGACTTGCGGTCATTTCTGGAACAACAAACTATCGGCCACAGTGACCATTCCAACAGCCTCATATCGAACGTCAGTCTTCTAAATTCTAGCTAAAGTATAGTATGGATTACTGCATTATAGTGTGAAAGAAGTATAGCTGACAGGTGAAAGGTACTATGAATTGTGATACCAAATAAAAATCTGAAAAATTATGTTATTACTCGGTCTATGTTGATGGTTAAACGACACTGCTTATCCTTGTAACTGTGGCACATTAGGTAGTTTTCGCAAAGTAAAAGAATTATGACTTTTGGATCTGTGTGGGCCGTATGGAAAGAAAAAATTGGAAAATTTGTGCTGTATTGGTACTTGAAAGTGTTATCTCCTGGCCTTAGAATTCTCTAGCTGTTTGGAGTATTGAAATCGATGTATTAGAAAGTCGTTAGAAATCATGACTTACGTTAAACAGTAAATGAAGGTGTAGCACACCATCTACGCCCTGCCAATCGGCCTTTGTTTTACTACAATGTTAGCTCACTTCATGGAGGTCATCATGGTTCCGTGGGTTTCACAGCATGCAAAACATCCCCTGCCCCCAGGTTCAGAGGTCTGTTCTTTGTCAACTAAATCACTCTCTTTACTGGACATATTTGACTCGCAGATGGAAACCCTTCTTTTGCTTAAACAATTCACTGCATCGTTTGTAATTTTTAATTTGCTTCGGAGCGGTGAACATTCGCAGATTGCTGGAGAACAAAAGGTAACTCCATGGTTTTGACAAAGAGAACAAAGAAGCAAGCAGATACACGCTCCACGCGAGAAGTGAACAGTATCTGCAAGTTTACGGGCGACCACCCTCAGTTAAAAGCGACAACATGGACTTCTATTCAACGTTGCAAAAGCGACGTCCTTTGAGAAATTCGACAGTTTTCTCATGCAGCAAAGAGAAGAACAGAAATGCTAGAAGCGGAGGAAGAGAAGGAGGAGGAGAAAGAGAGAAAGAGGTAGATACAGGTATCAGCATATTGAGTATTCCTTTTGCAAAGGCTTCGCGCCAAAGCCACGAGCTATCGTCAAATTCAAATACATTACACGTTACCTCGAAACGTTAACATCGCAACTCCGCAGTGAAAATGATAGACATCAAAGGCTTCTTAGGTACGTCCTATTCCAGAAGTTATTAACCAATAGAAGCTGCTTTCATTGTAAGCTGAATGAATGAAACGGATCGCTTTTGAAAGAATTAGTAGATACGATTAGGCAGGGAACTGTTTGGAAGTGTTATACAATAATTCAGAAATGCTTTTACTTATCAGAAATGACTTCTGCGGTATAAAAACAACATCTACAGATTTCTGTCTTCGAATTTCATTAATTCTTTTTTTAATCCCCCACATGGAGAGGGGAAGATGCTTTGGCACTAGATAAGACAGCTTTTCAACCAGAGACTAGGTACTTACAAATACTTTGTTAATAATTAAAGCACTTGAGCATGCAATTTCCTTATTTGTGACATTATGACAATTTCAGAAATATTGAAAATTTACTCATGATTCTGTTGGACGATTAAAATATATACTGATAGTAGTAGGGTAGTGGGTTTATCGGTACAATTTTGATATCAGATTTATATGTAAAATAATTAAATTGCTCAATTAATCACCATCTGCCCCCAGTCACACCCGCCCACATCCAACCCCGCTGCTGGATCACATGACGTGTTTTTCTCAGCCTGCACGTGGGCCCTAGAACCCTCCCCGCCCACCCCATCCCTCAACCTACCCTATAGGCGGGGATTTCAAATTTTGGTGGGAATTTCTTTGTCCCAACGCTGTGTTAACGTTCCATCCCACCCCTCACCCTACACCCAGGAATTGGTGGGGGATAAATTGGCGATACGCTTTCCAGGACTCGAACCCATGTCCTCTTGGATAGAAAGCCCAAGTGCACCCCCTGACACCATTAAACCACCAGAGGCGCTTGGAATTGACGGAAATTAAACATGATTGTGCCGTTTCTGCGACTCGAACCCTGGTTCAACTGGATGGAAAGCCCAAGTGAACCCCCCCACCCCCAACACATGGAAACTGTCCAAATGCAGGAGAGGAAGGTTAGGTCAGTGTGTTTATTGTGGTTGGGAAACTGACTCTAAGGTCAGGTCTAATTATGTAATTAATCATAAATATGGGACCTAATAAGAGAGCCATGTACATAGTGCTAGACATGGACGGCATAAAAGCGCAATGTAACTCAAAAACTGATGATGCCATACAAGTGGTATTATTCTGGTGGGAAAAATTTCGCAATACGACTCGAAACTAGAGACAGACACACCTACAAGTTGGTGGGAAAAAGGCAGTTCGTATAAGACTTCAGCAACTAGGAAATACTTATTTCAGAAATCCAGACAGAGACCAGGTTGTTCCAGGATTTAAATTTGGCCACGTTAGAAAGTACAGTAGCGTCCTGCTGCCAATTGGTGAGTGTTAGTAACTGACGGAAAAGGAAGTGGAAACCACAACAGAAAATGTCTTCATGTATTCGTGTCACGACTTTCTCTTCATGGTAATTATCTTAACTGACAACCATATGAGATAAAGAGATGGTAGCAATAAATGTGACTACCGAACGTCGTTCCAAGAAAGTATTATTTATTTGCTTAGAGGTCCTCAATAACCGGCTATTGAGTAATTATTTCTCTCATTCGTAAACAATAGCTCCCTGAAAAGTTTACAGTTCTTTTATTAGACAGGTGTACATAAGGAACATCAGTGAAACGTCAAGGAAAATATTTTGGCTTTTAAGTTCCAGTTTTAATGGTGGATGGATTTAAAATTGTTCGGCGTCAAATAGCTTGATTAACAGCACCTTTCACAAGATAGCGGTATTGGTGCTTATCGAGTACTCTGATTAAAAAGAAAATCAAGTTAAAGTAGATCTATTTTTATCGTTGTCGGATATTAAAACAATAAAATATTGGATGTTAGTAAGAAGGCTGGCTGGTCGCGGACCTAAGGGGTGTCAGAGAGGGTTTTCTTGTTAGGCACAAAATGGCAGCTTTTCATACAGTATCGGAGAGAGGTACTTTAATCGAATCTATTGGTGCTTGTAGCAAGGTGTGTCTACAGTGTGGTCTTATGTTTGCGTTGTGCGATGACGAGGGACGGGCGCCAGCACATAGTCTATTCCTCTCGAATAAAAACAAAAGGATCGCGGGTCCCAGACGCACAGATCACCACACACAGTGTCAGACGCCCTGGCTGCAACAGGCACAGCGGTATGGTTTGGAATTTAACCCAGGATGCTGGCGCAAAGTCAGCTGCGGGACCTTTTCGTCACCTCCTCTCCTGGCCTTTCCGGACAAATAATGGTTGTGAAAGTTTCTTCAACCATCACGATACGACCCGGGAAACTCAGCGTTGAGGGCCTCTGCACAATATTACATTAGTCACTAAAAAAAAAAAAAAAAAAAAAAAAAGTTCAGATGGCTCTGAGCACTATGGGACTTAACCTCTGAGGTCATCAGTCCCCTAGAACTACTGAAACCTAACTAACCTAAGGACATCACACACATCCATGCCCGAGGCAGGATTCGAACCTGCGACCGTAGCGGTCGCGTGGCTCCAGACTGTAGCGCCTAGAACCGCTCGGCCACCCCAGCCGGCCTTTGGCTACAGAGACGAGTTTTGGACACATACTGTCCTGTAATAAATGCTGACAAGACACCATCATGCCACATTATCAACATCAAAAGTGGCAGTCAGTGCTCAATTGTTGTCGCTTCTCCTGGTTTCTTTTCCCCAACCTTCAGATCAGTTAAGTTCGGCAAAAATAAGTTGAAGTGCACCTCTTTAAGGAAGACTGATTATTATTTTGCTGTAGTTGTGGTAAAATACTGGGGTAAAACAGTATATTATGTTTATAGGATACACAAGTATACAGGATCTGTATCTGTTAATGGACATGATACATCCAACATCCAAGTGAAGAGCCTTGATTATCAACTGCGACTGACTCGTTGAGGATATTACCGAAATACACACACACACACACACACACACACACACACACACAAACTCAGACAGGCTGACACACTAACAGACACACCGCTCAGAGCCTTCTCTCAATACAAACTCCGAAATTCCGCCCGCGAATTAGTGAATAGCTCGGAAACGGTGACGCAGTACATGTTATCACTAAGTATATATAAACAAGTTACGTAAACTCCCCATCCTCTCAGCAGTTTACAACCCCGTCACTAACAACATGTCCCGCTAACATTTTCTAAAGCTATTACATGAAGCTAATAAGCGACAGTTTAAGAACAATTAACTAATCTCTGTTGTCTGCACAGTATTACATAATTGCAGTACCATAATCTAACAATAACGTAAAAAAATCCATAGTTTTATTTTTCTCCTAATATTTCGGTAAATGTCTGTAATCAACTACTTGGGCATGTTCTTTGTTCCCCTGAAGCATTAGGACGCCATTGAGAGTTGATAGTTTATTTAGACGATACTAGTAGGCATGCACCTCCAGGTGATCCAGTTGTTTGCGGTTCGCTCGCCCACCATAATTCACTAATTTAGTTACTTCCTAGATGACTGGGTTGTCTACAGATCAGTGGTTAACAACTGCTGAATCTAATGGAAAATTGGCTACTACTTCTTCTGCTTTGGAATCCATATGGAGACAGACCTCTGGTGCCAAGATGATTGCCAGATATTGTCTAAGTGGTAGTCTTGACAGGATATCAACGATGGGACATTGTGCTGTGCCCAGACAGAATCAGAACCCATCGCTGGAGAGAACGCCGCTGTTATGACTGGAATAATACAGTTGGCCTTTAATAGTGGAAAAAGAGGTTTATGATCAGTTGATCATCATGGAACTTATTAAGGGTGAAAGTAACAACCAGGGCTTCCTTGTGTTAGTGTCTTGCAGACGAACACAGTGGGGCATTCCACCCAATCAACTACATGGGACAGGACTGCTCCCAAATTGTTGATCAAGGCAACTGATGGCACAAGTAAGGGCTTGGATGGATGATGAACAGTTTGTTTGAAATCCTGGAAAGCCTTCTCGCATGTGGGGGGGGGGGGGGGGCAGTTCTGGTCAACATTTTTCAGTAGCAGTAGGTGGATGGTTCAGTGATGGCTGTCGCAATGAGGAATGTATTTTCTATAGTAGATGTGTCGTCCAAGCAGAGATTTTAGTCATGTAGTGTCGCTGGGGTTCTGGGCGTTCCTGGATGTCCTGGATATATTGCGATGTGCGCCATATCTTCGATGCAACTGGTCACATCTCCCGAACATTCTACTTATGATAAAAACAACCAGCATTTGTTCTTGTCAATTTTTGTGAAGATCTTGCTGTCACACTTTGGTGGTAACATCCATTGGCTTGGCCATGCTATGATGGAAACTTGGAAGTTGCACTAACGAAAACACCTTCCACGTGGGATGTAGTACACGCATGAAAAACACGTCATAATAAATAAAAAACACGTAATCGGCAATAGATCTCTGCCATACCGCTGGAAGTGCAATAAGAACACTGTCGAATGCAGATGACACTCATTAGTAAACACATAAACTCAAATTTCCTCCTTGGAGTAAGATTCTACAGTGACAGTATGTGGTTAAGTCAGAGTTGCACTTCAGTGACACAGTAACTGTTCGTTCGATTGACAGTCCCAAGAAATATCAAAGTATTTACTGAGTAGAATTTGGAAGTAAAATTTTAATAAAAAGAAGTACGGTGGCCATACCAAAGTTTTTTAGTCCGTTTCTAAGCTGACAGTATGTGATTAAGTTGGAGTTGCACTTCAATGGCACAGAAACTCGTTGGACTGAGCCCCATGATATATCAAAGACAATTACGGAATTCAATTTTGAAATAGAAAGTTAATAAAACGAAGCACTATGGTGGCCAGTACGAAACTCCACTATGTCCCCGGTGCAGATGCCACGTTTCAGCAAAATCTGGTGATGACACTGAATGTTTCATTCAGAGGAGATTGCTGGGTTGAAAACGGCATCGAAGATCCTGTTGGTGTCTTAGCAAGAAGTTATTTGTGGACCATTACTGTGGTCACCGCCTGGCCTAGAGAGATAGTTAGGAATGAACTGCGCTAGCACAGCCTGGGCACTGACTATTGTTAAGGTACTAGGATACAGCTGGCTGTATTTGCAGGCATGTCACCTTGCAGAAGCAAGTACGTCCGCAAGGCCAGCAACCTATTGAAGCGATTGCGCTGCTTCCTCCTGGCCTAGCAGGCACATGAAACTTTCTGGCTGTCGTTTGCTGGAGTGGTTTCTGCAGTTTTGCTGTGCAGGTCACCTGCTTGCCACTAATCTATGACTAATTGCTGCGTGAGAAGATAAAAGGCCATGACATAGTCATTGGGTGTAGAACTGCGTCAGTTTCTAGTGCCTTAATAACAAGGACATACTGCTTCCCAGGTGGCTTCCTGAATGTCATCTTATGATAAAGAGAGAGTAGAATATGACCATCAGTAACAGACCTGGGAAATGTACCCCATGGTAAAATACAGAAACAATTCAGAGTTAAAATCTGTGCAAACGACCATGCAGGCTGAGAGTTTTCAATGAATTCCTTATTACTGAGAGATAAAACTATCAACTTAGAAATAGTTTACAATTGCTGCAGTGAATGGGAGCTCGCATAAAACTACGCTCTTGATTAGTGTATCACTGTGGGACACTACTCTCTTTGTCATACCAGATTCTTCATTAAGTATTTTTCCTGTACTACTCACAAATAGTGCAAAAGAGGAATGACTGCTGTTAAGGCCCTGTACAATCTTTTATTGGCTTAATTTTGTCTACACAGTGTCCATGGGAGAGATATTCAAGGAACTGAGAATATTTATGGAGTCTGTCCTCAGGAGCGGTTTCACGAAATATCAAGTAAGTTCAACAATGAATAATACAAACTTTAGTTTCCTCTCAAAATTATTTATTTACCCTCCATCGAGGCAAGTTAATGTGTGATGGTTTACACAGTGCTTCATTTTGTGCGTGCTACACATATTGTTACTCCATTGTGACAGAAGCAAATTGCTATATGATGATTCGTACAGTCTTTCATTTTGTGTGTGCGTCATATCTTTTTACTCCACTGTCGTACATATCACATACATCCCAGTGCAGGTGGTACCACTGGTTTGTAATTTATTCCTCGTAGATGAACTGTAGTATCCCAGTAACTCTAATCTTTACATTGCTGTGGTTACTGCACAAGCGGTATGTTGGAGGCAGCGACACTTATTTGTATGGAATGGCTGTTATAATTTGCAGCGCAATTGTGTAGTCTGACATTAGCCTTTTTCGTTTGATGATATACCAGTACTCAGTTCCACATTTCTTTGGTATGAATAATTTCCGCTCTTTGCACAAGGCTGATATGTTTACAAGAGCTTACTGGAAAATAACTACAAATTTTTGTTAGATAGTAGTTATCTGCATTAATTCTGAGGTTGCAGCTGTTATCTTCTACACCATTAATATACAACAAAAACAGTAACAGTCTAGTCACATTTACTGGAACACATCTGAGACGACTTTTTCAAGTTTGAAGTGTTGGATAATAGGCGCGGTTGCTTCACCAAATTGAAAACGTTTAAAATATTCGAGAAACACCGATCACATCTGGTTGTCTCTGTCCATGGCTCTTAGGATATCAAGAGATAGAGATAAAATTAGATTTTTCCTTATCAATGTCTGAAAATATTTATGTAGATTGCAGTGGAGAAGGTTGTTCTGTTCGAAACAGATCTTTATCTTTTGACTCACAATAATACAATGTGGTAGATGATTGCTAAAGACACTGGTTTTTACCATAAGGCATCAGTGCTATGAATTAGTTCCAATATCTCTGTTTAATAAGGGCCAAACAGTTACAAATGTAGGTCAAACAAAATCGAAACAATCCACTCCATATAAATACTAACATGGACTTCGGTGGTTACAGAGAGAAACAGTGTATCACTTCTATTAGAAATCAGCAGGCGAAGGAGGGGCTGCGATATGTGTGCGAAATGTTCGTGTAAAAGTGACCTTGCTGTACTATTGGGCCCTTGTCGTTGGATCACCTCTTTTGACATCTCCATTCAGCGAACACTGTGCTGTTAGCGACGAAAGGCGACACCGGAGTAGCATTTTCTCACAGCCACAGACTTCTTTTCTCATCGATTTGTCTACTTGTTGCGCCTTTTTCACTTCCGTGGTTAATAGAATATGCATACAGAAACAGTCGGGGAGAAATACCTGGAAGTTTCAGGAATTGCGGAACGAGGAATCCTTGCATTCCAGAGGAAATATTTCGTTGCCATTCCACGTGCGTCAGCTCAAAAATATTCAGAACATCCCACTGGAAAGGCGCTCACTATTTTACCTAGAGGGCAGGTCTGTGAACAACGCACATCATGCTGGTAGCTGGAAGGAACTCTATCCGACTAGACTGCATACTGCACGAACGAATAACGACAGTAAAGAACGCTGTAAGTCGACCGGAGGTTTCTAGGAACAGACTTTGCAGCGTTATGTCCTCTGCGAAATTAACAGAATGTCAGCAGAGGCAGAGAGAGCGGAAGAAAACCTGTTTGTGCCCAGGGCTTGAAGACTCACAGGGAAAATGTACTTTGTCTCACTCGAAGAAACAAAGAGCCACAACATACGCTCACAAGGGCACATAAAACGCAAGCGCGCACGCACCCGCTCACGCACGCACACACATACGCACCCATAGAAAGGCGTTATTCAAATCTGGTAGTGTGCTGTCGGTTGTGTACAGAAAAGAGAAACGCTGTCAGTGGAGACAGGCATCGTCTGGAAACGCACGGCGGTGCGTTTCATCCTGCAGGCTGCGGGACATCCACCACCTCAGTCATTTTTTAACTCAGCAACAAAAGGACTCAGCAGCAGCAGAGCCTCTCTGTGACCCAGCTCGTTCTGTTAATCCCGTAGTATATCTGCATGACCTCCGTAATATTGTCAGGTTCTGCTAAAAGGATTTTCAACACCAATGTCTTCCGAAAATGAATTATCACTGATCTAACAGTAGCGTGACCTTAACATGTGTAACTATCGGTATTAGAGCCAACAACCCAGTAATGTTATTGTTTTGCTGTTGGGATGTGCTGTACACGAGTGCGTAATAACGAGTACTTGTCCATAACGTGGCATCCTATTCCATTCACGTAACTGGGCAAGGGAATACGCATATGTATTCGCACTGTGTGCTTTCTTTCAGGATTCGTACACAAGACATATGGGGAGTGTACAAAAATATGGAAACACAAAATACGGAACACGTTACCATGACTACGGAATAGAAAACAGCTTCCAATCGTTTCGGAATGGACGAACACAGGTCCTGCATGGTCAAGGAAATCTTATACCGTTCTTCATGCAAAATAGTGGCAAGTTCGGATAACGATGATGGAGGTGGAAAGCGATCACCCACACTTGTCCTCGAAGGGGCTCAATAGTGCTGAGACCTAGTGACTGTGACGACCAGATTCTTGGGACAGATGACAGTTCGTGCTGATGCTCAAACACCAGTCCTGAACGATGCGAGCTGAGTGAATAGGGGCCCTGATGTCTTGAAACACTGCACCACCATTGGGGAACAAAGATTCTTCCATGGGTTGGACCTGATCATCTTAATGAACACACAGTCCTTGGCCGTAATACGACCTGATAGAATATCCATGGGGCGTTTGGAGTACCATGATATGGCTGTCTAAACCATCACCGAAACCCTGCTTCACTCTTGGGACGCAAATTCGACCAGATTGTTGCAACAGAGTCGAACAAGACTCATCGGATCAAATGACTTTCCTCCATCGCTCCGAAATCCGTGGATTATTGCTTAGGCACCATGCTCTATGGATACGGTTATTTGCATCGTTGATGAGTTTGGTATTCTAGCTTGGCCAGCAGGCTCTTAATTCTGGAGATCCGTCCATGTTGTTTTTGTGTTGAAAGGGCTAATGCGAAATTCAGTTCTCCAGTGAATTCTGCATGTGTCGTCATCTCATTTTTCGTCACAATCCTCTTGAATCACCGTTTGCCTCGATCACTCAACACACACTTTCATCCACGTTGTTGACTTAGCTTATGACGTTTTCCTGCTTTCCCTGCAAGTGGTATAAATCCTCAGTACATTGCCTTTTAAAACACCAGGTACTTCAGCTACCTTGGTAACGGAAGCTCCCACCTTCTCTGTATTTACCAGTCTTATTGCGCGAAGACTCTGTCGTCATTCTTCTGACTATTACCGTTTCAAATTCCTAAGAAAGTTTGTTTCACCTTCGTTTGCTCTCTACCGATCTGTCACGATTCGACCAGAGCGTCTCTGAATTCATTCGATGTCTGTTACCGTACCTACTTGATAAGGAGTCTAAATTCAGGAATACTATTCTCGAAATGGTCGCACTAATGCCTTGTTTGTGTTATCCTTTACGTATGCAATTGATTTTCTCGGAAGGCTTTCAACAAACCATTGACTACAGGCCGTACAGCAAGAGAAGAGCCCTGACAGTTAACATGAGCTACCCGTAATGCGGACGTGGCACGGATTTGTTTAAGTCTCACATCAATGTCGACGTCTCACTGGTGCTTCATGTAGCATGGCAGAGCCGGTATTGACCCAAAACTCACATCAGCAACAGTGTTTTCTTAGCTGTGACGTCATTTTACAGCTGAAACATTTGCCCTTGTTATATTTTTGTGAGATCATCATCAGCACTTTTTCATTTCCAAGGCCATTCCAAGGAATCACGACATATCACCATCATCGGATACAGTCACATGCCAAGGCCAAGGAGGGGGATGGGATGGACGTTCCCAGCGTCCATGGACCCCCCCCCCCCTTTCCCTCCGTCAAGGCCCTTGCTCAGCAGCTGATGGAGTAAATTATTTTTTTTAATTTTGCATGTTTGTTGTCATATGCTTCCAGCAGGAATCACCCCCCACGCCTCTGCGCCACCAGTGCCCACCCAGCCTGGCATCCAATGGCGTGCAATTTGCATGCATGTTGTCAGCATGGAGCACCACAGTGCCTCCTGCCTTCACATCTCTAGTGCAGCACTGGCGTAGGTATTGTGATCGCACCTTCGTGGAGCAAATGTCTACCATAGTCTGCATGCATGTCATATATCGCCGACACCAGCATCAGCACATCCGTATCTCCACAGCCCTGTCCCCCACACCCCACACATCAACTCCCCATGGACCCATGTGTTTCTTCTCCACCCCAACCCCTTCCCTTCCCTTTGATGACGCCGCCAATGACATGCAAGTTAAGGCTCGCCCATTGCTTTCGAGCAATATGCTCTCAATTCTAGCTCAGTGTTCGGGTATTTGTTATAAGAACAAATTTATTACTGCTCAAAACTATTTAAACGATCTGATGAAATCTCACTCACACGGCCATACCGTAAGGACAGCGTCCATAAAAAATTTTAGCTCAGAAGTACCTGCAGAGTTTATCAACATTGCACTGGTGCTCCTCCATTCGAGGCCTCTGCTCTGTAGCAAGAAGCAGTCTAAGACAACTTGACGGTAAGACATTATTAGGACCTGATAAAACCACAATCGTCTGGTCATAACTGAGTCCTTTGATTGCTCTGGGAGATGACTAATAAGAGCTGAAACTTATTAAACAGTGGTTCACTTTATTACAAGAATAATAAAAGGACGTACTTAACTTTACAACTTAACTTTACACAACCCATTGCCACGTAAGTGTATTGAATACTAACTGTCTTTGAACAGTAAATCATCACTTTGCTCACAAATTATAAACTTTCTCTCGAAATAAATGTTCAACATCTACAAAAGCGCAGTTCCATTTGAGGCTTGAATAGCACTGATAACCTAACTAGGTGATTTTGACTGCTTCTACGGAGGTCACTAATTGGGGCTTGTAAAGTCCATGCTCAATTTTATATGGACTTTTGTGCGATGGCTCCACAATGCCGAGAGGGGGGCAAGTCTTCAGGGACGCCTCCTTCATGAGCGGCTTCTATTCGACTGTAGTGTATGTACTTCCAGCAATAAGCTCTCCATTCTATCTCAGTGCTTGAGTAGCTGTTATAACAACAATTTTACTTTACCCTCAAAATATGAAAACGATCTGACAACAACTCACACAAATCAGTGTAACTTCACATCAACATACAAAAGTAACTTTGTGCTGAAGGTTCCTGTAGTATTTACCAACTATGCGCCGTTGCTTTCCGTTGGAGGCTTTATGCTGTAGTGAGAAGCAGAGCAAGATCATCAGACAAAATAACATAATGACGTAATATAGGTAAGAAACGAGCCGTACTATTCATTCAACTACCTAGACCATCGTAAAGATTTGATTAGGAACGTTTGACCGTACAGAATACAAAAACAAAAGTTTTTGTACAAAATCCCATATCTTTTAAACACAAAAAACCCTTTATTTATTTGTGCTTGGTGTAGCTGTAACGAGTTGGAACGGTTTGACGTGGAAGCAGCAATCTCCAATTGCTTTTTTTCCATTCTGTGAAGCAGACAGTCACATTGCTGTGCTACCTCGTGCACCTAACTTCAATTACTTCCCGCCAGACCTTTACCCGCAGTTCGTATGTATTGAGGTTGAACCCGAAAGCATTTTATATCCAAATAGAGAGTGCAATAGAATCTGACAGCTGGGAACACAAGAGTGTGAGGAGCCCTGCGCAAAAGTCAACAAGTGTGTTAATTCACGTATTACGTTCTTCAAGTTCATCGCTGTGAGAAATGGTGTCAACGCGATTCTACTGTTGCTCCTACATGGGAATGAAAATATGACGGCAAGAGGAGTATTATAAATCATTTAAGATCAAAAATAGAAATGTCTTGGTTAATGAAATGCAGTTGAATCGTGCGTTATTATTGGTGGATACCCTCAGTACAAGAGAGCCACCTATCTAAGAAGAAAAGCGTAAACAAGTATTGTTCTGAATATTACGGGGCATGGTACTCCAACACTGCAGTACGTCTGACGTCATGTCATTATCTACTTGCAGAGAGATGATGATTTCATTGTCATAATAAGCAGAAAGAGAAATCATACGATGTGAACATAGCATTGATATCGCTTGGAAACTGCTAATAACTGTCTGCAAGAGAGTAGTGTGTCGACCCACCAATAGACGGTGCAGAATCAGGATCGAGAGTCCTGGAAATTCGTACCATAGGTTTCTAGCGGTGAATGCAGACTAACCAGTTTACGTCAGAGCTTTATTATAGGTCCTCATGCATTAGGTGACAGACTTGTTGCAACATTTTACGATAATAATAACAGAAATTACATTAACAATAACGAACCACATATAACTCAGTACGGTGTGCTTTAGAAATGACGAGTGGTGAGTCAGCTGTAGGCTTGGGGACTCGTGGTGGGCGTATTGTGTATGAATAATATTACACGCGGAGAAAGATATTATGATTGACTTAATAGCATCTTTGCTTTAGAAATGACATGTGGTGAGCCAGCTGGACGCTTGGGGACCCTTGTTGGGCGTATTGGATATTAATAACGTGACTAACAGTATTAATAGTAACTGCAGATTTTCTGTAGATTTCAAAGTCGTTTAAAGAGCGACAATTTCCTTTAAATTTACAGAAACACTAAATTGTGCATTTCGCAAAGTAAAACAGGAAAGTAATTAGCGATTTATTTGGGTATGATTCGCGACCAGTCACTTTGGTCATTTCGATACGATTTGTTTTCTGTACTGTTAACCATTTTTTTCGAGCCACTGCAGGATAATCGTGACATAGAGGTGTTACGGGAATATTGTGTTTCAGACCATGTGCAGCTACATGCTAACAGAGTGGTGATTGCATTGGGTCATGGTATTATTTTGATAATGTACATTGAAACGTCCCCTATGAAAAATTAAGAATGACAGTGCTGGAAAAACTCTTACGTTATTTTATACAGAAACAGCTGAGTAATACATAACGTACTCTGACAATTCTCTCTTTACTTATTCTGATCATCACTAAACTGACACACAATATTTTTAGCGCAACGCAGTCTGACTTTCAATAATCCCTACAAAAGAATGGCCTTAACAGTAAGCAATACCTTTCATGAATCACTTACCTCACAAAAATCTTCGTTACTCGAACTACTGCAATACAGCGAGCGCCAATACTGCCGGCTAAATAAAATATTCTAACTACTGAAGGCACTAATTACTGATAGGCATAGTTAGCAAATAAAAGATTTTGATAGAGAACTATCAATGTATTTACCTTAATAGCTTTCAAAAGTCATAACATATAAATAATTTTATGACATCCAATTAAACAAATTTCCTTTCTCGGACGGACACGCGTCCACATCGTTCGCTCAAAACTCTGGAATCTCTCTCCCCACATCCACCACTGCCGGTGGCTCACCTCCAACTGCCCAAAGCTACGCGCTTTTCACATCCAACTGCCCAACACTACACAAGCGAATATTCCAACATTGAGTTCAACCAGCCACAGACTGCACACAGCGCAGTCAGCGATTTTCATACAGAGCATTACATGACATTACCAACATAAAAACCTAAACAGCCTATTTACAACATGTTTCAGGTTACGCACACACACACACACACACACACACACACACACACACACACATACAAACGGACGCGAGCACACAGACGCACACAAAATCTGTGGATAGTCAACGATACCGATATGCAAAACTTACAGACAAAAATAGCTTTTGCATGACTTGTCACTGCCAAGTAACATAGTTCCATGAATCTTGGACCATGCAGAGACATTACTGCTACAGCACATTAACGAAATGAACTGAAAATAATACGCAACGAGACCAACAGAAATGACACCTGTTATCAAAGACAACAGTTACACATAAGTAACCGTAATTTATGATATGCCCCGAGGTGGGGTTCTTAACAGGGAACGTGACCACATCGGACGGCAGTGCGTGCTGCGCTACGTGTTCTCATGCCGGGCACGAGGCTGGTGAGACGTTATTGTGGTACGGTGTTCCAAGCCTCCACCAGCGCAATTAACAACTGCTGGACAGTATTGGGTGCAGGTGGATATGCTGCAATACGACCCCCCCCCCCACCCCACCCCCGCCACCGCCCCTCTCCAATGCATTAACACATGCTCGATGAGATTTCAAGTCGGGTGACTGGGCAAGCCAGTCGATTCGCCGAACATCTTCCCATTCCAATAGCTAATCCACTGTTGCCAATCAACGCGGTCACGCATTGTCATCCATAAAAATGGAGTAATGGTTGAATGCGTCCCTCAAATGATGCCCATGGGGAATGAGTACTGAACAGTGCAATAATAACGTTGACCTGTGAGAATACCATGTTCAAAGATCAGTACAGTCGTGCCTCTACATACCACACCTCCTGAACCACCAAAGTGAGTTCGTGGTCGCAATGATGAACTAATGCTCATAGCTATTCAGGTATTTTTCTTAGGGCCCATGTTTACTAGACACTTTAGCTTCAAATAATCGTCCCTATCATATCCGTGAATACTAATGATCGGTCTTGCAAAGCCGTGTAGCTGACTAAAACACATCTGGTAAATAAATGTAAATGTCGTGTGACTAGGGCCTCCCGTCGGGTAGATCGTTCGCTGGGTGCTAGTCTTTCGATTTGACGCCACTTCGGAGACTTGTGCTTCGATGGGGATGAAATGATGAAGATTAGGACAAAACAACACCCACTCCCTGAGCGGAGAAAATCTCCGACGCAGCCGGGAATCTAACTCGGGTCCTTAGCATTGACGTTCTGTCACGCTGACCACTCAGCTACCGTGGGCGGACATCTGGTAAATGATATTTATATTATCCTCTGACGAATCAAAGCAAAGAAAATGTTTTAAATTGCCGTTATTTTCTTTATTACAGTATATTACTGTAGCTCTTCAAATGTTTGTTAAGTTCATCTAATTCAATAAGCTGCAGAAAATTCAAGTGTGAGTGCCGGAGTAACGCTGAAACGACATGCTGCAAGATACCAGCACAGCACAGTGCTGCTCTGTCCTGTGTCCTCTACGTGACTGGAGGTAGCGCCTTGTCATAGCAGAACCGAGTCGGTCGAGGACATATACTGGCTGCTCTGGCCTCGCAGTATATGTCTTCGACTGCTACCTATGTTGAGAACTACTCCACACCAGCCGTCGTCCCAATGTGGGTCATCCAGAATCGGCCACAACTATCCACTGCCTCCGCTATTTATGGTACGTGAGCTGCTCCTAGGCCAGACGCTGCCAGTTCCTAAACGGGTGCCCTCCGTCTGGGGTCTCCTCCAAGCTGTCATCAAACGGCTCCTGGGCAATCTCTGAAGGGACATGGGTCCACAGTCTGCAGCCTGGAGTGATTTGCACCTGACCTACTGCTACTGCCTGTCAGTGTCCAGTACTTACAAGACTTTCTGTTGGTGGTACGCCTACGTGGCGAATGACACACGGTTGTTGATGTGGCGACTGCACCTACTAGCAACTGTGGACCCCAGTGCACTACCTGGCGCTGCCATCATCACAACTGTTTGTGTTCTACATAAATTAAGTAGGATGATGTGGTTGAATTTATGATTCCTTGACCATCGAGGAACCCAACCACTCACACCCAGCCCCCTGCTCGCCATCCAGAGATAACCATCCTGGTTCTTACTGGGTTGTTTGCCTGTGACATCTCCTTCCAATCATCATAGTGTGAAGATCATAAGTCTCAGAAACGTTGGTGGGAGGCCAGCTGATTCAACTCCCTCGGTAGACAGAGGGCACCCTACGGGCAATGCAAGATACACTCAGTATGGTGGAGGTTAGATTATGCAACGGCGTAGTTAATTTTTCAGAAAACAGTCTATTCATCTTGCCGTAAATTTCTTCTTCTGCAACTCGAACGCACGTCGTTAAAAACAGACAATGTTTATCGACTGGGGAAGTTGTAGTAAAACCAGTCGCATTACACTTTTCTACAAGTGACATTAAATGAGTTGTGGTGTCAGGTTACTGAGCTGTTGAATTAAAGGTAGTTTGTAAGCGAAAACTTTAATATATTATGATCTGTCTGATACCAAAATACCGCACAGTCTGTGATAATATGAAGTTACAATTTTGGCACACACACGCGTAAACATAGTCCCCCATAGTAGCCAGTTTATGGTATTTAACTAGGCCTTTACTGGAAGATTATAAAATGGATTGTCTGTGACAGAATGGTCGCTCAAATATTCCACAACACAATGCCTTTGAACGTTCAGTTCTTGGTCTTAACTTGCACAACATGTAATGCAGATTTTGTTTCTTGAAAAGTTACAGTTTACACACAAAATAGGGAATTTCGTGAGCTACTTTTTCACACGCTTTCACGTTCACTTTGCGACACTCTACTGTGAAGTTTAACTCATTATTCCACAAAATCGTGATATCTGTTAGCACTAGCCATCGAATATGATAAAAGGAGAGCTCTAAACTATTGTTAGACTTGCTAAGCAATTCTTTAGCTCACAAAATACCCGCAATCGTACCGTCCTCTGAGTAGGTGATACACATCTTAGACAATCCGATATCATTATTAAAAAGGGCAATACAGCGTCTTTTGCACGTGACCAGTCACCACTTAAAGGTTTCTATTAGTAGTTTATTAAATGAAAAAGTTTAGAAATCTACAAATATTAAAATAACTCCTTTTTAAATAACTGAATTATTATAAGATGTTTCTTCTCTGAGTACCATAAAATTTTACAAATTTCTCGTGAGAGTATGATTCATTCTGTCTGTACATTCACTTTTTTCGTGCTAAAGTTTACACAGTTAATACACAGGTTAATATTCATTTATTACATTACTTCGCATTCACGCTGTTAGTTCAACATATTAAATAATCGATAGTTAGTAACAGTCGTAATATTCACAATAGACACAGTTCTGCTTCCTAAATATATTATAGTCTGTAAGATGCTGACGCCTTTCGGCCACGGCCATAATTACCTGCAGATAGCTACTGGGTCGGATCGTACATCTGATACGAAATAGCCATGACTCGTCTCTGCTGGAAGCTGCTTACTGCCAACAGACTTATATAGGCGCTATACTAGGCGCTACGCCCCAGCCACGACGATGTCGTGTGTGTGGAGTGTTTATTCTGGAAAAATAGTTGTTCAATTGTTATCTTGTACGTACAGTAAGTGGATGAGATGGTTATAGAAGGGAAAGAAATACGCATGATCGGCCGTCTATTTCCGCCGTGAGAAAATACTGGCACTCGTCCAAAACAGTAATGGTCCCTTAATACCATAGTATACAATGCTAGCAAGAGGTAAACTTCGATGCAAACGATTTCCCACGCGAAACTTTATTTACGTTATGTCTCTCTGTACTTTCAACTTGAAGTTATGATATATCTTCAATAAGTTGTGAGATCCATTGGATAGGGAACAGAATTTCTCTTACGTGGCAGTGACTTCTGTACCGCACAGAAAGAAGATTTTTGGATCGTATACAGTCATACATAGTTGCTATCCATCACTGGACCATTCGCTGATGGCATACAAGGTATCTGTGTTCTTTCAGTTTATACCGATGATGGTCATAACTTGCCTGTAACGGGCACACTACGCACACGTTGAGATCTAGTATACTAGCGTATCTTGTGTGTAACTGTAACATGTACTCACTGCAACGTTGATTAAATTACTGTCACATTCTTGGCATGGGGATCTATTCCCCCTCCCCCGCCCTTGTGACTGTTTTACTTGTTTGTTTTATTTGTTTTAGGGCGCAAAAACAGCTAAGGTAATTGACGACTGATGACGTCTCTGTCGAGTGGCAACGTGAAGGGGTTTATTCCCTACTCCATCCCTCTTCACCCACTCGACCCTACATGACCCGTAAGTGAGTCGTGTCTGCGCCCTGTAAACTCAGCTCATTGATTATATTTGTATTTTTGATATGAGAAGATAATAATTATAATAAGTGTAAATGTTTCCGTCTATTTATCATTACGGAATTTACCACCTTGTGGCATCCATCATGGGGGCCATGTCAATCCCTCAATAAATCTAATTTTTACTGCGTTGATTGAGATACTACAATCAGCAACGGGCTGCCGCCTGAACATTGATAACGTTAGTTTGCTGAACAATGCAAAATTTTGTCCCTGTGTTTGCAATGTAGTTTGCTGTTCAACGTAGTTACGAAGATGAAGAACTTGAGGACCATGCAGTTGTCATGTAGTGTAGTTAAATTTAGGATCAAGAAGCTAATCAATGCAGTCAGAGGAGTTGAGCTCCATCAACAAGATCTGGGTACTTAACGAAGAAATTCACACTACAAAAAAGCTGCTGTATGCGTGCAGCTGGAATTGCACCCTTATCATAAATAGCAACGGCAAGCTCTGGTTTGAAATGATTCTGTTGCTCCCGACTATAGCCCGATGTCGTGGGCTAGGAAGAGAGCGTTAACATAGAACAAATCATGAAAACTTGATTTCAAAAAGTAGCGGTGGTAGTTAGGGCTTTCTTTATACTGCTCCCGCAAATCTGGTCTGAAGGGGGCTGATGGGGGAAGAGTGGGGAGGGCGTAACGGGGTTGATAGCTGAAGCACATCAGTAATGACCCTTTAAAGACGAGGTATTGGTTCAAATCTTAATGTAAATAAGGCAGAATCAAGTGGTAAAGCACAGAGAATACAGGACCTAACTCGACTTCACTGAAATTTATGAGCTCAGCATGGCACACTAATTACTTTTCATTAATTTTCAAATATCCCGCCGCGGTGAAAAACAATCGACACGTTGTGCTTATATGCAATTCTTAAACATGTGTACATTGATATAACGTTTTTGTGTTGGTTTCAATATCTTACTTCTAAGATCCATCTCAGATCGCTGAGTTACTGTCTCTAATAACTTATTTCTTCGTTTCACTAGATTGCTACTTACTTGTAGGAAAGAAGTACTTTTCCTCTTTATTTTTTCCAAATAAACTTGATTTCATCTGCAAAAGCCGAGTAACAGCTATAACTAACTAAACTTTTTAGTATTTAATTACCAAATATTAACATCATTAACTAATATTAACTAATATCTATACTCTTAACATTTTTAGAACAGTAGTAAACGAGAAATTCATTTACATATTTAGATGTTAAAAGGTTTATTGTGGTAACATGCTTCTTAAGGCATCAATAGATTTGCATTGTAATTGGGCAGCTGATGGTCGGATTCGTTTCACAGAACAATAAAGCAGTATTGTTTGCTTAACGCTTTTAATTTATTTGGGGTTCGTGTCTCTGCGTGGAAACTGAGTGTTGCTTACTTCCAGTCATGTTTTCACAAGCCTTCATTCGTTATAATGTGCAATATGTCTCGCCTCACTGCCACGTACTGTAAAGTCGATGTGATAAGACAAGTAATTGTGTTAAAGTAGCTCATTGCAGCTATAACGTTAATTCACAACACGAAATTACTTCCTACAAAGTCAGAGGACAACCTACGAGAAAGGAGAATAACAGATGATGATGGAATACAAACAAAGAAACGCTTTGTCAAACACACTGCCCCATACGAACTCATTATTCAGAAGATAACATTTTCATTGCTGTTACAAAAGCAGTCGTCTGCTGGCAGCAACATCAGAGAAATTGCTTACGTCTTCACTAAAGCTCTGAAACCGTATGAGGACCCAACTTCCTGCTGTTCCTGAATAACTACGATGCGTAGCGGATGTTAAGGATCCATTAGCCACGCTGAAATCGAGTTAACAGAAAATGTTTACGACGTAAATACCAGGCGAGTAACTGTGGCTTTTAATTAATCACTTTTACACAAAACGTTGTTTAACAATCTGTATGCTGAAAACTCGTTAGGATACATTGTTTTTCCATGTATCCTTGCATAACCCAAACAGCCGCAACACATGATCCTTGTTGTACCACGACTAACTGTCTGCAGTTAACTTTTCATAGATGACATTAATTTATAGGAGAAGCATTTAATTTTTATCTTCGTTTGAATTCATGACAGTTATTTAACTTAAAATATACCATGCATTGCCTTAGACTCAATACAGTATGTGGAATCCTGATAGGCCACATTCTATTTAGTAGGGTCTTAACGTAGTTTTGGGTTCTGAACTGTGGAATAAATGTAATTAGCATACCTTATTCCTCTCTTGAATAATCTAAGACAATATGTCTCAACTGCAAATATGTGTTAGTGTTTGCACACTCTGTCATGTATGGCGCTGGTGATACATTTCAGAGTACACATATTAGCATTTGTGCTTCATGTGGGATAACAAGGGGGCATTTGATTTTGTTTCCAACGTATTCGGCTAACCCAATAATATCTATAGAATATAAAAATCAGCTGCATGAAATGCTTGGAACAGCATCTCGACATCAGTCTACTTTCTTTTATTTATTGATTTTCCCTCTATACAAAGTTTTCCTCCAAAACAAAATAAGAAATATCCGGAAATTATTATATCTTTTACGTAAGATCTTAGTTTATCTCCTTAGGATGTCCCTCCAGGTGTTTCGATCTTGTACATCTTCTTCCTCTGCGCCATCGTACATTTTGGAGCTATGTGGTCACAGGGCGTCCTCTTCTCTTCTCTTCTTTCCCTTCGGTTCCCATTCCAGGACAGTTTTCAGAATTTTGGACTCCTCCATTGTTCTTACATGCCCGTACCATTGTTACTTCCATCGGTCCATCACGTCATCTATTCTTTATCTTACTTCCATTCTCTTTATTATTTCGTCGTTCCTTACTTTCTCTTGTCTAGAAATTCTGCCTGCAGATTTTTAGGTGTTTCAGATTTGTAGTCCAAGTTTCCACTAAAGAGCATAGTTATGTATGGATTGGAGATCAGGCTACTTTTGCCAGAACACAATATCTCAAATCTCATGTCGAAAACGAGAGAAGTGGTTAGAAGGGAATATATAAACATGAAGGTGACACATTTCAGACTCGTCCGAACGCATATTTTGTGTGACTTGCTGCTGTACGGATGCCCCATAAAAACATTGATTTTTAGAAAATATTATAAAGTTTTAGTCTAATGACTGTTACTTTTTAGAATCATAGGCCATGAATTACGAATGTATACATTTACCTCACAACAACGTCCGTAAACAATTAACAGCTACATTGTCGGCAAGAACGTTCGTAACAGTGATCCGGTAGTGGAGAAGGGTTTGTTCATTTACGCATGTTAGTACATGAGGTACGAAATGCGTCTGCCAAATGTGTCTCCAGACAGGAACAGCACTCCTTTACTGTCACGAACATTGCAAGTTCAGTCCACAAAGAACCATCTGCACCATAAAATTGTCTAAAATCGACACTGGTGCCCAAAACCTAAGGTTGAAAGTAACTTCCGCACGCTGTGTCACTCCCAAGTAACACATACAGTGAAACTTGGACCGTACACAGGTAGAACTGTTACAGTATAGTACGGAAAGTAACTGACGGAAATACGCAATGACACCATTAGAAATGACAGTTTTAATCATAACAATAATCACACTGATGTCAGAGCAATTTTCGATGGTCCCCTGACATGTAGTTAGTTGACGCAATGTAGCTAAACAATTCATCGCAAAAGTAACGAGTGGAATGATAAGAAATGCATCCACTCATCATCACATCCGTATTCTATTTAGATAATTACATCGTTATAAACATGTAAAAGCTTTGCCACTATTGAACAAGTGGCGCTCATTTTACTCCATATAATTTACGCAAGTTGTTCGGGGCAATGCACGTGAAATATTTAAAATGAGCTTCTGTGCAAGGACAGTACTGTTAACAAATATAAATATTTAGAAAACCTTAAACTTTAATTTCCAGGAGTTATTAACAACCATAATTGTTGCTAAATTACTCTTCATAGAGAAACTGATTTTAATGAACCGAGACAATTAAAGAAAATCATACAACTAGTTGCACCAGTACTTCAAATGTAGCATTCAGAAACGTCCATTCTAATGCAGTGATTCACATTCACAAAGTTTCTGAGAAATCGGAGAAACAGCGATGACCTGTTACCGACGCAGGCTGGTTGACGTAGCTGCGGTTCGAGCCTCATTCACATACTTCGTGTCGTTCCTTTGAGTACATAGTCTTGTTTTCTGTATTCGCATGTACATCCTAAACAAGCAATGAGCATTTCCAATACAGTCATGACAGGACAGTAACCAGTATGTCTGCTCCGTGTGCTTCAATAATCAGAATGCGAAAATAACGACTGTGATTACCTGGCGACTCGCTTCAAACAAGTACACGTGACACCATTCACAACTACATTTTGGATAATTCGGTGAATAATTTTATAAACACAGTGCAGTTTGATTCCATACGGAACCGTTGCGTACGGTGAGTGTATATAATTATAAGTAAGGATAGAAACAGAGCAATCAGTCGCAATCCCACAATTTTTTTAAAAATTGTTCTTGAATATCTAGATTTCAACTACAAATAGTCATCTTCAGTAGATCTGAGTGAGTTGTAATCCGACAAACTGCCAGCGGTACATATCACCATTTGACTCTGCTGGTGCACAGTTACTATCTGCCTGTACACCAGTAAAGACATTTTGGATATTTACCGCTGGCAGTTTGTCAGATTACAACTCACTGAGAAATGTTCAAACTTGCTATCTCTAGCAAAAATATGCATATGAATGACTAATAATTGGATTGCGAATCATTTATGTGTTTCTATCCTTCCTTACATTGATTTGGTCATTTTGATTTTATAAACAGAATGAATGCTTATACGAAATTGCCAGCGGAGTGGGACATATCGAATTACGGACCAGCCAAGGGATGTCTGACTGATTACGAGAAAGATTAAGTGTATTTCTTTCAACTTAACTACTTACAAAACAAAAAAGAATATGTAGCTGCAAAGATCCATGTTCTCATAATATTGTACGTCAAGCTAATTCTGAAATTCATACAAAGAGAAAAATTTCTATGTTTTCAAATACTTATCTTTTAGTAGATTACGTATTTCTGAAATAAAACTGTTGATGACTTATGATGCAGTTGTTTTATAATGTACAATTTTTTTGTGATAGTAAAGTTAAAACAATTTTTTATAATTTTCGACAGTAACTTTTTATTCTCGAGCTTTGTTATTGGATATAAGTGTTAAACCATTTCATTTTTACATGTTGTTGTAGCTGTTATCTTCTGTCCGAAGACTTGTTTGATGCATCTCTTCATGATAGTTCATTTGCAAGCCTCTTCATCTCTGCATATATACTGCAAACGGAGGCCACTGACATGCTACGTCTATCTTCACAACTTTTACCACTCACGTTTACCTCTAGTACCAAATTTACTGTTCTTTGATGGCTCAGGATTCTTGATCATTTCTTTTAGTCAAGCTGCGCTGTTAATATTTTTCTCCCAGTTTCCATTCAGTACCACTTTATTAGCTGTCCGACCTACCCATCTAACCTTCAGCATTCTTCCCCCCGTCGGAGGTTCGAGTCCTCCCTCAGGCATGGGTGTGTGTGTGTTGTCCTTAGCGTACGTTAGTTGAAGTTAGTCTAAGTAGTGTGTAAGCTTAGGGACAGATGACCTCGGCAGTTTGGTCCCATAA
Source organism: Schistocerca cancellata (assembly GCF_023864275.1). Classification (NCBI taxonomy): domain Eukaryota; kingdom Metazoa; phylum Arthropoda; class Insecta; order Orthoptera; family Acrididae; genus Schistocerca; species Schistocerca cancellata. Next base: position 508,497,774 of record NC_064631.1, read on the forward strand.
GAACTTATCACAAAATTTTCAGCATCCCTCTGTAGCATCCCGTTTCAAAATATTCTTTTCCCAATTATGTATCATCATCGTTTTAATTCCGTACAAGGCTACACTACAGACAAATTTCATCGCATGACACTATCCATTTATCAACTGAAATGAAATGTTGTGTGGCGAGGGCCTCCCGGTGGGTAGACCTGAGGACCTGTTGCAATGTTTTGAGGTGGCGCCACTTCGGCGACTTGCGCGTCGATGAGGATGAAATGGGGATGATGAAGACGACACAAACGCCCAGACCCTGAACGGAGAAAATCTCCAACCCAGCCGGGAACTGAACCCGTGCGCTCCAGCATGACAAGCCGGCGCTCTGTCCACCCAGCTGCGGTGGCGGACATTTATCAACCGATCTGCAGATCCTTTGCCGTCTCTAACAGAAATGCATTGTCATCATCTTCCTGAACTTTGAGTCCCTTTCCAAACTTCTCTTTGGTTTCCTTTACTTCTTGCTCAATGTACAGATTGAATCACATGGGGGATAATAAGAATTAATTTATTCTAGTTTATTTATCTATATGAACAGCTTTCAATCTGGTCGCGTGTGATCTATTTTGATTTTTTGAATGTTTCCACGTCACATGAAGCTTTCTACTTCTCTTTGTGTGAGGGGAAATGCTCAGACGCCCTGCGCATACAACGAGCTGTACCCACCCCCTGATTGATACAGAATGACTATAAGCCCTAGGCCAGTGTAGTATCAGTGCTATTTTGGCTAAGTCGAAGCTGTGGAGCCCTATAGCTGTAAAATCTGTAAATTCTTCAGTAACCACGTAAGTGACGTTATGAGTCACTAGATGTAAGGATTTTGAACTAAGTACCCACATCTCAAGGATGATACAAGCTTCTATAAAAAAGATAAGCATACAGAACGTCAACATGATACCACGTGAAGATAGGATGGGTGGCTGCTGGGGTGAAACAAACGTTAGCGGGTAACTTCTGGGATGCCTACCACACCTTATTTCTTATCAGCTATGGCTGAGTAAAATTTGTGTTTCACTAGCCGCTTTACTGAGAAGAGTTTATCTGATATGGTGCCTTTCATGCTGCAGTTCTTATTAGCAGGAGTGTCATGCCAGTAGAAAAAAAACATATTGATCACACAAGTCAGTCAGCTGCGACGACGCTGCGTATTGTGACAAAAACGATACTCTTTCGGAAGAAGTTGCAGAAACTGCTTCCCCAGTTTCGAGGAGGAGCAGACCACTCTGTTACAATAACGAGAACTCAGGAGGCGTTCCTGTGTTCTTTCGAGGCATGCTGTTGTGAAACCTTTTATATTTTGATATTGTCTTTGGTAGTGACAGGAGCGCCACGTATTCTGTTGTCAGCGATTGGACGCATTCGTCATCATACATGTTAGTTACCATTGCTTTTGCTGACATCTAACAATAGTTGTTCAGCTAACTAACGTTGGGAGAATTAAGGATGATGCGAGATTTTTGGTCACGAGTTTGGGGTTGTCCAAACAGATTAATCTGTAGAATGAGATTTTCACTCTGCAGCGGAGTGTGCGCTGATATGAAACTTCCTGGCAGATTAAAACTGTGTGTCGGACCGAGACTCGATCTCGGCACCTTTGCCTTTCGCGGGCAAGTGCTCTACCAACTGAGCTTCTGTTAAATTTGGAAGGTAGGAGACGAGGAACTGGCAGAAGTAACGCTGTGAGGACGGGGCGTGAGTCATACTTGGGTAGCTCAGTTGATAGAGCACTTTCCCGCGGATGACAAAGGTCCCGAGTTCGAGTCTCGGTCCGGCACACAGTTTTAATCTGCCAGGAAGTATCAGATTAATCTATAGTTGATTGTGAACGCATCCAACCCATTTGAAGTTATTTTTAATTTATATAAATTTGTTTTTAAAGTGTGTTGTACTTTTCGAAAACAGACAACTAATCCTGTTTTGCTAATGGAAAATGACTTATCCCATACGTTCTCGGATCTCTGCTAACCCGTAGTTTAACGAATTGAAAAACAAACAAAATGTGCTTTAGTACTTCTTGCACTACGGGCTGTTGGTACCACAAGTTCCTCCTAGTATGGAGAGGAACGCCTTCTAGCATCCGTGAAAAATTATCTAGTAGGAGGCTGCGACACTTGTACGAGTTCAGTGTTCCGCCTACGAAACACGGGACTACGAGCTGATGGTTCACTATCCTGTGCCACACGTTTGTACTCATGGACACTAGTGTTCCACCTGACGAAGCCAACGCAAATTGTCAACAGACCGATACTGCATATTTCGGTGGTTTACCCGGCTTGCTTAGTAAATGTGGCTTCAGCACTAAACAACAGACATGGTATATTTTGAGTATCTTGTCGGAAAGCCCGTATAGAGAAGTTAACACGACTCTCATAATCGTTTCCAGGCTGCTCTTGATGGAGAGAGATGTGATAGGGGTGGAATATTTGTCGATGGAGAATATGTATAGCACTTTCCCGCCTCAACCCACTTCCTTGTGCGATTACGCGGGAGCTAACTTTCGGATCAACTGCAACAGCAGCAAGAATATTAATTCACTCCTCTTCTGTCGTCACTGTTCCCTTCTGATACGTTGTCTAGGTGTTGCACTCCTACTTTCACGTAACTGGTTGAAGAGGCTCATAAACTGCTGAAATGATTGACGTCTATTGGAATATTTTGGCGCATAAACCGTACAAGAACGACCTGTATTCTTTCTACACTCCCCATACACTATGAGCACATGGGCTTTTTCGTTATAGGTAAATCCCATCGTCCACTCACGATCTACCGTTTGGTGTGTCACAGACTAACTGACCAGCAAGTGGCAGTGCACCCAAGGAACAGACAAGCACACTGTAAGCAAGCTTAACAACATCGTATCTCGCAAATTCGCGGGTTGAATGGCACAAACAAATCGGCGTGGAAACTTTGCAAAATACGAAATCTCGTAAACGACTAGCACTAGAATCCTCCTTCAAACACCACTGATATTCTAGTTTACCTTACTTTAGTGTCAATAGGCATTGTTCCACTCAAAAAACGTATTTTTGCACAAAAATACACTTTTTAAGTATTATTACAATATCTCTATTGGCTAATAGTATGAGCCCCTGACTATCGATTCATTCTTTGAAAATAGCACATGAATAGCACTTTCCATTTCCGCAATACTGGTGTTTGCGGTGCACGTTTTTAGGTGGTTCACTCAGTATATGTTCTCCTAAAATCCGCTAAGCGTATTTTCTCTGTTGCTTCGTCGAATATTTGCAATTTACTTTTTGCAATGTGTAGCTGGCGTCAGCTCAAACAAATACTGCTCACTACGTCTTTCACGCGACGCCCTGTGTCGTAGAAAAGCGTCGGTTTGTTTCCATTTACACGCATAATGATTTTTGTGCTCATTTGATTAAGTGAACCCAAATTAGTCTAGTGTGATTTTTGTTTCATCGGTATTGATTTACAGTGAAACGCGAAGAGTAATCAGTACTCGAATAGCGACAATATCTGCTACCATCCTGCAGCAACGCTGCTGCTCAGGTGCTGCTGGAGTACAGGACATTTTTCGTGTTTTATTGTCCCTGATAACACATATCGAGGAAAAAAAATATCGCACTAGTCTAGTTTTTGACCGCTCTTTCGAATGACCACGTAAAATTTCACTTTACAAATAATTTTTTGTTTTGGGAAACAAAGTGACACTTTCCGACGCCATTGCGTACGGTATAAAAGACATGATGAGCTGTGTTTGTCAGGGTTGACTGCAGCTACACATTGCAGAAAGGAAATTGCAAATATTTGCGGAAACACTAGAGAACATTTGCCTTATATATCCGCCCCTGGTGACTGAGTGGTCAGCGCGACGGAATGTTATACGTAACGGCACAGGTTCGATTACCAGCTGGGTCGGAGAATTTCTCCGCTCAGGGACTGGGTGTTGTGTTGTCCGTATCACCATCATTTTATCCGCACCGACACGCAAGTCGCCGAGGTGGCGTCAACACGAAAGACTTGCACCAGGCGATCGGTCTACCCGACGGGAGGCCCTAGCCACACGGTATTTCCATTTATATATATTCTCTAATTTAGAGGCATTTGAAATTTGGTTTCAGACATTAAACTACGTCATAAGAAAGTGAAACATTTATTATATTCTCTGATGTGTAATTTGTTCTACATGCAGTTCTTTACGTGTAATTACCTGTCTTCAGGTAAAAGTTGAATAATACGAGACAAACTCGACAATCTTACCAGCTACTGTTAACCATTCTTGTGCTATTTTTCCTTCATTTTAACCTGATATCTCACTACATAGGTGGGTATTATTTTCCTGTGTCAATATTTATTTTGGAATTTTAACCATTCGCCCTCACTACGTTGCCTAAATCCGTTTATACGGTGGTAATTCACGAATGAGCGAGAACAGCAGGCATATATTCGTATCAGTGGAATCACAGGAAGTTGTTGTGCTGCAGAGAGAGAGAGAGAGAGAGAGAGAGAGAGATAGAGAGAGAGAGAGAGAGAGAGAGAGAGAGAGAATGCCTAGCGCATGTCAGGTGGCTTGGAAATGAGTGATAGCTGTCTACATGGAAGTCGAGCGCCTGATCGGCTAAGCACGCTTCATCAAGGGTCGGGGCTCGATCGATAAAATACCTAGGAATTACAGTTATGAATGACTTAAACTGGAATGATTACACAGATAATATTGCGGAAAAGGTAAACGAAAGACTGTTTCATGGGCACTATACTTAGAAGCTGCAAACATGTCTGCTAAAAAAACTGCATGCACTACGCATGTCCAACTTCTGCTAGAGTGTTGCTGCACTCTATGGGTCTCCTACAAAAGAGGAGTGACTGAGGACATCGAAAAGTCCAAAGTGAGCACCTCGTATCGAATTATCGAGAAACAGAGGGGAGAGTGCCACGGATATGATAAGCAAGATGATATGGAAATCATTAAAACGAAGGCATTTTTCGCTGCGGCGAGATCATTCAAAAGAATTTCAATCACAGACTTTGTCCTCTGAAAGTGAAAATATTTTACTGTCGCCACTCAACATAGAGAGAAATGATCATCATAACAAAATAAGAAACATTGGAGCTCGTACCAAAAAAATTTGTGTTTATTTTTTCCACGCGCTTTTAGTAAATGGAACGACAAAGAAATAGTCTGAAGGTGCTTCGAAGAACCCTTAGCCAGGCACTTCAGTTTAAATTGCAGAGTAATCATCAGTATGTGGATGCAAGTTATGTGGCTCCGTTTGTTTGCTCACATAATCCCATGCAACTTACAGCTTCGCCAAAACAATTGATCATGCCATTGCTCCCAAATAGTGACAGGTGCATTGGGGGAAACTTCACAGATATGTATGTGCTTTTATGTACGAAACAGTCATCTACAGTTAATGCCATTGAGCACGTCTGTCATGCCATCGAGTGAGACGTATGTGCCTTGCATGTAGTTCAGATACAAGTTATGAGCGTGGTCGGTGGAAGTTGAAGGTTCATTCAGCAAGATAATTCCCTAAAGCATTCGTTATTTCATGGAGTCCATACCACAAAGCGTATCTGATGCAATCAGAGCCAAAAAATGGTAATACGAACTTCGTGACTCTACAATGAGAATGCTACAACGCGTTATGGTTATGTCCCGCCCGCTTATTGGGAGACCGAACAGCTAGCTGGCAGCCCCACGTGACTCTGCTCGGACACGTGTGCTGTCCGGACTCTGGACATGCGAATAACTGAGCAAGACCAGTCTTCGCTGAAGTCTCACCTTGCCTTGCCTCGCTTCGCCGCACTGCCCAAAACGAACGCTTCTCTCTCTCTCTCTCTCTGTCTGCCTGTGTCTCTTTTTTTCCTCGCCCCCCCTCGTTGTCTCTCTCTCTTCTCTTTCTCTTTTCTTCTTTCTTTCAGTTTATTTTTCCCTCTCTCCTATTTTTAGGCCGGCCGGAGTGGCCGTACGGTTCTAGGCGCTACAGTCTGGAACCGCGTGACCGCTACGGTCGCAGGTTCGAATCCTGCCTCGGGCATGGATGTATGTGATGTCCTTAGGTTAGTTAGGTTTAAGTAGTTCTAAGTTCTAGGGGACTGATGACCACAGCAGTAAAGTCCCATAGTGCTCAGAGCCATTTTGAACCTATTTTTAACACAAAGTAATGGTTGCAGGAATGCTTAGGTGACAAAGTTAGTATCATACAGCACAAGAAAAATAATTAGATATTTTAAAACAGTCACGGAAACACGATAAGACTGATTTCCAAGCAGAAGATTTACTCTGCCTGCCTTAAGAAACTACGTACACCTTAAATAATTACTACCCCTGTAATCTAGAAGAGACTCTGAGAAGAAAATATTCGAACAACTTATATATTTACAACTGTAAAACCGAGCTAGGTGGCGCACTGGTTGGCTCACTGGACTCGCATTCGGGAGGTTTTCCCTGATTTCCCTATATCGCTCCAGGCAAATGCCGGGATGGCTCCTGTGACAGGGCACGGCTGACTTTCTTCCCTAATCCGACTGGACGGACGATCTCGCTGTTTGATCCCCTCCCCCGAATCAACCAGCCAACCAACAAACACCTGTAGCATTTCACGCTTTTCACTTGTTTGCAAGAGAAGAAAATTTATAGTTACTGTTGATCAGCATTAGAGCACCAACGCATTCTGGATTTAATTGGATGCGGTGATTTGTTAATAACAGTCACTGTGCAATGTGGCAGCCAGTCAAGGAACATTATAGGGAGCTGGATTAAAAATTATTATTTCAAAGGCCCTAGCCAAATCATAACAAGTTTTCTCCGAGAGCAATTTCCGCTGTGTCCAGGTGACACCAGTTTCCTACCTTTCAGAACAGAGACAGTTCTGTCCAGTTACAGCTGATGACGTCTTGAACCCTCTGCTGAGTTAGCGAATTCATGGCATCGGTTTCAGCCAAGTCAAGTGCGTGGACGTTGGAGGGTTTCTGCTGTGCAGAACACAGTTGCTTCTGTCACTTTTGATAGAATAGACGTCTTTCTTGGGAGGCAGAACCTCTGACTCTGCACACCACGGCCGGCCACTTCTCCTTCCGTTGCTTCTCGTGTAGTCGTTTGTCCGCCCTAGGCGCGCCCTCTTTATTCCGTACACGGAAATATATTCTCTTTCTTAGACCAAATTTCCTGTTTTGTCATTTAACATCCGTTCTTGATGCCCACTCGTAAATCCTGACCGCCAGATCACGTGTACATTGTCGTCATAAGTCGGATGTCACAACCTTCTTCCCTCTCTTTGCACATGTAGACCATCGTTGAGAAGGTGCCTTGTTGCTGAGATGCATAAAATACGTCTTGCAACTGCAACGAGGCTTGTTAGACCTACCAACCCTTTTCACGTCCGCCCCATCGCTTTAAGGTGTCATCGTTATCTTCTGGGTGCATTCAAATAAAAAGATCTACTTTATTTGCAGCGAAGAGCTTACTGTTCTTTCAGGCCTTGAAACGATTTCTCTCTCCAGGTGGCGATGAAACTACACGAGAAGACTTGTATTAATAAACAAGAGAGACGTGTGTGTGTGTGTGTGTGTGTGTGTGTGACAGAGAGAGAGAGAGAGAGAGAGAGAGAGAGACGGAGACGGCGAATGATGAGCGAGTGAGAATTATAACAAAATTGATGTGGACATCATGAAGGCGTACCCCAAAAGCATATGTTTTTGATTAAATATTACACAAATTAAAATACTTCCGTTTCGCTGTAAGAAAATACGCACAAACTTTACAAAAACGAGTAGGTTAATGACTGCATGTTGCACCTGCCCAATTATCACACAATTGTCGCACAATGTTAAGAATATTTTTTTTTGTTTTACATCGAACAGATTAAAGCTGCGCATTATGACCCTAGACGGACCAGTGAGGCCCCATCGATCACCATGTCATCCTATGGCAATGGCATCACTGGATGCAGAATGAAGGATGTGCTCAGCATAACGGTCAAGTAGCTCATAAATTGGACTCACGAGGTTGACTGCACCCTTTAATAGTCAGTCCTCCCACCAAGGAAAAGTACCTGGTAGTACAGGGAATAAGACCTAGATTCCCCGCATGGCAGTCAGACATGTCGACAACTCAGCTGTGGAGTGGACTATTAAGCACAGTATGTGATAGCAGAAAGATGGACAAAGCGAAATAGAATTTTAATGCTCGGAAGTAACTACAACCTTCTCACGTAAAAAAGTCACGGCTCGATTTTCAGTGCCTTGTAACTCCTATTAATATTTCATGTCCATTGGTAAACACCATCAACACTGTTTCATGGCAAATTTATCCTTCCCTTACACCATAATAGAACAGTACTTCTAATTGTACCAGTGAAACATAGCTCAGAGTCATTGTCATTGACGAGCAGAGTTGTTGACTTATGTGACACTAAAGAACTAACTTGATTCTATGTTGTTTTCGTCTTTTAACTCACAAGATGCCTCTATAAATTGTTAAGGAAATCCACAATTCTTCCTTTAAGCTCATTATCATAACCTGTAATATGTAACAGGAGTTCTTTTCCGTCAGTAAAGCAGCAACCTCATTACACAGACTGTGGAAGGACCCTGGCATAGGATGTACAAAACCATTTTTCTTCATGTACCGTAAAATGAATTTTGAAGCATTTATTGTTTCCATGATGTCCTTTGCATGACTTAATAAGATGTTGTCTTCATCGAAAGTGTGGCTAAATGTTGTCTTTAACCATGAGAAACACAGGAAAGCTCTTTAATGGTCTTTCGAGGCTTTTATTGTATTGGCACCCTCGCCAGAGAAAAGAAGATGTGCATCATATCCGGCGAAATGTTCCAGTCAGCCATCTTTTCGTATATTTCTTTCATATTATTTACTCCCGTCTTTCTAACATCCGAAAATTGAGTCGTAAATAATACGTCATTCACAAGAGACAAATCTGTGTTTATGTAATGTGCTGCAAGTCTCAAATAATGCAACTAATTCTGTGAAGCAGTCCATGTACCAAGTGTCGCAGCACATTTTTATTATTAACTTCTGTAATAACAGAAAGCATTACGTTGTTTCGAACTGCATCAGCCTGTTTTAAGCCATGTCAGTTTATAGTAGCGGAACATGACATGACATCTCAGACGCTCACTTCTCCACATTATGTGCCTATATCTAATTATTCTTGGTCTTATTCCACGAAACCTTCAAGAGAAACGGCATTAAAAGATGTCATCGACGCAGACGAAATGAATTAAGATTTATGCTGCAGCCGGGACTCGAACGCAGGTTTTCTTGCTTGGCAGGCAGAAATGCTAACCATTACACCTCCACACCACTATGGTGAACATTGCTGGACGACCTACCCAAGTTGAGTGCCCTCCCCAACGCAAACTTCATATCTTCTGCTTATTTTCCCTTACATTGTCACTACTGCCAGGGCTCTTCTACACTGGAATAGCACCCCAGCGTTGGACGTAATGAAAAAGTCCTGTACCATTGGTGATATTATAGATCTTATAATTAAATGTATTCCTGAGACATTTATGTCTCTTCATTATCTACGATTATGATCGAGGCAGAAGAAATGAATTGAAGTTTGCGTTGGGGAGGGCACTCAACTTAGGTAGTTAATGCAGCAATGTTGACTATCGGGCCGTGGTGGTGTAATGGTTAGTATTTCTGCCTAGCAAGCAAAACGACCCAGGTTTGTGTCCTGGCCACAGCACAAAGTTTAATTCATTTCTTCTGCTTCGATCATTACCGTAGATAATGAAGAGACTTAAATGTCTTAGCGATACATTTAATTATAAGAGATATCATGTCTATACTACGCTATGTTGTCATATTCCTTTTATTACTGCCCCCCTTACACCGCCCCCTCCTCCTTGAAGGAGCTGTGTCTCTGGGAAATTTCTTAGAACTGTGTTCCTTTGAATGACTTCTTCCCAGCTGCAGTCACAATAATGACAATATTGTATAGCGGATTACTAACGATTCTTATTAAGCAGACTCACTGTTTTCGTCTACAATTAACAGGAGTTTATTCCATACATCGATTTTTTGGGAGCTTTAGTTTCTTCAGTTTGTTCGCATTGGTTTCAATCTTACTTTTTAATGAAATGGCTAGGTCACACTGTATGATACACACACACACACACACGAAACACACACACACACACACACACACACACACAACACACACACACACACACAAAAAACACAGACACACCAAACACACACAGATACAAAAAAACACACACACCCAAAAAAAACCACACACACACACACACACACACACACACACACACACACACACACACACACACACAAACCACACACACACACACACAGACACACACACACACACACAAACCACACACACAGAAAACAAAAACACACAAAAAACAAACACACACAAAAAACAAACACACACAAAAATACATACACACAAGAAACACATACACACAAAAACACACATACACACACAAACACACACACACACACACACACACACACACACACACACACACCCGAAAACACACACACACAAAAAAACACACAAAAACACACACACAAACCACGAATGAGAAGCCTATGTTGGCTGTAGATCCACTTCGCTTGCTCCGTCACGTAGGTCTCTATCCACAACTATTCGGTAGATGAAGATTTCATCACTGAAAACGTTAAAGCTGCACATTAACTCAGCATCTGTGACAGGGATGACAGTGAGTGTGAGGCACCCGCTTTCGCGGCCTTGGGGACTCCGTACGGCATGAGATCGGCTCAGATTTTGTGGGGGCCCGGACTGCCGCAGCCGGCAGGGGTGGTCGCTGTGCCTGCTAATTAACGGCCTGGCACCAGATGTGGCTGTAAACCACGGCGGCAGCTCTGCAGGCGACGTAAGTTCTGTGGAGTGAGGTAGGAAGGGGGCGAGGCGTGCTCTGCGGTCCGTGCCTTCACACCAGGGACCCAAGGACAATTACCGGCGTCTTTTATTCTAAAGCAAAGTCATAACCCGACACCAGGGCCTATGTAAAAACGGTACAGAAACGACTGAGAGCAATAGCAGGGAGTCACTCAGTACCGCTTCGTAATCAGTACCCTGAAATAAGTCGAGGAACGTATAGACAGAGATATACCTCTATGCTTTGTTGGCAACGCTTGGAGTATAGTGAAAGGTTGATTGCTTACAAACGAGAAGCGATAGGATGATTTTGGGCTAGCCTGCATTTATCATCCTGAGAACTGGTAGTACCTCTTGGTATCACAGCTGCATATACTCTAGGCTGGAGATTTTGCCAGATGATTTTTTTTCTTTAATGTTTTGCTACCCAGAAATGATTTAGCATCTTTATGCCATCTTCAACATGTACTATATTTAAACGGATGCCTGCAAACTGCAATCAGAACATTGAAAAATGACATGCTTGTAAATGTTACAGGATCAACACAAAAAATTACAGGGTGACTCAAAAGAATGATAAATTTTGGAACGTTATATGCAACGCTACGAGGTAGGTAGTACTGAATGACATTTAGAAAGCTGCTCGCACTGTCTTGCCATTTAGTAAACAGTTAGCATCGAACAATGGAAGGTGTGCAGTTTACATTTCCGGTAAGACCCATCTACAAGAATTTCGACATCATTTCAACATCGGACGGCGTAGTCGTGTTCCCTCAGCGCATCCAATCGACACCCGGATGCACCATTTTGAAGAAACGAGTTCTGTACTAAAGAATCAATTTGTAGGGAGACCCCGAACTGCTCGCGAGACACAATAGCGAGGCTGTACGAACTGCTTTGCTTAAGACGGTGTTGCTTTGGTTGCAACATGACGGAGCAACCGTACATACGGCACTGATGTCGATGGGAACCGTGTCATTTCCAAGCACCGTGATATTTTCATGGCCCCTAAGAGTGCCTGAATTTACAACTTTTGATTTTTGTTGTTGTGGGGAAACCTTAAGAGTGCGATTTACCAACACCTCTAGGATTCAAATTGAAATGTTACGTTCAGCCATGCATAAAGTTTCTGACAGACTGCAGGAATGTGTGTGCCGAGGGGGATGTGATATCCAAGTAACAAAAATGCTTATGACATTCAATAACAGCATATCCTGCTCTATAGATTGACATAAATAAATATGTGTAAATAAATTGTGTTCATCTATTAATCTCCATTCCAAAATTTCCTGTCCTTTTGAGTCACACTGTATAGTACAGTAAAAAATATATAGTATATAGTAAAAGTTATCTCTCTGTAGTAATAAACTTCACCTACAGTTTGTGTGACGTCTGTTTTTGTTGAAAGCTTGTAAAGTTTCATTTGGAACAGCATTGCTGAGTTTTTACACCACGGAACTTGTACGTTTGTGTGAAATGTGCTTTACATTTGCATGCGTAATGGACAGTCCACCGTGTGATACGTCGCAGAATTTATATAGCGTAGCATATTCATATTCTACGCCTCCTAATAATTTTAGTTTCAACAGATTGTAAAGCAGAAAACAAATTTTTTAACGACTATAATCTCCAGCACTGTCTTTCCTATCGTTTAGTCTTTTTCTCAACGCCTGCAGCTACTGTCCCACATCTACATCTACGTGATTACTCTGCTATTCACAATAAAGTGCCTGGCAGAGGGTTCAATGAACCACCTTCAGGCTGTGTCTCTACCATTCCACTCTCGAACGGCACGCGGGAAAAACGAGCACTTAAATTTTTGTGTGCGAGCACTGATTTATCTGATTTTATCGTGATGATCATTTCACCCTATGTAGGTGGGTGCCAGCAGAATGTTTTCGCAATCGGAGAAGAAAACTGGTGATTGAAGTTTCATGAGAAGATTCCGTCGCAACGATAAACGCCTTTGTTTTAATGATTGCCACTCCAATTCACATACCATGTCTGTGATACTATCTCCACCATTTCGCTATAATACAAAAAGAGTTGCCCTTCTTTGTACTTTTTCGATGTCATCCGTCCGTTCAACCTGATGCGCATCCCACACCGTACAGTAATACTCCAGAATAGGGTGCACAAGAGTGGTGTAAGCAGTCTCTTTAGTATACCTGTTGCACCTTTTATGTGTTCTGCCAATGAATCGCAGTCTTTGTTTTGTTCTACCCACAATATTATCTATGTGATCGTTCCAATTTAGGTTATTTGTAATTGTAATCCATAAGTATATAGTTGAATTAACAGCCTTCAGATTTGTGTGACTTATCGCGTAATCGAAATTTAGCTTATTTATTTTAGTACTCATGTGAATAACATCACACTTTTCTTTATTCAGGGTCAATTGCCACTTTTCGCACCATACAGGTATCTTATCTAAATCATTTTGCAAGTCGTTTTGATCATCTGATGACTTTACAAGACGGTAAATGACAGCATCATCTGCAAACAATTTAAGACAGCTACTCAGATTGTCTCCTATGTCGTTAATATAGATAAGGAACAATAGAGGGCCTATATCACTTCCTTGGGGAACGCCGGATATTACTTCTGTTTTACTCAATGACTTTCCGTCTATTGCTACGAATTGTGACCTTTCTGACAGGAAATCACGAATCCAGTCGCACAACTGAGGCGATACTCCGTAGGCACAGTTTGGTTGGAAGACGCTTGTGAGGAACGGTGTCGAAAGCCTTCTGTAAATCAAAAAATATGGAATCAATTTGACAGCACTTATTACTTCATGAGTATAAAGAGCTAGTTGTGTTTCACAAGAACGATGTTGATGAAATTTTGAATCGTTTCATTAACGGAAATGAAACATGGGTTCATCACTTTGGACCAGAGGACATACGCTGGAAAATGGAATGGAAACACTCAGGATTTCCGGCAAAAAGAAATTCAAGACTCAGCCAAAGGCAGAAAAAATAATTCTAAGAAACTTTCAGGACGAGGAAGGGGCAATTATGGGACATTAACTGGAAAAAGCATTAACAGAGAAGAGTTAACATTACTGTGACGTGTTCTGAAAGCAAGAATAATCGGAAAACGCATTTCTAGGTGTTGGAGCTTCCTGCACAGAATCCTGTCCTCGCCACTTCGGATTTCCAAACGTTTGGTTCACTTAAAGATGGTTTCAGAGGCCATCGATTCACATACGATGTAGAAGGAAGCGATGCGCAGGTGGCGTGGTTTGGAAGATTTTGAAAACATTGTTCGATGATGGATCAAGTGACTATGTTGAAAAATGTCAAGTACTTAAGTACTTTTCCTCTACAACTCCTTCCATTAACGAATTACTGCCGATCCGATGAAATAATTCGTCCCTTTTGTGCCGTGCACATGCGTTTAATTTCGCGTAATTCCCGCGGATTTGAAATCCTTCCGGTCTCAAGAGCGCATCGAGCGTTACTGTCACAGGTAGAGGGAAGGTCGGAGGAGAAGGTAGTTAAGGGCTGCAGCGACCTGGAAGAAAGGAGAAAAGGGGGAGTGTGACAGGGACGGCGAAGAGCGCAAGCGAGGCGTCGTGTTGTTGGGGCCGAGCGTCTGCCGTGGTCCGTCGGCAGGAGTGGTGCCTCTGCTCACTGAGGGTATGGCGGAGCCGAGTGTTGGTCGCAGCCGTGAACGTGGCTCGTTAAAAGCCACTTCGGCAGGACGCACAGTATTCGACGTGTCCGCTGCTATTGAAGTTGCAAGCAGTTTGTGTCCATTGTGGTGCCGGGTTGAAGGCCGGTCTGACCTTCACAAGTACTGGACGTCGAGGCGCCTGCTGGACGATACCCGTGGGTTTTCGACTACGAGTAATTTTCGTTACACCTTTCTCTTGGCGCTTTCTAAGCAAACGTTTGTCAATGGGTGCTGGATTTTTCGAGAAACAACGGTGAACATCCAATCAGTGTGCAAGGCACTTGGTGTAGTGAGGTGGCTATTTTGACTCTGTGTACTGGTTGCCCATTGTTATGCATATAAATGTGTTATTTATGAAGGTTTCACCTGGTACTACTTGAATTGAGTTCTTCCAGTGTGTGTAGGTTTGTGGCTGTCACTGTTCCAAACTGATCTGAGAATCTGAGGGTATAGAAAGTACATGTAATTCTTCTCATTTACGAAATGTAATTTGTAGCTAGTGAAAGTAGTAAAATCTACCTACCTCATTTCTGAGGCATGTCTATAGTTACCTGTTGGCTAGTATCACGAGCTCGAGCTGTTTACTAAATTGTTTGCATCTACAAAAAGAAAAGGATTTCTGTATGTTGTGTACATAGTTCTGCATAGGCAGCACGTACACAACTTTCCCACTAGAGCGCGCACCGCTAAGCACAACAGCGCAGGTGCAGCGCTCGTCTGTCTCCGCACTAAGAGATGGCGCTGCCTTAGAGACGGACCAAATTCTGCTTCCGCCGATCCGCGTATTAATATGTAATGCAGCCAATGAGATTGCTGCTAACATAGAACCTTTTCTCCTCACGGATCACACTCGTGCAGTGATACCTGAACGCGCGAGGTATTATAACGAGTGTACAGACCTCCGATTAGTCAGTCTGCATTTGTCTGCACCAGTCTGTACCAGTCTGCATTAGTCTGTACCAGTCTATAGTCAAGTTTCAGTCTGCACCTAAGAAGATTATCATATCCCCGTACGTAGCCATGAAGATAAATGAATAGACACTTAGTCAAGTATCAGAGCCGGCCGCGGTGGCCGTGCGGTTCTGGCGCTGCAGTCCGGAACCTCGAGGCTGCTACAGTCGCAGGTTCGAATCCTGCCTCGGGCATGGGTGTGCGTGATGTCCTTAGGTTAGTTAGGTTTAAGTAGTTCTAAGTTCTAGGGGACTTATGACCTAAGCTGTTGAGTCCCATAGTGCTCAGAGCCATTTGAACCAATCAAGTATCAGAGATATGTGAGAATAAGATTAATGTACGAAGACGAAAGGAACTTCAGATTTTCAATTGTAAATAGCATCCAGAACCAAGTTAAGTAATTTTATGCTTGTTATTATTTCCATAAATGTGTGTGAAAATTAATCAAGTTCTGTTTAAAGTTGGACAGGGTCAATTTGCTACTCTAAGTGTGCAAGTGGCATTTCTATCGTCTGACCTCACGGCAGAAGATAAACACGCCACGATAAGACCACGAGACATATTGCTGACACTCGCCTACTTCATTTGTGCGACAAGTCAAATAATCTGATGGTGTGTGTACCGAAGGTCTTACAGTACGCCGGCCGCGGTGGTCTAGCGGTTCTGGCGCTGCCGTCCGGAACCGCGGGACTGCTACGGTCGCAGGTTCGAATCCTGCCTCGGGCATGGGTGTGTGTGATGTCCTTAGGTTAGTTAGGTTTAAGTAGTTCTAAGTTCTAGGGGACTTATGACCTAAGATGTTGAGTCCCATAGTGCTCAGAGCCATTTGAACCATCTTACAGTACGCACGTCACACTGTATTTGTAGTATGATTAATTTTTACTAAATAATTAACGAGTTTTCTGTGTGTAACAGGATAGGTGACTGTGATCTTAAAAATGCCTGAGTACCATGACTGACATTTAGTACTGCGTTAGCGGCAACCGCCGTTCTGTGCTAGTAGAGGAGGAGGAATTATTGCTACTGGCGTCGATTTGTACCACATTTGTTAGTCATTTTGACCACTTCGAAGGCAATGGCGTTTTGATAATTGCTGACAATAGCTGATGGTTGATATTTGTGACATAATTATTTCATCATATGTTTTGCTGTTTGTAGTGTAAATGTATTTTTTCCCATGTAATATTCTTTACTAAAAGGAAGTGATTTTATACTGTTGCGCTTTGAGGTGTTTGTCATCAGTTGTTTGCTGAAATTGTCTTTTCAGTTAATGTTACGGACACCGTAAGCGAGGTACTGTATGCGACGCTTGCTCTGTTTGCGACAGCCTCCTGCACAGCTCGCAGGCCAACCTTCAGTTATTGCAGGGCAGTGTGCCTATGCGCGCACAATTGTTTCGCGTTCAAGCGCCAATAAATCACCTTATTAATCGAGTTGGCGACCTTAGTATAATTAATTCAGACCCTAAGCAGCTTCAGCTGGACGGGAGTCTCTTGAACTGGCAAGTGAATGCGGCCAAGGAAGAGGGTTCTGATCCCAGGGAAGAGTACAGTTCTAAGCTAGTTGGTACTGTAGAGGGGGATAATTGTCATAATTGGAATTGATTTAGTAAGTTGCCTAATTCTCATCTGATTATACTTCAGGACATTTCTAAGTTGCGTATAGACAGGCTCTGAGCACTATGCGACTTAACTTCTGAGGTCATCAGTCGCTTAGAACTTAGAACTAATTAAACCTAACTAACCTAAGGACATCACACACATCCATGCCCGAGGCAGGATTTGAACCTGCGACCGTAGCGGTCACGCGGTTCCAGACTGAAGCGCCTTTAACCGCACGGCCACACCGGCCGGCGTATAGACAGGAATGAGCAAATTGTTGACTTGTTGTGGTTAACAGTTCGTTTGCTGAATCAGGGCAGGGTGTTACAACTTGCCGATACCGTCATTTTTCGGACTATATATCCATTAACCCAAGGCAAACTTAGCAGAGTAATTGCTGACATTGTTGCAGAGCGACCACATTCACCGAGTGTAGGCAAAAGGTGTTAGAAAATCGTTTGTCTAGCAGGTTTCGTTACGAATTCATTAATCGGTATGTTTATGATGTCAGTGGTCCTGAGGAGAGTCTGGCCCGTCATATTGAGGAAATTAGAATGGCAGTTAAAGCGTTGTGTCCTAATCTCCCGAACTGGAACTTGTGAACAATATTATCGAAGGGACGCGTCCTGTGGATCGGTGGCGAGTGCTTTTTGTCGAGAGGCCGCAAAGTTTTTCGGACCTTGACGCGTTAGTTACCGAGATAGAGAAATTTCGATGTAGCGAAGAGAGGCGAGGCGGTTCTAGCTTAGTAATTGAGAGATATGTCGGTACAGAAAGTTTGATAAAGTGTAGACCCATGAGGTCTGGTACTTGGTAACATTGTAATCAGCCTGAAGATTTTGTGCGTGAATGTTCGGCACCCCGAGAGAAAGGAAAACAGAGCTGACGGCACAAGGGTGCAGGTTTCTGCGGAAGCCTGCGTAAATTAATTACGCCCTGAGTCGAATTTTTCTGGAGACGATTCTGATCAATCATGTGAGTGTGACCAGGAGTATGTTTGTGTGGGAGCAGTTTTAGCCGAGATTCCAGGCTTCCTTGGTGTTCTGAACCAGCAGCAGGATGAGGATCCTCAGTTAGCTCCCATAAAGCACGATCTGCAGGAAGGGGCAGAAGTTATGGGATATCCCATTAAAAGGAGAATTCCTTGTTTTAGGTCTCGTTATGACGGCAAAGAGAAGTTGTCTACCCAAGGGGTTGGTGCCAGCTGTTTTTCAGTATTTCCATAATTCCTTGTGTGGGGGTCATTTGCGTATTTATAAGACCATCATGAAGATAAAGTAGCACCTTACCTGGTCCACATCGAATGGGAACGTTTGAAAGTTAGTGCGCCGATGCCAAGAATGTTGTAAAGCGAAACCCGTTCAGAATAAGCGTGAAGGGGAACTAACTTCGACCAGAGAGGAAAACCCCATGGACAAAATCTTTGTCGATTACCGTGGACCCTTGCCACGCATCCGGCATGGAAACAGGTATCTCTTCGTCATGGTTGACGCATTTTCTAGATTTGTGTGATTAATCCCGAGCAACTTAGGAACGTCGGAAACCACTGTTGAACTTCTGGGTCGGGTGTTTGCCTTGTTTGGTCCTCCCAGAGTATTAGTGAGCGATAATGCGGAAACATTTGTCTCAAAAGAAATTAAAAGGTTCTGTTTTGGTAGTGGAATATCTCACGAAACAACCATTCTTTATTACCCGCAACCATCGTTCGCCGAGAAAGTGAACCGGAATTTAAAGTCGGCGCTTACCATCTTTCACCAGCACTCGCAGACAAAGTGGGATGAATACATTAAGTGGCTAAATTTTGCTTTGAATACTGCTGTGCACGAGGCCCACAAGATGACTGGTGCCAAGTTGTTTTCTTACACAGTCAATTCTCCACTTTCTAAGATTTTCTCCCGGACGATAGTGATCCTGAAACCTAAAGTAAAAATTAGGAGGGTGGCGCATAGAATTGAGGCTATCCGCTACAATCACCGGAGATGTCCGATCTCGTTATCAGTGGGTATTACTGTATTTTTGAAGAATTTATGCTCACAAAGTAAAGATGCTCAGATCACTGCTAAAATGCTTCCTAGATTTGTCGGGTCTTATACAGTCGTATGAGCTATATCCCCGGTCAGTTTTCTGATCCAAGATCCATCTTCCAAGAAACTTATAAGGGGCCCATATAGGCCAACTCAAAGTGTTCAAGGGTAACCAGGATACCGGGGTGGAATCCAATGGACCCCCCCCCCCCTGTTCAAGCTCAAGGGGGGAGACCTTTTATAGTAAGAACTTCCCCTACATGTAAATATCTTTGCTTGGCCACTCAATAAACTCTTTATACTGTAATTTAACTGTCAACTTAATTTTCGACTTCATTATATAGAAACATGTTTCAGATACTTCCCGCTCAAATCCTAGTGATGCTCATACTGTTTATAGGAAGCATTCGTGATTGCTACTACGTGCTATATACATGCTCTTCCCGTCAGAGAAATATTTCCCTCCTTCAGAAGATTTTTCAGGCAGACGCTGTAATTTCTGTCCTGATACATTCAGAACACTTTATACATTTTTCAAACTTGAAAACCTTTTTCTTCTTTCAGCGCCAGTTAAGAACCATTACACTAAGGAAGAAAAATTAATAATGTATAATGCTCCTTCTGATTATGAGAAGCATACCACTTGGAAGAGTTTGAATGTCGTGATATAGTCGGTGTAGAGTCTCTTTTGATGTTGTACTCCTTCTGCAGGAGGCAGCTACTTGTTAACAGCCATACTAAATACAATCAATAATTATTTCTAAAAATATACACATTGAATAAAAACACATTAAACTAAAAAAGAATCATCGTGGTTTCTAAATGAAACCATATATAACAGAATCCAGTTCCTTGCCTCTGAAAATGTGGATAGTGCATTACAATTTAATTTCCTTAAAATTCATTCATCAGTGCATACACTACGTGATAAAAGTATCCGGACACCCCAAGAAAAATACGTTTTTCATATTAAGTGCAGTCTTCTGACACCTACTGCCAGGTACTCCATTCCAGCGACCTCAGTAATCATTAGACATCATGTGAGAGGATAATGGGCCGCTCCGCGGAACTCACGAACTTCGAAAGTGATCAGGTGATTGGATGTCACCTTTCATACGTCTGTACGCAAGATTTCCGCACCCCTAAACATCCCTAGGTCCATTCTTTCCGATGTGATAGTGAAGTGGAAACGTGAAGGGACACGCACAGCACAAAAAAGTACAGACCGACCTCGTCTGTTGACTGACAGAGACCGTCGACAGTTGAAGAGGCTCTTAGTGTGTAATAGGCAGAAACCTATCCAGACCGTCACGCAGGAATTCTTAACTGCATCAGGATCCAGTGCAAGTACTATGGCAGTTAGAGAGGAGGTGAGAAAACTTGGATCTCATGGTTGGCCGGCTGCTAATAAGCCACACATCATGCCGCTAAATGCCAAACGACGCTTCGCATGGTGTAAGGAGCGTGAACAGTGGAAAAACGTTATTGGAGTGACGAATCACGGTACACAATGTGGCGATCCGATGGCAGGCTGTGGATATGGCAAATGCCCGGTGAACGTCATCTCCCAGCGTTGTAGTGCCAACAGGAAAATTCGGAGGCGGTGGTGTTATGGTGTAGTCGTGTTTTTCATGGAGGGGGATTGCACCCCTTGTTGTTTTGCATGGCTCTATCACAGAACAAGCCTACATTGATGTTTTAAGTACCTTCTTGCTTCCCACTGTTGAAGAGCAATTCGGAGATGGCGATTGCATCTTTCAACACTGTCGTGCACCTGTTCATATTGAACGGCCTGTGGCGGAGTGGTTACACGACAGTAACATCCCTGTAATTGACTCGCCTGCACACCGTCCTTTGGGATGTTTTAGAAAGCCAAATCCATGCCAGGCATCACCGACCGACATCGATATCTCTCCTCAGTGCAGCGTTCCGTGAAGAACGGGCTGCCATTCAACACGAAACCTTCCAGCATCTGATTGAACGTATTCCTGCGAGAGTGTCATCAAGGCATTACGGATGGAGAGCTCCACGAACTTGTAGGTCATTTTCTGCGAGGTGTCAGGATACTTTTTGTCACATAGTCTACCTAATAATGTAGAAGAGGGCAATACTAAAGTGTTTTGTTGATTTAATAAAAAAGTAATCTACGGGTCTACCCGCCACTGCAATCGAGCAATAAAACAAGAAGTTAAATTACAAAAGTGGACTGTTACAAAATATGCGAGTATATGCATCAATTAATTTATAGTTTACCATGATTCTTAATAGTTTGTCTCAGTATACAGAGAAAATTACTTTTTCAAATGTTAACTAAAAAATACGAGTAACACTAATTCATTATTTTGCAGTAAATTAAATATTTTGGCTTTGCCTCCACCATCGAAAGATACGTAGTTATGTGGCAGACTAATCTGACCTTTTCAAATGAATTATGGGCGTTTTATACCTGAAAGCTGTTAAGCAAAGAAGGGAAGACAGAAACGTGAAAAGGGAATATTGAAGATCGATGCAAAAGAAACGTACGGAAAGGATAACATTATCGAAAATGCGTGAAGATGAACAGACAGAACAATGAAAGACGTAGTCGAACCAAAGCACATGGAACAGGCGACAGTCCTTTAGAATTATTGAGATTCTTGGGAGAACTGTCATGACCAAGCTTTTCAACCTGACAGGTAATATACACGGGACAGGCGGTATACTATTGGACTTGAAGAGGAATGCAGTAATCTCAGGTCGGAAAAAGATAAGTTCTGACAGATGTGGATATTACTGAGCCGTAGGTTATCGCCCAAAATATTGTCAAACATCGTATACAGGATAGTCAATTGATAGTGACTGGGCCAACGTCTCACGAAATAAGCATCAAATGAAAAAACTACAAAGAACGGAGCTCGTCTAGCTTGAAGGGGGAAACGAGATGGCTCTATGGTTGGCCTCTAGATGGCGCTGCCATAGGTCGAACGGATATCAACTGCATTTTTAAAAATATGAATCCCCATTTTTTATTACATATTCGTATAGTACGTTTTAGTTAGACCACTTTTTTCGCTTTGTGATCCATGGCGCTGTAGTAGTCACAAATGTATAAGTACGTGGTATCATGTAACATTCCGCCAGTGCGGACGGTATTTGCTTCGTGATACATTACCCGTGTTAAATTGGACCTTTCACCAATTGCGGAAAAGGTCGATATCGTGTTGATGTATGGCTATTGTGATCAAAATGCCCAACGGGCGTGTGATATGTATGCTGCTCGGTATCCTGGACAACATCATCCTACTGTCCAGACCGTTCGCCGGATAGTTACGTTATTTAAGGAAACAGGAAGTGTTCAACCACATGTGAAACGTCAACCACGACCTGCAACAAATGATGATGCCCAAGTAAGTGTTTTAGCTGCAGTCGCGGCTAATCCGCTCATCAGTTGCAGACAAATTGCGCGAGAATCGGGAATCTCAAAAACGCCGGTGTTGAGAATGCTACATCAACATCGATTGCTCCCGTACCATATCTCTATGCACCAGGAATTGCATGGCGACGACTTTCAACGTCGTGTACATTTCTGCCACTGGGCACAAGAGAAATTACGTGACGATGACAGATTTTTTGCAAGCGTTCTGTTTAGCGAAGAAGCGTCATTCAGCAACAGCGGAAACGTAAACCGACATAATATGCACTATTGGGCAACGGAAAATCCACGATGGCTGCGACAAGTGGAACATCAGCGACCTTAGTGGGTTAAAGTATGGTGCGGCATTATCGGAGGAAGATAATTGGCCCCCTTTTTATCAATGGCAATCTAAATGGTGCAATGTATGCCGATTTCCTACGTAATGTTCTACCGATATTACTACAAGATGTTTCACTGCATGACAGAATGGCGATGTACTTCCAACATGATGGATGTCCGGCACATAGCTCGCGTGCGGTTGAAGCGGTATTGAATAGCATGTTTCATGAGAGGTGGATTGGTCGTCGAAGCACCATACCATGATGCACGTTCACCGGATCGGACGTCCCTGGATTTCTTTCTGTGGAGAAAGTTGAAGGATATTTGCTATCGTGATCCACCGACAACGCCTGACAACATGCGTCAGCGCATTATCAATGCATGTGCGAACATTACGGAAGGCGAACTACTCGGTGTTGAGAGGAATGTCGTTACACGTATTGCCAAATGCATTGAGGTTGACGGACATCATTTTGAGCATTTATTGCATTAATGTAGTATTTACAGGTAATCACGCTGTAACAGCATGCGTTCTCAGAAATGATATGTTCACAAAGGTACATGTATCACATTGGAACAACCGAAATACGATGTTCAAACTGACCTACGTTCTGTATTTTAATTTGAAAAACCTACCTGTTATCAACTGTCCGTCTAAAATTGTGAGCCATATGTTTGTGACTATTACAGCGGCATCTATCACAAAGCGAAAAAAGTGGTCCAACTAAAACATTCATATTTCTTTACGTACTACACGAATATGTAATAAAAAATGAGGGTTCCTATTTTTAAAAAACGCAGTTGGTAACCGTTTGACCTAATGCAGCGCCATCTAGCGGGTAAACCATAGAGCCATCTGGTTTCTCCTTTCAAGCTAGAGAAGTTTCGTCCTTTGTAGTTTTTTCTTTTGACGCTTATTTCGTGAGATATTTGGCCCAGTCACGATCAATGGACCACCCTGTATAGGTGAATGGGAAGACTGGTAGTAGCTAGCCTCCGCGAAGACCAGGTTGGGTACCCGGGAATTGCAGGCACATGCGAGGCAATTTGAGCCTCTGGTTTATCTTAGAGGAGTGACTCAGGGAAGACAAACCTACATTGATAACTTTTGTAGGTTTAGAAAGTTACTTAACAATGTTGATCTCGCGCTAATTTATGATAATATAAAAGTAGTTTTCTTTTTCTTTTTATATGAATGTCGTTATTACGAGATGGACTTTTCTCAAAATTAATTGCTAATTTGGTTATTAGTTTAATTTTAATATTTCTTTGATTTGAATTAAATTGCTTTTTGTAAGACGGCTTGTTCAGTGAAAGTTTATCCTTAGCAAAATCATTAATCACTTTAATAATTGTAAGACACAATGATCTTGTAACACGTTACATGTAAGTTGAAAAATGAAATAAACTTTTTTAGGATCTTGCCTCGGCTAAATGTTTCTGCTTAAACATAAGATCTGTGATTAATATTTGCATTTTCCCACACACGCACAAGAGAATAATTTCTTACCAATTTCTTTCGTAATGCATTGTAGTCTGAGTCGTGGCTCTGGATCTCGGCTGTTAAATTGAAAATAAAAATCTTAAAGCTATGTCTTCCGTTGCAGTGGCTGGCGGCTGTGTAAAAAATTTTGTATTATAATTGAAGCGGGCGAATAATTCGTTTCCTCTAATTTCATAAATTAAAACGGCCTCGTAATGGGGGCTGTGGCTCAACGGTGGCTGCAATTGTTGCGCTGAAAGTAACTTGAACTACTGGTATTCAAAGGAAGCGGACATGCGATAGGGCTCAACTCTTCCAATTAAAAGTGAATAATAGCACGAAACAAATATATTACCTGATTAAAAGTACAATAATGCTTACATTCAACAACACTCGCCAAAATGCTCGACTACTCGCATCGAAGACAAGAGGGAGAGTGATTACCGATAAAATATGACAGAAGATGGTTGCTTTTCCATCTGCGTGGTCCCTTACTGTCAGAGGGCATCTTCTTTATTCTTTGCCCTCGAAAATGACGCACAGAATTTTAAATGATAATAATAATAATAATAATACACATGAGAGAAAATTACATATCGCTTGAGCGGTTAATGTTCACGTGTAATCCAATATTAAATGCTTTTTTCTTTCAAATACCACTTTCAAGTTTTGGTAATATTTTTATTGGGGACTGTACATTGACTGGAATACTCTGAAGTTCTGAAAGTGGCAGTGATGAAATATAGGGGTCAAAGGTGTGTCTACAACCTGTACGGAAACCAGATTGCAGTTATAAAAAAGGAAGGATGTGAAAAGGTTGCTGTAGTCGAAGAGGGAGTGAGAGCTGTAGCCTATATCGGAAGTTATTCATTCTATAACTTGGTCTAACAGCAAATGAGACCAGGGAGAAATTCGACTGGGGCAATGAAGTTCAGAACAGAAACAAAAGCTTTGAGGTTTGGCGATGATATCGTAATTCCGTCAGAAACGGCAGGTTGTTTGGAAGATCTCTTGAACGGATAGTGTCTTGGAAAGAGGTTACAAGATGAATATCGACAAAAATAAGAGTAATTGAATCTAGTGGGCATAAACGCTACAATGGTGAGAGGATAAATGTAGAAAAAGGGCAGTAGCAAACAAGACAATAAATTCACAGTGCCTGTAGTAGGAAAAGCGTAGGTACAAAAAGAGAAATTTACTGTCATAGAAAACAAATTTAATACTAAGGACGTATTTTAAAAAGATATTTTTCTGCATTAAAATCTTTTACGGAACTGAAACGGCTACTGTAAGCCCTGTAGTCGAGAAGAGAATGAAAGATTTTGAAACGTTATGCTAAAGATAGGTAGGAGGACTGGATGACTAGTGAAGTGGAGAGAATGAAATAGTGGACAAGGGAAATGAATGTCATAACTTGACTAAATGACGGATAAATTTATAGGACCTACCCTGAGGTATGGTGGAATAGTGAATTTGCTAATGAAGGGAGGGGTAACAAGCAGATTCCATGTTAAAGACTTCTTAACTAACAAACACAATACGCTGTCCTCGACGGCCATTGTTTATCAGAGACAAGGGTATTGTGAGAAGGTTCAATTGGCTCTGAGCACTATGGGACTTAACATCTGAGGTCATCAGTCCCCTAGAACTTAGAACTACTTAAACCTAACTAACCTAGGGACATCACACACATCCATGCCCGAGGCAGGATTCGAACCTGCGACCGTAGCGGTTGCGCGGTTCCAGACTGAAGTGCGTACAACCGCTCGGCCACAACGGCTGGCTATTGTGAGAAGAGCCCCAGCGAAGTGTGACAGGATCGCTCTTGTTCTCTTTATATATAAATCATCTAGCGGGCAGGTTGAGCAGCAATCTGCAGCTATTTGCGGTGGTGTACGGTAAGTTGGTGTCGTTTAGTGACCGTAGGAGGAACAAGATGAGTTACACAAAATTTCTAGTTAGTGTGATGAATGATAACTGACTGTAAGTCTAAAAAAAGAAGATAAAGTAAGTTAATGCAGATGAGTAAGAAAACCAGTAATGTTCGAATTCATCATTAGCAGGGTGCTGCATGAGACAATCACGTCGATTAAATATCTGAGCGCAGCATTGCAAATCAATATGAAATGAAACGAGTCTGTAAGGATGGTAGTAGGGAAGGCGAAGGTCGACTTCGGTTTATTAGGAGAAGTTTAGAAAAGGGTGGTTCATCTGTAAGAGAGATCACATACAGGGCATTCTAGTGAGACCCATTCTGTAGTACTGCTCGAGAGTTTGGGGTCCCCACAGCAGGTTGGATTAAAGGAAGACACAGAAGCAATGGAGAGGCGGGCTGCTAGAAATCTGCTAGAAACCTCACCATTAGGTTCGAATAATGCGCAAGTATTAAGGAGATGCTATGGAAACTGAAAATGGGAATTCCAGGAGCAAAAACGATGTCCTTTTCGAGGAACACCCACAAAAAAATTCAGCGAACCGACGTATGAAGCTGGCTGCAGGATGATTCTACTGCCACCCAAGTACATTTCGCGTAAAGACCACAAAGTAAGGAGAAATTATGGCTCGTTCTAAGGCGCATACACAGTTGTTTTCCTCTCGTTCTGTTTGCTCGTGGAACATGTCGGGAATGACTAGTAGTGGTACACGGGAGCCTCCACCACGCACCGTACGGTGGCTTGAGGAGTATATATGCAGTGTGTGAGAGTTGTCGTAGGCTTGCACAAGGTGGACGGGCGTGAGTATCTGCATGAAACCAGTCATCGCACACACAGACAGCAACAGCAACTGCAAACAGCAACTGCCGAATAAAATGTCTTCATAATAATGCATAGGTATATTTCACAAATTTTGCGTTAACGTATTCTTTAAGTGCAAAATGTTTTGTAACAACACACTGGTCATTAGCGTTTCGGATGCACAATATATGGTTACACCACAAGCGAAGTATTCGGCTTCTATCTGACATGTATTGATCTGTGTAATATTTGGGCGCTGTGTGTATTGACATAACGTTAGTTGACAATCACTGTCTACTCACTGTTCTCAAACATCTGCTTATGACAGGACGAAATAGTCCTGAACGGATGTTATAAGTCATTTAAATCATACAGAAAGAAACGCAAGACTACGGGATCGAGTACAAAGGCAGATACGAATTTTTGCGAGGAGAATACTTGAGTCTGTGCACTGTTACTTTTCTATTTTGTTTTATTGAGATTTGTAGAATCAAACGTGGGAACTACGCCGTGACTGAAAGATGTTATGTAGGTGGAGAGCGCATTGCATAATGCCAACCGCACCAAATGCAGTTCTTTACTAACATCATGGAAACAATGGTAAAGAACGGTACAAATACAATAACATTTTCTGAAGTGGTATTGCGAGACTTTATTATGACTGTGCGATGCCTTCCAAACAGCAATGATTAAACAGTTAGGAATGATTTTATCGCCTGACACATAATTCGTTTTATGGTAAAGCTATAATCTCTAAGCCCACGATAATTCTGTAAGATGTCACATTTCCGCTCCTAATATGGTCTTGAAATTGGAGGGACATGGGTGTTTCATACCATTATTCCTCTGTACGATGTTACTTGCTCATCCCGATCTCATTCACAATGCTGCTTCTCATTCGTTTAACAATACTGTGGAAATGGCAACTCTACAAAGTGGATAACGAAAAAGCAAAACCATTCTTCACCGCGTGTTCCGTAGGACAAAATATGAAGCGAGGTGAACGATACCAGTCGTTATCGTTCCTATGGAGGGGACAGAACTGACTGTAATGGCACAGTAACTTCAAGGCACTAACACACTAAACTTTCAGTTTATTAAACAATTTAGTGTGAAGCACTTCAGTACGTGTTGTAATGTTTTATGAAAGTAACGGTGTGCCCCACTTCGGTCAGGTATGTACGTACGGCCTTCATTAAATTATGCAACACCTTTCTTGGTCAATATCGGTTGAAAAAATGCTGAATTTGGCGTGGGACATTGTGGAATATTGAGCTTCAGCCCCTATGGTTTCATATAGTTCCGATAGGTGGCAGCATTATACGTAGCCTTAAGAATGGCGCCTGTAACGGAGGTGCATTCCAAGCAGAGAACTGTCACTGAATTTCTTTTGGCGGAAAACCACAGCATCGCCGATACGCATAATCGCTTGCAAAATGTTGACGGATAGTTGGCAGTGAACAAAAGCACAGCAAGTCGTTGGGCGAGGTACCTGTTATCATCGCAACAAAGTTCAAATGTGTGTGAAATCTTACGGGACTTGACTGCTAGGGTCATTAGTCCCTAAGCTTACACACTACTTAACCTAAATTATCCTAAGGACAAACACACACACCCATGCCCGAGGGAGGACTCGAACCTCCGCCAGGACCAGCCCCAACAAAGTCGCGCAAGCATGTCCAATTTCCAGCGTGCGGACAGCCTCATTCGAGGTGATCGACGGATCACTATGAAACACATCACTGTACAAATGGACGTCTTTGTTGGTTGTGCCGACAAATTCGTTCACCAATTGAGTTCTGGAAGACCTGTGCCAGTTGGGTTCCTTTTGGTCTAATACAAGACCATAAGGAGCAACTAAGGACCATCTATGGGAAATGCTTGTTTTTTACGAGGCTGTTCACGAGAATATCTGTCGAATATCGTCACAGGCGATGAAATATGGGTTCATCACTTCGAACAGGAAACAAAACGGTAATTCATGGAGTGTCACCACTTTCTTCCGAAGAAAAAGTTCAAAGACGCACCATGAGCCTGTTAAGTCATGGCCACCGTCTTCTGGGATATTATGTTTGATGTTATCTCTACAGGTTCAACGATCAACTCAGAAGTGTATTGTACTACCCTCGAGAAATTGAAGAAACGACTTCAGCATGTTCTAGCCACAAATTTACAAACTAACTTTTCTTTCTCCATGACAACGCAAGGCCCCACACAAGTCTAATGGACCCGAGAGGAGCTCACAAAATTTCTTTGGACTGTCCCTCCTCATCAACCGCGCGACCCTGACCTCGCACCTCCCAACTTCCATCTGTTTGGTTGAATGAAGGATCCATTCCACGGGAACCAATACGTAAATGTCGAGAAGGTTACTGATGCAGGAAGATGTTGACTCCGATGTCGATAAATATAGTGGCGCCGTGCGCGTATACAGGCCTTCCCAGTAAAGTCACATAAGGCCGTCGAATTCAACGGAGACTGTGTCAAAAATAGGGTTTTTTAGACGAAAGAGCGAGGAAGAAGAAAACCAACCTACTTTCACAAAGAAGTGTGTTGCATTACTCATTGAACGCCCCTCCTACTTATTCTAATCTATTTGTCCACCTACTCCTTTCCCCCCCCCCCCCCTGTTCATCTCCTCCGCCCTCCATCCCCCCGGCTACTGTTCCCCTTCTTTGTCAATATCACTCAGCCCTCTTCTTTCACTACGTTTTCAGCCCCATCCCAGTACGAGGCTGGAAGTTCTTATTCCCACAGTACTTTTTTCTTGATAAGAGACACATGGTCCAGGGGTAGTGTCTTTGATTAACATTCAAAACGTCATCGGATCTGTGTATGAAAATTGCCACAGCTGATGTTTTGATTAATTTTCACAATTGGCGGCCGAATGCTTCCGGCATGACAAGTTACCCTCGTTCTGCCAGTGCCCTTGCCAAAGAGGGCGGAGGAGCAGATGGATGTCCAGGACACTCTCTTGTCCTTGGAGTGGGAAACTGCTCCTAAAGGCGGAAGAATCAGTGATAATCAACGGCATAAATATGCAGAAGGCAATGGAAATCACTGTATTAAAGACACATATCGTGTATCCACAGGACATTTGCCCTGTAACTGAAAAGTGTCATGATGATCTCTCCATTGGCAAAAGATTCCGGAATAGTCCTCCGTTCAAATCTCCAGGAGGGCACTGCGCCGGCCGGAGTGGCCGAGTGGTTCTAGGCACTACAGTCTGGAACCGTCCGACCGCTACTGTCACAGGTTCGAATCCTGCCTCGGGCATGGATGTGTGTGATGTCCTTAGGTTAGTTAGGTTTAAGCAGTTCTAAGTTCTAGGGGACTGATGACCTCAGCAGTTAAGTCCCATAGTGCTCAGAGCTATGTGAACCAATTGAGGGCACTGCCAAGGGGGAGGTGAACATGAGAAAAGATTGAATAATCAACGAAATTATAACTTTCTACGAGTTGAGGCGTGGATATCAAAAACCTTAAATGTGGTAGGGAAGGTAGAAAATATGAAAAGGGAAATGCAAAGGCTCGATCAATTAATAGCAGGGATCAGTAAAGTGAAAAGGAAACAAGTCATAGATTTCCTGTCGAATGAGTATAGGCTAATACCAACAGAAGCAGAGAATAGTATAATTGCAGCAGGATTTGTTATGAATAGGAAGGTAGGGCAGAGATTGCGTTACTGTGGATAGTTCAGTGATAGGGTTGTTCTTATCAGAATCGACAGAAAACCAACACCGACAACGATAGTACAGGTGTACACGCCGACGTTGGAAGCTGAAGATGAAGAGAAAGTGTAGAAAGTACATGAGGCTACTGAAAAGATAAGACGGTACGAAAAAATATAGTCCCGGGGAAGGAGCAGAAGAAAAGGTTGCAGGAGAATGTGAGCTTGGGACAAGGAATGAGTGAGGAGAAATATTGAGTTCTGTAACACGTTTCAGCTAGTAATAGCGAATACTCTGTGCAAGAATCAAAAGAGGTAGAGGTATACATGGAAAGGATCGGGCGATACAAGAAATTTTCAGTTGATTACATCATGATCAGACTAGATTCCGAAACCAGATCGCAATGTGGTAGTGATGAATAGTAGGCTTAGGTTTAAGAGATTAGTCAAGGAGAATCAATACGCAAAGAAGTGGGATACAGAAAAACTAAGGGATGACGAGACACGCTTGAAGTTCTTCAGTCTGTAGATACAGCAGTGAGGAATAGCTAAGTAGGCAGTACAGTTGAAGAGGATTGGACATCTCTAAAAAGGGCAATCACAGAAGCTGCAAAGAAAACATAAGCGCAAAAGAGGTAACTGGAAAGAAACCGTGGGTAACAGAAGAAATACTTCAGCTGATCGCTGAGAAAAGGAATTACAAAAATGTCAAGGGAAATTCAGGAGTAAAGAAATAAAAGTCGCTGAAGAATGAAATAAATAGGAAGTACAGGGAAGCTAAAACGAAATCGCTGCCTGAAAATATGAAGAATTCGAAAAAGAGATGAATGTCGGAATGACTGGAACAGTATATAGGAAATTGAAAACGACCTGGAAATCGTTAGACTCCGTAAAGTGGTGCCAGATGTTCGAAATTCTGAGAAAAATGGGGGTAAGCTATAGGGAGAGACGGATAATATACAGCGTGTAGAAGAGACAAGAGGGAATAAGAGTGGACGAAAAAAAAAAAAATTGTTCAAATGGCTCTTAGCACTATGAGACCTAACATCTATGATCATCAGTCCCCTAGAACTTAGAACTACATAAACCTAACTAACCTAAGGATATCACACAACACCCAGCCATCACGAGGCAGAGAAAATCCCTGGCCCGCCGGGAATCGAACCCGGGAACCCGGGCGTGGGTAGCGAGAACGCTACCGCACGACCACGAGATGCGGGCCTAAGAGTGAACGACCAAGAACGAAGTGCTCATATTAAAAAGGATGTAAGACAAGGATGTAGTCTTTCACCCCTACTTTTCAATCTGTACATCGAGGAAGCAATGATGGAACTAAAAGGAGGGTTCTAGAGTGGGGTTAAAATTCAAGGTGAAAGGCTATCAGTGATAAAATTCGTTGAAGACATTGCTATCCTGAGTGAAAGTGAGGAAGAATTAAATAATCTGCTGAATGGGATGAACAGTCTAACGAGTACAAAATATGGACTGAGAGTAAATGGAAGAAAGACGAAAGTAATGAGAAGTAGCAAAAATATGAACAGCGAGAAACTCATCAGGATTGATGGTCACGAAGTACATGAGGTTACGAATTCTACTACCTAGGCAGCAAAATAACCAATGACGGACGCATAAGGACATCAAAAGCAGACTAGCTCTTGCAAAAAATGGAATTCCTGGCCAAAAGAAGACTGCAAGTATCAAACTTATGCCTTAATTTGAGAAAGAAATGTCTGAGAATGTACTTTTGGTGTACAGAATTGTATGGTAGTGAAACATGGATTGTGGGAAAACAGGAACAGAAGAGAATCGAAGCATTTAAGAAGTGATACTTCATACGAATGTTGAAAAGTAGGTGGATTGGTATGGTTAGGAATGAGGACGTTCCGCACAGAATCGGGGAGGAAAGGAATACGCGGAAAAAACAAGGAGAAGGGACAGGATGACAGGACATCTTTTAAGACATCATGGAATGACTTCCATGGTACTAGAGGGAGCTGCAGAGGGCAAAAACTGTAGAGGAAACTGATTGAAATACCTGCAGCAGATACCTGAGGTCGATGGTTGTAAGTGTTACTGAGATGAAGAGGTTGGCACAGGAGAGGAATTCATGACAGGACGCATCACACTAGTGAGAAGATTGATGACTCAAAATATGTGTATCAAATTTGATTGAAATCTATCCAGGGGTTTAGAATGAGCCTTATACCTGTGGCTTTGCTCTTGTATAGAAGTGTCATTATATTTACTCTGTTTCAAACGTATTTATACCAATATTGTACCTATATCTTTAACGAATTAAGCCCTGGAGTTTCAGGCAGCTCAATGTTTATGACGTCGTATCTCTTGAACTAGCTCTCATACAATGATATGTTTTTATGCGTACATTCAGCAACATATGTGGATACTGTCGGTGAAATTTGTTGGGAATAGGGATAGTAGCAAACAAGTAATGAATTTAAACGTCATGTATAACGCGGCAGTTTTTCAGCCATTTCAGTATTAGTATCGTCATATCTGCTGAACTATATGGCGTACAATGACACACTTTTGCTGGCACATTCACTGATATATTTGAATACTGTCTGAAAATATGTCACGAATATAATTAGTATCAAAGTTATTGTAACGTAAAACGTCATGCTTCAGTGGCAAGTATTACTGCATGGAATGCCAAACTGTAGTAAGGGGCAGACTTTATTCCTTTCATCGTTTTCTTTCGGTTGTCGGCGAGAAAAGTTTTTCTACAGGTTGGAAATTACGTGTGAAGTTTGTTGAAAATGACTATGTCCTCTCATTCTCAAATAGCGTGTGAACGAAGCATAGCTATTTGCGAGTCGTCGACAACACGGCCTTTTCACCCTCCACTCCACCGCTTTGATAGGTAGGAGGTTCTTACCCTCATAGAGAATTATCTTGCAGACTGGAAGTGATATGCGTACCAAGTTTGGTTGAAATCGGTCCAGTGGTTTAGGAGGATATGCGGAACATACAAGCAAAGGAGGTGCATTTAACAGATGATGCAACGTATTTCTTTCGGTAAGTAGGTTGGTTTTATGCAGGACTCCAATACACCATGTGTTCTCCACTCTTTTGGCTACAAAACACGATTCGTCAACATAATCTCCGGTCAGTGCGACGGCCTTATGCTACTTTACTCGAAAGGCCTGTATGCAAGCGTAGTGCCATTCTACTGGCCTATGTCGGAGCCAACGTCTTGCTGCATCAGTAACCTGCACATCATCCATGTACGCTTCCCGCCGAGTGCATACATCATTCGGCCATACAGATGGAAAGTACGAGATCCGGACTGTAGGGCAGATGACGAAGATCTGTCCAATGATGTTTTGTCACCTGCTCCCGGGTGCATAAGCTAGTCTTATAGGCCTTGCTTACCTTGGAGAAGGTGAACACGCTCTGGTTTTCCGCCAAAAGAAACCCAATGACAGCATTGTGCTTGAACGCACCTTCTTTACAGACGCCATTTCGAAGGCTGCATAGAGTGCCGCCACAACCTTTAGAAACTTCGTGACACCATGTTGGTGATGCGGGAATATTCCTCCATGTCCGACAGCAAATCCCGCATTTTTTCAACCGAAATTGTCCGTGAAAAAGTGCTGCGTTACTTACAGAACGTCCCTCGTGGATGCATACTTACATACGTACGTAAGTACACCCATTTTTATAGTATGCATGGATAACCAGTGTCACCTATTATTAGCGTGTGAAAGTGTTTCAACTTTTGTATTACCTGTGTACAGATAATTTTTTTTGTTACCTTTCTATCATACATTTTAGTTTATTTTATTACAGATTTAAACGATATAAAAATAGCAGAATATGTGGTATAAGAGAAAATGTTGGCCTTATTCGTCATTTATAAACAAAACATTCTATTTTCACTTCAGAAAGAGAGAGAGAGGGAGAGAGAGAGATCTGCACTTCTGAGATAAAAAAAAAATTTAAATTGATTTGCCGGCAGAGTGCGCGAGAAGTCAGTTGTTGTTAATACCAGTGATTTCTGGAAAATAATGAAGGTGTGCTTCTGGACTGTGATCTGGCGTGGTGCCACAGGCCGTTATTATCTTCTCTGTTTTACAATTTTGTAATATCTTTCATTCCTTTATTGTAGAATTTCGTTCGTTTCAGTCGAAGACCCCAGCAGGCTGGCAGCGGCGCAGAGCATCCGCCGGCTGGGAATGTGGAATTCAAAGTATTTTAATTTATTTCCAGGGAAATATTGTCATTGTCCCACACAAAAATTGAAATTGTGTGTGTGTGTGTGTGTGTGTGTGTGTGCGCGCGCGCCAACACAAACTCCGTTTGGCATGTCGACAGGACACTGTACGGCTCTACAGGTAAGTAACAAAATGTAAAGACAGCTCGATCTCAGATTTTCGGGTTGTCCATAAATGAATAAATTATTAAATTATTGAGTTACAACTATTGGCACTAAATTCATTGTAAATAATTACTGTCCTCTCATCACATAATAGATACACGAGGGCTTTTTTTCCGCAGTCCGGTTGTCGCGAAATAGTAGCCTCAGTGAAAATCCAAAATGTTGTATTTGAAACATTTAGGTACTACACCTTTCAGGGATTTCTGTACAGAGTCACCGTTCCGACATAGACATTTGTTGATGCGTGGTACCAACTTTTCAACAGGCAATCATTGGAGAAAGGCGCTTGTGCTTTCCAGCAATTCTCTAACCTGGCCTGCAGCTCGTTATCAGTACCAAACTGCTGTCACCATAGCTAGCGGTTCATGTGAGAAAAGAGATGAAAATGAGAGGAACCCAAGTCCAGGCTGCAAGGTTGTTTATCGAACACTTCCCATCGAAAGCGTCGCAGGAGTGCCTGTGTTGAAGCTGCAGTGTGCGCCGAACATTTCCATGAAGGACAATGCCTGCTGACAACATTCCTCTTCGCTAGTTCTGAATAGCTCTTCGAGACGATTTTCTCAATTCTCCTGATCCACTCACCGTACGAGATCATCAGCTGACACACGCTTCCTTCCCTGACCGCCTGCGGCAAGAATTTCTGTGCATCCTGCTTGAAAGTTCTTGCAGCATTGCAGTACTGTGCTATCATATATTACAGTTAAGTTCTGTGGGCTCAATGAAATCAGCGGAAACTCCTCGGCATGAATAAATCGGACGACGAAACACGCCCTTCACACTTGGCAGGGGACTCTATTGTTCTAGGCATTTTTACAAGCTCACCGTGCGCTCAGAACTGAAAAGTGTGACCTGACGATATCGACAGGAGTACTAGAGGCACTGGACAACACATATGCATAAAGCCTCATCGGCTTCTCACTGTGGTTTTAATTTCGGGACCGATCATTCTTAGAAAAACTATCCTATCAGTTTGAGTCTGAAGGCTGCCACAGTCGTTCCGAGGCATTACGTTAACTACAAACATCTTAATTATCATTCTCCTGATGAGTTTTCCATTGTTACGTTCTTTATGCTAGTGTCTGGATACGGTTCCTTAGTACTGACGTGTTTTTTATGTAATGTTTTATGGAAACGAAGATTTGTTAGGCCTCACTGAAGTCGTTGATCTAAGCTCCGTTAGTCTTGAGTAAATTGTATTTCCTAAGGTGGCGCAGTAATTAAAGTCAAGAGAGAAGAAATTAAAACTTTGAAGTTTCCGGACCACATAGTAATTCTCTCAGAGGCAGCAGGGAAATTGGAAGAGCAGCTGAAAGGAATGGAGTGTCTTGAAAGGAGGATATAAATTGAACATCAACAAAAGCAAAACGAGGATAATGGAAAGAAGTCGAATTAAATTAGGTGATGCTGAGGGAGTTATATTAGGAAATGCGAGACTTACCGTAGTAGTACAGTTTTGTTATTTTGAAAGCAAAATAAGTGATGACGGTCGAAGTAGGAAGGATATAAAATGTAGACTGGCAATGGCAAGAAAAGCGTTTCTGAAGAAGAGAAAGTTGTTAACATTGAGTTTAGATTCGTCAGGAAGTCTTTCCTGAAAGTATGTGTCTGGAGTGTAGCAATGTATGGAAGTGAAACATGGACGATAAACAGTTTAGACAAGAAGAGAAGTTTTGAAATGTGGTGCTATAGAAGAATGTTGAAGATTAGCTGGGTAGATCACGTAACTAAAGAGAGTAGAATTAGAGAGAAGAGAAGTTTGTGGTACAACCAGACTAGAAGAAGGGATCTGTTGGTAGGACACAGTCTGAGGTTTCAAGGGATCACCAGTTTAGTACTAGAGGGAAGCGTTGAGAGTTTAAGTTGCAGAGGGAAACCAAGAGTTGAATACAGAAAGCGGATTGGGAAGGATGACGGTTACAGTGGTTACTCGCAGATGAAGAAGCTTGCGCAGGATAGAGTAGCATGGAGAGCTGCATCAGACCAGTCTCTGGCCTGAAAACCACTACAACAACGATCTGAAATATTTATTTTGGAGCACCAGTTAAAGCTGAGTGTTCTTAGTACGCGTCATTTCATTTATGTTAGATGTGAAACGTCCCCTTTGAAAAATTATGAATTATTGCGCTGTAAACCTCTTACGTTATTTGATTTTCAAACAGCTGAGCAAAATTGAACTTACTCAGACATTTCTCTCTTTATTTATTCTGATCATCAGTAAACTGACACACAATAATATTTTAGTGCAACGTAATCTGACTTTCAATAATCCCTACAAAAGAATGGCCCTGACTAACAATAACCTATACCTTTCATGAATCACTTACCTCACAAAAATCTTCGTTACTCGAACCACTGCAATACAGCGAGCGCCAATACTGCCAGCTAAATGAAAGATTCTAACTACTGAAGGCACTAACTACTGATATACTGATAGGCATAGTTAGCAAATGAAAGATTTTGATACTGAACAAACAATGTATTTACCTTAATAATGTTCAAAATTCATCATATATATATATATCAGTTCATGACATCCAGTCTTACAAATTTCCTTTTTCAGACGGACGCACGTCCAGATCGTCCGCTCTCGAAACTCTGCTATCTCTCTCCCCACATCCACCACTGCTGGCGGCTCACCTCCAACTGCGCAACGCAACGTGCTGTTCACATCCAACTACCCAACACTACAATAGCAAATATTCCAACACTGCAAACCAGCCACAGATTGCACACAGCACAGTGATTGATTTTCATACAGAGCGCTACGTGGCGTTGCCATCATAAAAACCTAAACAGCCTACTTACATAGTTTTCAGACAGTGCGCTACGTGGGGTTATCAACATAAAAGCCTACTTACAGATGAAACATAGTGTTGGCTGTCCAAGTGACCTCCAATGAATATTCCTTCGTAGGCCAGGCGATTCAGATAATAAAACCCGACCGCTGTATTAAATGACTAACGGAAAGTTAGTGGAGAGTGGCTGAGCGTTTTGCGATTCTGACTTTTAATGCATCTCAATGTGATATAGATAAAATGATTTACAGTTTAAGAACGAATATAAGAAGGTATTAATTCCTTAATTCGAAGCCTGTGCGAGTGATTTGCCACTAGTGTGTGCGTGATGAAGGAAGGAGGGTTGGATGCGCGGCATCATCTGGCGATACACGAGCTCACGTAGCACAGACTCTGCTGGGGGCGTGGAGACGCGAACCGTGACTAACAGGCCGTCGCAGCCGCCGCCACCGCCGCCGCCGCCGCCGCCGCCGCCAGAGTTGCGCCGGCATTCAGCGCAGCCGTCGCCAGCGGCACTGATTCAGCTCCACTATACGCGGCCGCCACCTGTTCAGGAGCCGCCTGCAAGCGTCTCCCGTTTCCGCCCGCCGGCGCAAACCCGATATTACTCGGCGCGTCGCAGTACGCTGCTGCCCTCACGTCTGGCTTGCCAGGCAGTGCAGCCTAACTGTCAGGTACTACGTGCTGGTGCCCCACGCACAGCAATGCACTGCGCCACTGTCTCGACATAATTCAACCCACACAGGCAAGTAAACCCATAAATGAGTAGTAATTTTTGCTCATAACAACGTAAGTTTACGTAATGTTACAGCTATCAGGCAGTAATTATTATTTTCATTGGCTGACAGTATCTTAATTTATTGTGCTGTATGAGTGAGCGTGAAATCAGCATTCGTGTGATGTAGGAATCTTGATTTTTGTTAATAATTAATTTTGGATCAGCTTGTGAATCACGTTGTGTAAACGAGCAGTGGACTGGGTCATCTATGTTGTATGGTTTGCTTAATGTAGCCATTGTAGGGATTCTAGAATCAAAATCAATTAAGACTGCTGACGATGTGATTATTTCATTTGCTTCTGGTAAAATACTAAGCTTAGCAGATGGTTAAAGTATGTGTAAAGCCACAGTCGGGGATTGGTCAAGGAGAGAACTGACACACCTGTTGCGAAAAGCTATGAGACTGATTAACAGCTGTACGTTCAAGTCAATCAGAATAGAGAGCAATGTCACATTCTCGAAGCGTGAAAGAATACCGCGCGCTCGATTCTGCTAGTCGTAATGTAGTTTTATGAGACTTTTTGGAAAGTAAATCCTTTGCATCTGGAAACAAAAAATTTATATATCCTGCTGACGAGGAAAAAGTCCAATCTGAAGCTCATCATGAAATTTTTGATGCAGGCAGAATACAACAAAGAAACGCACTTCCAGAATTTTAGGTGCTGAGATGCACTGAAAGTAAACTCCTGGAAATTGAAATAAGAACACCGTGAATTCATTGTCCCAGGAAGGGGAAACTTTATTGACACATTCCTGGGGTCAGATACATCACATGATCACACTGACAGAACCACAGGCACATAGACACAGGCAACAGAGCATGCACCATGTCGGTACTAGTACAGTGTATATCCACCTTTCGCAGCAATGCAGGCTGCTATTCTCCCATGGAGACGATCGTAGAGATGCTGGATGTAGTCCTGTGGAACGGCTTGCCATGCCATTTCCACCTGGCGCCTCAGTTGGACCAGCGTTCGTGCTGGATGTGCAGACCGCGTGAGACGACGCTTCATCCAGTCCCAAACATGCTCAATGGGGGACAGATCCGGAGATCTTGCTGGTCAGGGTAGTTGACTTACACCTTCTAGAGCACGTTGGGTGGCACGGGATACATGCGGACGTGCATTGTCCTGTTGGAACAGCAAGTTCCCTTGCCGGTCTAGGAATGGTAGAACGATGGGTTCGATGACGGTTTGGATGTACCGTGCACTATTCAGTGTCTCCTCGACGATCACCAGTGGTGTACGGCCAGTGTAGGAGATCGTTCCCCACACCATGATGCCGGGTGTTGGCCCTGTGTGCCTCGGTCGTATGCAGTCCTGATTGTGGCGCTCACCTGCACGGCGCCAAACACGCATACGACCATCATTGGCACCAAGGCAGAAGCGACTCTCATCGCTGAAGACGACACGTCTCCATTCGTCCCTCCATTCACGCCTGTCGCGACACCACTGGAGGCGGGCTGCACGATGTTGGGGCGTGAGCGGAAGACGGCCTAACGGTGTGCGGGACCGTAGCCCAGCTTCATGGAGACGGTTGCGAATGGTCCTCGCCGATACCCCAGGAGCAACAGTGTCCCTAATTTGCTGGGAAGTGGCGGTGCGGTCCCCTACGGCACTGCGTAGGATCCTACGGTCTTGGCGTGCATCCGTGCGTCGCTGCGGTCCGGTCCCAGGTCGACGGGCACGTGCACCTTCCGCCGACCACTGGCGACAACATCGATGTACTGTGGAGACCTCACGCCCCACGTGTTGAGCAATTCGGCGGTACGTCCACCCGGCCTCCCGCATGCCCACTATACGCCCTCGCTCAAAGTCCGTCAACTGCACATACGGTTCACGTCCACGCTGTCGCGGCATGCTACCAGTGTTAAAGACTGCGATGGAGCTCCGTATGCCACGGCAAACTGGCTGACACTGACGGCGGCGGCGCACAAATGCTGCGCAGCTAGCGCCATTCGACGGCCAACACCGCGGTTCCTGGTGTGTCCGCTGTGCCGTGCGTGTGATCATTGCTTGTACAGCCCTCTCGCAGTGTCCGGAGCAAGTATGTTGGGTCTGACACACCGGTGTCAATGTGTTCTTTTTTCCATTTCCAGGAGTGTATTTTCTTATAGCGTAGCACTGCGTAGTCGTAATATCCCGAGTTACACGATTGAAGTCGGCCGGAGTGGCCGAGCGGTTCTAGGCGCTTCAGTCTGGAAACGCGTGGCAGCTATAGTAGCAGGCTCGAATCCTGCCTCGGACGTGGAGGTGTGTTATGTCCTTAGAGTAGTTAGGTTTAAGTAGTTCTAAGTTCTAGGGGACTGATGACCTCAGATGATAAGTCCCATAGTGCGCGGAGCGATTTCAACACGAGTGAATGTGAAGCACGTAAATCACGTAAAAAATTCCATGTATCATTACTGTTACAAATAAGACAGCTAAAATGTTGCATATGTAATTTTTACATAGGTGGTATCTGTCTTGACTTCCCCATTGTTGAAATTTATTCAACTATATATTTACTGTGCTTGGTGAGATGGTACTCTGCGGATAGTATTGTAAGTATATTAATTTATACAGAGTGTTAAATAATCCCTAAATTGCCACCTGTGGAGAGTGAAATGAAACGTCAGGATGACAGTAGATTTGTCCAATTAATTTCTTCATCCCGGCCTTCTGCCATAGTACATAAATCAGAAATAGCTTGGTGAAGGCGTCTAGTTCATGTGAAACAGTAGACATCTGGTACTGAAGACACTGCAAATAGCAGGTCCGTGGGTGGTGTCACTTGAATGTTGCTGTCAGCGACGCCTCTTGCTGCAACCAGGTTGACAGCTGGGAAACACAGCTGACGATGGCCGTCAACTCCCTCCAGTGAGCGGGCAGCTCCTCATGACTCTGGGCAGGCTGCACTGTCTCGTGGTCAAACAGTGGATGCCATACAGCATTCCAATATGTCACTCTGAGTGTCACAGGCTTGTGGTGTAGACTGTGATACTGAGACGAGAATTCATTTAGTAAATGGCTGAGTATTTACAGCCTCCATACTATTGTTGTTTAAGGCTTTAGGCATCTACTCTAAACCTTCCATGGTAGCAAGTGAGGGAAGGCTTCCATCCTTCCACTAGCATATTGCAGTGTCCGCTGTTCTATCCCATGCCCAGCTGGCTCCATTTCACAAAGCCGTTGACCATGTTTTGCTTTGGAGTGTATAACACTGCCGCATGCTTCCGGCTGGCTGTGTTGCAACTCACTTCCACTCTGGCGTATTTTTTGACTGAATACGGTCGACACGCTACCCTGCCCTCCTTTTCACCAACACCCGATCCCTCAGATCGACCAAACGAGATTATCCTTCACATTAGTGCTGCTGGAGACAGGCCCTTCTGGCCCTGTTTCGCCTCTTAATAATTATTGTACTGTTGGATTATTTAGCCCTATCACTTACACATTTCTACAGGATCCCTTTCCCTGCTTATGAACTCAAACGCTATGGAACTTATTTGATTATTTGGCTTCCTGCACATTAACAATTATTCTTTATACTACCTCCTTGTTAATTGATTATCGTCTGCTGCTTTTATGCTTGGCTTATCCAATCACTGGAATCCGAACGACAGTTGGGTCTCAGCTCAGTTTTTCTCTTCACCCTCTATGTACCAAAACAAGGACCGTACTCGGAAGAACAAGTGCCTCTGTGGCAGCTAGTATGACAATAGTCAATGTTGTCTCTTTCCCGTATTGATTTTCCCAATATGAATTTACATGCTGTAATAAGGTTTCCAGGGAGACTCGTCCCTCCAGCTGGTTAAGAAGCATGGTTATCGACTGCATTAATTCCGGCCCTAGAATTTGATTTTAGCTGGTTACATTTGCCGTAGGTAGCACTTCCATGGGTCCTCTGGCCAATACAAACGTGGCTCCGAAATATTCATGTGAGTTATCCCTGAAATCATGGCAGGCAGACAGAAAGTCACATGCTGTTCCTTTTAATAACAACCCACTCCCGTTCAATTCGAGCCTCTTCGCTGACGTGAGCTTCCCCTGCTCGAAACAACGAGCCAAGCCACTACTACCACCTTGTCAAAAGTTGAGTACAATCAATGCACCTCAACCTGCCGGTCGATCCCACTATGAACTGCGTCATTTCGTCTTCTCTGTATCTCTTCTATGGGCACGAAACTTTACACCCCTTTAAATTTATCTCCGCTCCGCAGCTGCTTATACTAATAACATTAAATCCGTACCGAACCTAAAATAATAATGAATGACTATCTCCTAGAAAGTAATCCATACAAGTTTCTCGTTACCGTTTCTTTCACCTCTTGTTTCTCTACTGATACCTTTCTCCTCACTCTCCCTTTGGTCTACATCTCCTACCCCTTCAATACCTTTCAGACTTCCTTGATAAGACTTCAGCTGCCAATCATGCACAATTATCGTTCTCGCTGGCAACTGAATCTTGATATTTACTGGCGACATAGTCTCTACCACTTGATATGGAAGCTGATACTTTGCAAAAAACCTCTTCATCTTTCCCTTTGGCAACTTCACAGTTGATAGCATCACCCACTGACCAAGCTTATACTACGGCATTCTTGCCATATGGCCCACTGCTTCTTCCTGTTTCTCCAATGCTTGTGTATTTTCCCTCTGTACACTACTCCAAATTTCCCTCTGGCAAATTGTATTGTATTGTATGTTAACCGGGGGCCTAGAAACGACGGCTCCGTCCCCGCCGCAGCCGCAGTGATCCACAACCCCACGACGACTACCGCAGTCCACTGCACCCCTCCGCCGCCCCACACCGAACCACTCTTTCAGGTTCATTGTGCAGTGGAACGCACCAGGGAACGTCTCACACCAGACGAGTGTAACCCCTATGTTTGCGTGGTAGAGTAATGGTGGTGTATGCGTACGT
The DNA here is from genome assembly GCF_023864275.1 of Schistocerca cancellata. NCBI lineage: Eukaryota > Metazoa > Arthropoda > Insecta > Orthoptera > Acrididae > Schistocerca > Schistocerca cancellata. Next base: position 508,541,427 of record NC_064631.1, read on the forward strand.
GGAGAAATTGTTTGCGCAGCAATCTCCGACATAGTGTAGCTGAGGAGGAGTAAGGGAAACCAACCCGCATTCGCCGAGGCAGACGGAAAAACTCTGGCAAATTGCTTAACAGACTCTCCAGTCTTCCCTTTTTTCACTTTCAATATGTTGAACTGTTGCGACGAAACCACAAGCGCCAGCATGAAGTTCAAGTACGTAACTGCAGAGAAGGCTGTGATATGACGTCAGCCAATAATACGCTGATTAGGACCGCACCACGAGAGGAGCGGCCTCTATCCGGAGAGGATATAAGGCGCCACTCGCACCAGTCTCGGCCGGACAGTAGAAGACGCGTCCTAGCACACCCAAACTAGAAACCACGCACTAGAAGAGAGGCACTACAAGAGCCGTTACTTGTGTTCCATATGAACTTGTGTGAATTACTTGTATGCACATTGATTGTTTGCATGTCGCCAATTGCTTCCGACGCAAATTTAAGTATTGTCAATCTACTTTATTGTAATAAAAACCATTAATGTGATTAGCTTGAATTGTTGTATAGCTATTCGAGAAAGCAGCACCCTTTAGGCACCCCGTAAAAGAGGAGGGGGCAGGACACCATGTTGGCGACAAGATATATAAATAACAAGTGCCTGGCAGCAACGGAATTTTTTTTACTTGCTTTAACAGTTTCTTTTCGTAATCAATGTTTACATGTGGGCGTTGTAAAAATTTTCTTTGCTTTTGTACTTCTTTTTCTATCTCACCTTGTCTGTTCTTGCATTTGTCTCCTCCAACATACCCACCGCACAATCCCATCCCCTGCTCAGGTACCACAGTCACAAGCGTTAGATGCAGCACAGCTAACGCAACGCAGATGTTTCAGTTCCAGACACAGCAGATATCTGCACTACTCAACACGGTGAAGCAGTTACTAGCCAAAGCTGTGTGCCCGATGGAACAAACACCACCTACAGCAACACCTACTCCTATACCGCCTTTTCCACAGTTTCATGAACAAGAAAAAGAATGGCTCGAGTGGTTACAACAACTTTAAGCACACATCCTCGCTCACAACATACCAGGTGCTGTGAAACTACCATATCCGTTATCAATGGTAGGAAATGTGTGTTCAGTTTAACTCGGAAGTTATTTCCTAGTGCCACTCGGAGTGAACTTACTTATGAACAGATGGTGCAGTCGCTAACTAACTATTATGACCAACAACTGAATGTGATACCAGCTTGGTATCAATCCTTTAATTGCAAAAAACGGTCAGAACAAACTTATCGCGAGTGGGTAACCGATTTTCAGGGTATGATGACGAAATGCAAATTCAAATGTACTTGCGGTGCTTAATATTCAGATGTGTTGCATGATGCGATCGCGTACAATATCCATGATGTCAAACTCAGAGAACAGATTTTGAAACAGTCCAATCCATCATTTCAGCAGGTAGCGCAAATATTAGATCAGTAAGATTCAAGTGCCCTGTCAGCTGATAAATTTGAGCGGCCACCTATTTGTCTTGTTTGCAATCGGCCCATTCCGCAATGGCGACTTATACTAGCCACGCCGAGTAAACGCGTCATGCTGCGAAATCAGTTCATTAAACAGGCAGTTATACAGGCGAACAGAATTAAGTACTGCCCTAGGTGTTATTCACGGCACAAACGCAAAGGCTGTCCCTCCCGACAAGCTCAGTGTTGCGCTTGTGGAAGGACATGTACAATCCGTATGTTTGCAATGGAGCAAACATAAGAATTCAGCCCACTTTCAAAAATCTAGTCACAAGACCCATGTGATTAATACAGTATATTCAAAGTGTGCAACAGGCACTAACAAACCTTGTAAGCGTGTAGTTTCTTCAGCGATACGCCAGTCAAACAAACTTTTTGTTCATTTACTTCTTTGTGGAAAACATGTGAAATTACAGTTGGACATGGACGCCTCTGTCACATTGCAAAATCGTCACACATATGAACTGTTGCACTCCCCATGACAGTCCAAAACCAGCACGCAACTGACGAATTATAATGGACAAGATATACCCGTTCTCAGATCTTTGCCTAACATGTATCGCTCACACAGGCGAAGAGTGAATTTCATGGTGCTACAATCACGCGAGTGCAAGAACATATTTGGTCTTGTGTCTTTTGATTTGTTTTGTTGTGGATTGGCAAGAAAGCCAACCCACTATGACAGGAAGCCGAAAGGCACTCGTTTAAGCTCACGCAGGCTGGCGTGAGATCTGGAACAGAACACGGAATGAGACTAGTAAAAAAACGTACGTAGCTTCTGGAATACTTAACTTCAATCCATAATTGGTGAACATCGCTCTTGACGGTACATGTTTTACAGCATCAATAGTAACTGGTAATGGCGCCTTGCTAGATCGTAGCAAATGACGTAGCTGAAGGCTATGCTAACTATCGTCTCGGCAAATGAGAGCGTAATTTGTCAGTGAACCATCGCTAGCAAAGTCGGCTGTACAACTGGGGCGAGTGCTAGGAAGTCTCTCTAGACCTGCCGTGTGGCGGCGCTCGGTCTGCAATCACTGATAGTGTCGACACGCGGGTCCGACGTATACTAACGGACCGCGGCCGATTTAAAGGCTACCACCAAGCAAGTGTGGTGTCTGGCGGTGACACCACATTCCTCCCCCGCAAATCGGGAGACGGTTGTGGCATAAGGCTTCCGCCCGCCGTGGATGTAATGATGATGATGTTTAGTTTGTGGGGCGCTCAACTGCGTGGTTAACAGCGCCCGTACAATTTCCAAACCTTTGCTCAGTCCAATTTCGCCACTTTCCTGGATGATGATGAAATGATGAGGACAACACAAACACCCAGTCATCTCGAGGCGGGTGAAAATCCCTGACCCCGCCGGGAATCGAACCCGGGACCCCGTGCTCGGGAAGCGAGAACGCTACCGCGAGACCACGAGCGGCGAACACCCCCGACGTGGAGAGGACCCCATGTTGGCGTATGCGATGAGGTGGGGAGCCTAACTACAGGCAAGGCTGTGCCACCCGCACCCTGCCATTCGGACCGAGGAGAGCTAGGAAACGCCTGCAAACCTGCTTGAGGGTGCACGCCAACATGCGGTGTATGCGCCCGTCGAGAGACAGGAGGGGCCGAAGGGTCGACCTCCATCGGGCTGGGGCACCCGACGGGCGAAGACGACATATGGTCCGGAGCGGGCAAGAGTTCCATGGCGGAGGACAACTGGTCACGGGAAGCAATCGGCGGCGCGTGACCCAGGGAGGCGCCCGGCGGTTGCAGCGACGCGTCCACTGCGGGCGTCGCCGGCGGGAGAACAGGCGGCGGCGGTGGCGGCGGCGGCGGCGGCGCGTCGCCATGGGGCAAAATGGAAGGCAGCGTCGGTAACACCTGGGGCTGAGGCGAGCCAGTAGATGGGTCCCCAGGGCGCTGACCGGACGGCACCGTCGCTGAAAGCAGACGGGGAGCGGCAGATCCCGTGCGACGACAGAGGCGCAGCTGATTGAGATGCCGACGCACCTCACCAGATGCCCCCAAAACAAGATACAGAGCGCGCCCGATGCAGCGAAGAATGCGCCCTTCGAGCCAACGCCGTGAACCTCGATAGTTACGATAGTAGACAACGTCGCCCGGAGCAAAAGCAGGTGTCTGCCTCTGCACAGGAACCTGATGCGGCGGATGTAGCAAAGACATCAAGGTTCGATGAGGACGACCGTGGAGCAACTCAGCCGGCGAGCGACCATCTCGGGGCTGAGAGCGGTACGAGGACAAAAAGAGCAATAACGCATCCTCCCGAGAATGCGACTCTTTCAACTTCAACATCCGGGACTTGAAAGTCCTGACCAATCGCTCAGCGGCACCGTTTGACTGTGGCGAAAACGGCGCGGACGTCAGATGTTGAATACCATTGGCCTTGCAGAATGACATAAATTCTGCGGACATGAACTGTGGGCCATTGTCGGAAACAATAGTCTGTGGAAGACCTTCAATGCAAAAGATAGCAGATAACGCTTGGATGGTGGCAGATAACGTCGTGGAAGACATCCGGACAACAAAAGGAAAATTACTGAATGAATCTACCACAACCAACCATCGAGCATTCCAGAATGGACCAGCAAAATCGATGTGTAAGCATTGCCAAGGGGAAGCGGCTTTTGGCCATGCAAAGAAATTCCGCAGTGGTGCTGATTGGTGTTCGGTACACACCATGCAAGAAGAGCACATATTCGTAATCGCGGCATCCATTCCGAACCAAGTACAGTGCTGACAAGCAAGTTGTTTCGTTCTCACTATACCCCAATGTCCTTTGTGGAGAAGCAGTAAGACAGAGGACTGTAACGAACGTGGGACCACGACCCTGGACTGATCATTATCAGAACGCAACAGCAAAACACCACGTCGTACAAAAAGTCTCTCCTTGTGAGCAAAAAATCGACGAACCAACGGATCCCCGATCCGTGACTTTGACAAGGGCCATTGCGTAGCAACAAAACGCAAAACGGTAGCAAGGACAGAGTCGGCAGCTGTGGCTGTAGCTACACGACAAAAATCAATCGGAAACGATTCGACCACGTCATCGGTTTCCGAATCAATGAACATGCAAGCAAGTTCAGAGGAATCGAATGCTCTATCCTCAGCAACAGGCAAACGGGACAACGCATCGGCGTTTCCGTGCTTAGCAGTGGACCGATACAAGATATCGTAGCGGTACTGCGCGAGGAAAATAGACCAGCGAATGAATTTCTGCGCTGTACGTGGAGGTACAGGCTTGGTCGGATGAAAAAGCGATGTCAAAGGTTTGTAGTCTGTGATGATGTTAAAGTGACGACCATACAAGAAATCATGAAACTTAGTAACACCAAATACGAGAGCCAATGCTTCTTTCTCGATCTGTGAATAATTTCGTTGCGCAGACGAGAGCAATTTGGACGCAAAGGCAATAGGGCGATCGTGCGATCCATCTTTGTGCGCAAGCACAGCACCGATCCCGAAATCCGATGCATCCACCATCAACAAAAGGGGCTTCCGGGGATCGAATGGCGTAAGGCACGTATTGGAAAGCAACGCCGATTTCAACTGGCGAAAGGCGCGTTTGCATTCCGTCGTCCAGACGAACGGAACACCTTTACGGCGTAAGCGATGAAGCGGAGCTGAAATGGAAGAGGCGTGGGGAACATAGCGATGGTAATAATTAATTTTTCCCAGCACACTCTGTAGCTGCCTCAAATTCTACGGCGAAGGCAAGTCTTGTATGGCACGAAGGTGCTCGGGACTGGGATGTATGCCTTGGGCATTGAGTACATGTCCCAGGTAGGGTAAGTCACGAGCAAAAAACACATATTTGTCCTTCCGCAAGCGAAGACCATTTTGTCGCAAGACCTGAAATAATGTTCTGAGATTGGCTAAATGTTCTTCATCCGTCTTTCCGGAGATCACAATATCGTCCAGATAGTTTGATGCAGTAGGGACCAACGCACAAACAGTTTGTAGATATTGCTGAAACAATGCAGGGGCGGATGCACACCCGAATGGCAGTCTTTTGAATCGGTACAAAGCAAGATGCGTGGTAACCACTAAAACGCGCTGGGATTCTTCGTTCACCGGTATGTGCAAGTGCGCATCTGCTAGGTCAAACTTTGAAAAATATTTTCCCGGGCACAGTTTGTCAAAAAGATCTTCCGGGCGGGGTAAAGGAAAAGTTGCAGTCACTAGTTGTGGATTCACTGTTGCCTTGAAGTCCACGCAAAGTCTCAATTTTCCGGAAGGTTTTTGCAAAATTACTAAGGGTGATGCCCAGAGAGAAGCCTGCACATGTTCAATTACACCTTGTGATACCAAATCGTGTAATGTTTTTGCGACCTCATCACGCAATGCGTGGGGAACATTGCGCGCTCCGAATAATTTCGGTTGCGCGTTGTCTTTCAGTTCCAAATGTGCTTTATAGTTCTGAGCGCAACCGAGGCCCGGTGCAAAAATGTCTGCAAATTCTTCACATAGACGAGAAACACTGTCTGCAGGGACAGTCTGGTTCACTGATAGAACCTGATTTACTATAGACAAGTTAAACAACTGAAATAAATCGAAACTAAACAAGTTCACTGCAGCAGAAGAACGAAGTATGTAAAATGACACAAGTTTTGTTTGTCCCTTGTATGTTGCAAGAAGGCTGCACTGTCCTAACACAGGGATCGCTTGTGCTGAATAACTACGTAACTTAACATTTGCGGCACGCAACGGAGGTGTGCCCAGCTGTTTGTACGTGTCGTGATTGATCAGAGAAATTGCAGCTCCAGTATCGAGCTGGAATTGCATTAATTTCCAAATCTACAAATAGTTTATTGTCCTGTTGACGACAAGAGCGACTGTCTCGTGCAACGTGAACTGACACAGGTACAGAATCACTTGCGACTTGACGGGATTTCCGGCGATGTCGACGCACACTATGTGTGGGACGAACACAGTCACTGTGAGAGAGGGTAGCACTGGGCAGAGTGGAATTAACTACATGAATTTCCATAGGCGAAGTTTCACAAGCCTGAGTATCCTTGGTTCGATTTCGGCACAAAGCAAAGGGCCTGGAATGGTTGGGAGTGTCTGATCTGAGCTTTTTCTGGCAAACACTCTGAACATGTCCTTTTTTAATACAGAAAAAGCAAATAGCGTGACGCAAATGGCGTGACGGGCAATTCTCACGCAAATGTCTAGTAGCACACCGCGGGCATGATTTCACTGCATTTGCTTGCTGGCGCGGTACACGTGGCTGAAAGCCAGGCGGCTTTGGCGCGGCCGGGCGCGAGGACTGTTTACTGTTCTGTGCAGCTTGCCCGGCGGGCCGGTTAACCTGACACATGGGTAGCGAAGTTTCAAATGATTTCTGAGCAAAGTCAAGTGTGTCCTGCCAATCCAGTATGTCCATCATTTGTTGAAGGGAGTGATTGACTAGTTTCAAAATCTGTTCCTGTATACGAACATCAGAAACATTCTGTGCAATTGCATCACGCACCATAGTATCTGAATAAGGGAGTCCACACTGACACTAAAAAGCACAATCCCTAGTAAAGCCTTGCAAGGTTGCAATACACTACCAATTAGTCTGACCTGCCGTACGTTTTGTACGAAAGAAGGTATACCGTTTGGCAACTACATTGACTGATTCTTTGAAATATGCATCTAATGCAGACAAAATTTCGTCGTAGGACAGAGTTTCGACGTCGCGTCGGGGAAATAATTTGACTATCACACGGTACGTGGTCACTCCGACGCAACAAAGGAGAAAAGGCTGCCGCTCATTACCTTGAATTCTGTAGGCGGCGAGATGGAATCCAAATTGGTGTGACCACTCCGTCCAGCTTTCCAGTGCAGCATCAAAAGGACGAAAAGGTAGTGCAACTGCGTGTTATGGCTGCGGTAGCGGTGAAGCGGCGGCTGCCGCATCGTTTTGCATGGCACGTTGACCCAGGACGAGCTGTCCAAGGGCATCCAGTAAGGCCTGCGTCTGCTGATTCTGTAAGCGATAAAATTCGGACAGTACATCTGGAGATTGTGGCGAAGCCATTACACAAGTAAATCAGGGCAGTATAGTTACGAACGCGAATTGGCCTCGTCGCCAACTGTTGTGGATTGGCAAGACAGCCAACCCACTATGACAGGAAGCCAAAAGGCACGCGTTTAAGCTCACGCAGGCTGGCGTCAGGTCTGGAGCAGAACACGGAATGAGACTAGTAAAAAACGTACGTAGCTTCTGGAATACTTAACTTTAATCCATAATTGGTGAAATCGCTCTTGACGGTACATGTTTTACAGCATCAGTAGTAACTGGTAATGGCGCCTTGCTAGGTCGTAGCAAATGAGAGCGTAACTATCAGTGAACCATCGCTAGCAAAGTCGGCTGTACAACTGGGGCGAGTGCTAGGAAGTCTCTCTAGACCTGCCGTGTGGCGGCGCTCGGTCTGCAATCACTGATAGTGTCGACACGCGGGTCCGACGTATACTAACGGACCGCGGCCGATTTAAAGGCTACCACCTAGCAAGTGTGGTGTCTGGCGGTGACACCACATGTTTGACTTCAACATTCAGGTCAATGTGTTACCAGTGTGTGCGTTCAATGCCAAAGACAGTGTAGCTAGCTTGCTAAAAGAATTCCTGGAACTCTTTTCTGAATGTTTAGATAAGGTGAACAGAGTTGCTGCACATATTACTCTGAAAGATAACGTTAACCCAAAATTTTTCTGGGCCAGAACTTTTCCCATTGCATTACAGGACAAAGTCGCTGCTGAACTTAAAGAATTGCAAGACAGATGAGCTGTTGCGCCCATACAAGCTAGTCAGTGGGCAAGTCCACTGGTTTTCCTCCCCAAACTCTCAGGTCGCATTTCCCTCTGTGTTGAGTTCAAGTCCACAGTCAACCCACACACTATGTGATTGATACTTATCTGCTGTCACGCCCAGAGGATTCATGGACAGATTAGGCGCTGGTCGCTACTTTTACAAAACTGATTTGCGTGTCGAGTATCTTCAAATATTTCTCGATGAAGAATCTCAAAGTATGTGTCGTAAATACTCCTTGGGCTTGTTTAAATATTTGCGATTGCCTTTTGGCAGTGCTTCCCCACCCGCCAACAGTATTTGGAACATCTGACTGCGCAAGTGCCAAACTGTTCAGACTATTTGGACGGTATTGTAGTAGCAGGTAGTATACCCTGAAGAACACCTTGCAAATTTACGAGCTTTGTTTCGGGTGTTACCTGATGCAGGACTGAAGTGTAGACAGGACCAGTGTGATTTTTTTAAAACCTGAGTTGCAGTAGCTTGACCATGTCATAAAAAGTCAAGGTTATATCCTCTTCAGTCACATTGGGTAGCCACAGGCGATTTGCCAGTTCCTCGCAGTCACAGATTTGCAGTCAGTCTTAGGGAGAGTGTTTCAAAACCTTAAATATGCCTTGCTCAGTGATCGATGCTTAGTTAACTTTGATCCTCAGAAACCAGTTGTATTGCAAGTTGACGCTTCCTGTTACGAAATCGGTGCAGTGCTTTCACACAGAATTGATGATAACGAACAGGCGTATTGCTTACGCATCAAAAGTGTTGTCCAAAGCTCAGTGTAACTATTCACAAATTGAGAAAGAGCCTTTGGCTATTGTGTATGGTGTCACCAAATTCCACCAATATTTTTACGGTAGAAAATTATACGTGGTAACGGATCACAAGTCTTTGCTCTCCTTGTTTCATCCGACGAAACCGGCTACCGTACGAGCTGCCAAAAAATTGCAAAGATGGGCTTTGTTGTTATCTCAATACCAGTACGAGATTGTGTATCGTCAGACAGCTCAACATGGTAATGCGGAAGCACTTTCACGTCTTAGGATTGCCCCTGATACAGATTTTGACGCCTCTGCTGCATCTTGTTGTCACATCGATGCTCAGAATTCTGAATTGTTTCAATATTTCCCGCTGAACTATAGGAAAATTGCACAGGCCACGGAAGCTGATTCCGAAGTGATCATTTTGCTAACATACATTCGCACCTCTTGGCCTGACTCATTGATTAGCGTAAAGAACTCTGTTGTGCGTCGATTCTTTGCCCGTCGGTGTACCCTCGCTGTACAGAAAGGTGTGATTCTCGTTCAAAACTACAATGGACAGTCACGTACGTTGATCCCTGAAGTGTTGCAGTTAATCCACCAAAGACACTGGGGGATTGTTCGTACGAAAAGTTAGCGCGTCGACACTACTTGGCAGGGTGTGGACCACAAATAGAACAGGTGACGTCACAGTGTCACGCATGTACGGAAAATCAGTGAGCTTCGCCACAAAAATTCCCTGCTTGGCCAAGTCACCATCGCCATGGCAACGTGTGCACATAGACTTTGCAGGATCTTCTTGGAACACTTGTTGGTTGATTGTGGATGAATCGTATAGCAAGTTTCCTTTTGCTATGCCAATGAACTCGACAACCTTACGGAGCACAATTCAGGTAGTGTCATCTATTTTTTGCCTAGAAGATTTAGTTGAAGTAATAGTGTCAGATAACGGACCTCAGTTCACGTCAAATGAATTTGAAACTTGTGTGAGCGTAATTGCATGCAGCATGTAACTAGTACTTCGTTCTATCCACAGTAAGGGGCGAAGTGGAACGTTATGTCAGAACCTTCAAGCAGCAGATGGCTAAACTTCGCTTCGCACACACCAGGGATCAAGCATTTCAACTGTTTCTCGTACCCTATCGTTCGCACCCACGAGATGGACCATCGCCAGCGGAAACGCTTCACGGCGCTTCCATCGGAGACTGCTCCACCTGCTTCAACCTCCTCAACATCCGGCGCCAAGGGAAGGCCTCAGGTGTCGCTTCGCACCGCCTGATATTCCGCCTTACAAAGGTTTTAGCGGCATCAGAAGGTTAGAGCGAGGCGAGATCGTCCATCGCGTTGGCGCTTGCATGCATCTCATTTAAGGTCGAGAAGGGTTGAAGCGCCGACATGAAAATCAGCTTCGCCTCTGTCACGTGCCCGACGGTCTTTCAGTGTCTCTTCACCAAGATTAACGGGTCCAGAGGACAGTGAGGCCACAGCAGCCGCCAGAGTGTGTCATTACCACACCGCGGGGCGACCCTAGGGAGACGGAACCTTCGTCTCCTCCGCTTCCTTTCGTCCTAACGCTGGAGCTGAACCCGCCCACATCGCAACAGTCGCCTTCTTCATCTGGGTTGTGGGATCAGGAGGTGGACGCCTACTCTTCTGATCGTTTTCCGGTTGACGTTTGTACCTGAGCGAAGGCCGGATGGCGGAGTACGACGTCGTCTGCTGCCACAGCTTCCAGTCCAGCGGTTCATCCACACTTCTCCCTCCCCCGCCGTTGTCGAATTCCTTATACGACGATGATCCGTCGCTTTATGGGGGAGGAATGTTCCGGCGTAACGACAAGCGCCGGCCCGAAGTTGAAGAACTGCAGAGAAGGCTGTGAGACGACGTCAGCCAACAGTACGCTGGCTAGGACCGCACCACGAGAGGAGCGTCCTCTATCCGAAGAGGATATAAGGCGCCACTCGTGCCAGTCTCGGTGGGACAGTAGAAGATGCGCACTAGCGGACTCAGACTAGAAACCACGCACTAGATGAGAGGCACAACAAGAGCCATTACTTGTGATCCATTTGAACTTATATGAATTACTTGTATGGACATTTTACGTATATAGCGAAGGACATTGACTGTTTGCATGTCGCCAACTGCCGGCGACCCAAAGTATTGTCAATCTACTTTATTGCGATAAAAACCATTAATGTGATTTGCTGGTCGTTGTGTAGCTATCGGAGAAAGGAGCATCTCTTAAACACCCTATAAGAAACGAGTGGGCAGGGCACCACATGAACAGTGAGTCATTTTACGACTATATACTACTTCATATGTCGATAAAAATCCTGAATTCGTATGCTGCTTAGAGTTGTAATCGGAGATGCCATACTTCAAATAGACATCCCAGTTGGTGTGATGTGAGTCAATGTAGTATCCAAGAATCTTGTCGATTGTCCTATGCACTCTTTCAGTTGCCTTATGGATGGGGATGACTCGACCTTAACTTCTTCTCATTCAATAACTTACACAAATTCTTTAATAGATCTGACATGAAGTTGTTCCCTGGTCTATTAATTTTGTTTCAGGCATTCCAAACTTCAGTATCCAATTATTCACAAGTGCTTCTGCCACTGTTGCTGCTTGTTGGTTTGAAATTGCGACCATTTCCACGGACTATGAAAAATGACCTGTGATTGTGAGTACGTACTTATTCCTTGCAGGTGTTTCATTGAATGGACGTAAAACATCAATCCCCACAAATTCGAACGGTGGAAATGCTTCTGGTAACCTCGGCAATGATACTTTCTCCGACAGAAATCCGCTATCTGTGCGCACTGTATTGAGTCCACACATGCTGGTTTACGTTTGTCTGCCTATTCCTTCAACAATTCCTTTCCGATACTCTTTTGTTGGTAGATCCGCAATCTCCATGACATGCTAATATGTGATCATGAGCTTATTTAGGACTCTGTTTCTTAGCTTCGCTGGTACCACTACCCACGGCCCCAACTTCCCTTTTCTGCCTTTTATGACAACACACAGCCAAATGCACAGTCCCATGCATCACATGATAACACAAATTCTCTATTAAAATCTGGAAATACCATTATCAGTCTCGATGTTTAAGCAGCTTTTAGCTCCTCAAAGCATGTTGGCGCTCTTCTGACCATACAAATTGTTACCCTTTTTCTCCTTTTTTAACAGCTGCGTCAATGGTCTGGCGAACAACCGCAAATCCTTTTACAAATCAGCGGTAACCGTTCGCGACTCCCGAGAATGACTGCAACTCCTTCACAGATTGTGGAACAGGAAATTCACATACAACTCTAACTAATTTTGGTTCTGTTTTAATCCCATTTTTACTTATGATATGACCTAGGATTTCAATCTCTTTACTCACAAAATTACACTTTCAGCACTCAGTATTAACTTCACTGCTTTTAACTTTGGGAATACATCCCTTAATCGCTGCTATTGCTGCTCCACATCATTCTCTTAGACGATTATGTCATCGAGATATAATAAGCATTTCCATATTTTAAACCTATGAGAACTCCGTTTAACAACCTGTAACGTCGCAGGTGCATTTTTTTAATCCGAATGGCGTTCTACTGAGTTGCTAGTATCCCCAGGGTGCCAAAAACGATGTTTTGTGTCGACCTTGTGGTGCAGCCGCTATCTGATGATAACCACTCTTCAAATTCATTCTTCAAAAATATTTGCATTGCTCTAAATGATGATCCAAGTTTTCTCTGATGTTCGGCAAAGGGTAGGATCCGCTGTGGTTTTCGAGCTTAGGTGTCTGTAACCACAACAAAATCTATATTTTCGTGTTCAGTCCACAGATTTTTTTAGCATGACGACTATTCTTGCACCCCACCGCACCCCTCATGGACTGTTACTTTCTTCAATCAGGCCATTTTTCAGCTGTTTATCGATAAATCCCTCCAAAAGTGGCCGTAGACTGGAGATTCATTTCCCTTTGTGTGCGGTGTTGTGTAATAGGCGTAGCTGACAATGGAAAAAATAAATACTTAAATTCCAAAAGTAATTTTTCCATATGTTCCATATTGCTTCTCTCTAGGTGCTTCACTTTTTCTCCTAATTCAGTTTCAATGGCGTCCAGCAGTTGTCCTTGGCTGACACCCCTCACGTTCCATTCTTCTTCCTCCAGCATGTCCACATTAGCCATTAACAACTCTTTTGTTAATCCTATGTCCCCTGCGCTAAAATTATCTATAAAAACAGGTAACTTATTTTCACCTATTATTTCTTGTATGTGTAAAATACCTCTTTTAACTAAGCAACCCACCTGATCTAATACTTCATTCTCTTTTAACGGTTCCAACACACACAAAATTCCTACCGGCAAGCTAGACTGAACACTGACACGAAGTAATTTCCCCCCTAGGTACACAATCCCGTGACCCAATTCTTAGCGTGGTCGTTCACAGTTTAATAGGTTTGTCTTTCATGACAGACTCTTCTCAGGATATCGCTACAATGGGAATGTCTTCAATTAACTGAAACATTTTTTCCGCCAAGTTGTTGTCAAAGATCGATTATGGCACAATGTTGATATAAGAAATCCAATCCCAGAACAATGTCGTAGCTCTCACTCACGTGTGACAAAACCTTTATGCATTGTTTAAATTGAATCATATGCAGGAAAATGTCTGTCCACTGATACTAATGGTGTGACGTATTTATCCCCAACTCCATGCAATCTGTACTGTGTTGGGTCCCATTCCTTACATACCATCAGATCACTGCTGGTGACCAACACATGCACCCCTGTTCCCAATAATATCCTGAAATCCCTTTTTCCTACTATTTCTGTTATCGTACAGTCCACTTCTGCATATGATTTCGTAGCATCCAACCTTACTGGTGAAGACCGTAAGTGGACCTGGGGTTCCTGTTGGTGTTTAACACTTTTACTTCATGATACTTTATTCACATATCCAGAGGCTGGCGACACTGCCTCCTTACATGCTCGTTCATCCATATCTGATACATTTTGTGTTAACTACAAACATTGTCCACTTGCCGTGGATTCCAGTCGACAAATCGATTTCTTCACATTGTATAGCTAACACACTGCTGTGCGCAAGCTCGTTGGTCCCTGTATCTGCACGTCTTGCAATTTCCACATGCAAGCATCTTAAAAAAGCATCTACTGCGCTCTGCTCAGATTCTTGGAAAATAATTTCATTCACTGCAGCATCCTGTCTTAATGCATAGCTACATTCATTAAATTTCCTTATCCTATCTGCAAACTGTTCCACAGTTTCCATATTTTTGGTAGTAATTACCTCTAAACGTTCGCTATAGTATCTGGCACTATTTATTTTCTTATATCTCTGAATTAAACCTTCTTTAAATTCTTCAAATGTTGTGGCTGCCCCAAGAGTTTCTGTATACCTGTATAAGTTTTCGCTCCCCGTGTTAGTCAGTTTTGTGACACTCAGTAATTCCTTATCAGACTAACCTTCAATCTCAGCCAGATTTCCACAAAGTCCTGCTCATTATCGGCTGCCTTACCAGAAAAAGGAGCAATTAAACTTGGGTCTGACAAATCTGCATCCTTCTGCGGTGATCACAATTGTACCAACTCATGCAGTTCTGTATTATCTGCTGTTAATTCTGCTACCTTTTCCAACAATATGCATACTGCTTCCAGCTCTGGCACTCTTTGCATCTCTGGTTCTGTCGAAGCTTTGTCCTTGACAATACTCGTTTTGAGAGCAAACATTGATAATACTAGAAAGGAAAATACACGAACTTAATTCTTACATCTAATCATGAGGCATCTCGACTCCCAGCGTTGCCTAGCCAAATGCCCCCAACAGTTACATGTATCACATTTTATGGAACTGATTTTGTACATGGCGCTGAGTGAGCCTCAAGGTTACACTCTGCACATCTAACAGGCTCTAACCAAACACGACATCCACTATCTCTAAAATTACACAAATCCACTGGTTCTCTGCTTGCAATAAAATCTATTTTATAAAAAGCACGACCGAAAACTTCACCTCCATGATCATAATACATTTTATTTTTGTTTACTCACGATGTCGTAGGCTGTAGGTCCAGACGTTACTGACACCGGTGTTAAACGACTCTTCAATTGTCACCAGTGGAGAGTGAAATGAGACATCAGGACAACAGTAGATTTCCTCAGTTAATTTATTTATCCTGGCCCTCAGCTGGAGCACATCAGGAACGGCATAGTGGAGGTGTCCAGCTGCCTCTCATGTCAAACAGTAGACATACAGCATTGCTGACAGCACAAAGATTGGGGCCGAGCATGTCGTCACTCGCATGCTGCTGTCAGCAACGTCCCCCCCTGCGACTGTGGTGACAACGCTGTGACGCACCTCCGAACTCCCTCAGCGAGTTGGCAGCTCCCTTGTGACTCAAGACAGGCTGCCCTGTCTTGTGGTCGAACAGTGGGCCTATTACTGCATTCCGGGATGATGTTCTGGGTGTCAGAGGCTCGCTTGGATACTGAGATGAGAATTCATTTAGTATAAGAACGACTGATTGCGTACATGCTCCAGACTACGTTCGGTTAGGGCTTAAGGCAAGTACTCTAAACGCTTCCATGGTGGCAAATAAGAAAAGGCTTTCGTCCTCACGCTGGAGTATTGCAAGCGTTCGCTGCCGCTATACTGCGCCCAGCTGGCTCCGCTTTGCAACGGCAGTCGGCCGTGTTTTGCTCTGCGACACGTAACGATCTCGCCCGTCTGTGGCTGGATCCGTTGCAACTCACTTCCGCTCTGGCGTACTTTTTGACGGAATAATCGACGAGCTACAAGGGTGAGGAACCAATGCAGGTAAAATAAACAGGGGATGATGCATTAATTCATTTATCTGGTAATCATATCAACGTTGTACAGTCCTTTATCTTGCCCATGGGCTTGATCTACCAGAAATACCGTCTTAGGGTGAGTAATTTTGATTATTTTATAAAGTCCCTCATATTGATGAAAAAATTTTACAATCACCTTTTTCAAACTGGAACTCTGATGAGGTAATAATTCACCTACCTGTAATTCACAGATTAAAAAAAAACTGATTCCCGCCTGGTCCCTCTGATCTCGTTAACATATTCATGCTATGGGGAAATTGGGAAAGTGCGTCAGGTAATGAATTTAATGAGGCTTTAATATAACGTATATCTCTGGAACTCAATATTCTACTGTGAAGCCGTTTACTCTTCTTTCCTTTGCCGTTGCTGTATGGTTTAATTCATTCTTGTTCAGACTTTGGCTAGCAAAAGCTATGGTACTGTGTTCTCCTTGTGCTGCATCCCCCCCCTCCCCCCACACACACATACATATATTAATCCTTGTTCCATAGATAATGAATACAACATTCCGTAATGATGTGGAATACGTCACTTTAACATAAGTTTTCTTTACGAAAATTATTTTTTATGTATTTACTTTAATTTTTTTAGTTACTATTTCATATCTAAGAATTCATCTATTTAATAGGAGCTGTAATTCAGAAAATCTTTTAATTTGCTTCTAAATCTTGGTTGCCTACCTTTCACTTTTAATACTATTTGGCAAATGACCAAAGATTTTTGTGGCAGCATAATTCACCTCTTTCAGTGCCAAAGTGATATTTAATCTAGGTTAGTGAAGATCATCCTTTCTTCTAGTGTTGTAGTTTTGCACTTTGCTATTATTTTTGAATTGGGCTGGGTTATGAATGGCAAATTTCATAAGTGAATATATGTATTGCGAAGGTACTGTGAATATCACGAGTTCCTTAAATAAATGTCTGCAAGGTGATTTTGGGTGGGTTCCAGCTTTATTCTGATTACACGCTTTTGTGCAATGAAATAATTTTTCTCTTAATGATGAATTACTACAAAATATGATGCCATATGGAAGTAGTGAATGAAAATAGGAATAGTAAGTTAATTTACTGACATTTTTATAACCAAAATTTGCAATGACCCTAACAGCATAAGGAGCTGAACCTAACAGTTTCAGCAGATAATCAATGAGTTCCTTCCAATTCAATTTCCCATCAGTGCACATAGCCAGAAATTTTCAGTATTCTGCCTTAGCAACAGACTTCTGTTCATAGTCTATATTTATCAATGGTGTTGTGCCATTTACAGTACAAAATTGCATAAACTGTGTTTTATCGAAATTTTGTGAGTCCATTTGCAGAGAACCACTTAATGATTTTCTGAAAGACATTATTTATAATTTCCTCAGCTGATTCTTGCTTTTTGGTGTGATTACTGTACTTGTATCATCAGCAAAAAGAACTTAGCTTTTCATCTTCATGAATGTAGAGTGGACTGTTTTCGTTAATGTATGGAACTATATCCGATACTGTAACTAGAAGTGCATCATGGTCAGACAAACCATTCTTAATACCAATAGTTTTTATTTGATTAAATTTATCTTAGTCCATGAATACATTGTCATTGTGTTGCTTTCCTGTACCACCCAAGAAAGAAAATCAGTAACTGATGTCACATTGAAAGAACCAAGTAATACTTCAAGGTCAAGTTTCTAGTGGACTCTTTCAGTAAATCTACATTGAAAT
Source organism: Schistocerca cancellata (assembly GCF_023864275.1). Taxonomy (NCBI): domain Eukaryota; kingdom Metazoa; phylum Arthropoda; class Insecta; order Orthoptera; family Acrididae; genus Schistocerca; species Schistocerca cancellata. The sequence goes on from NC_064631.1 coordinate 508,559,059, forward strand.
CCCCACAACAATAATTTTCTTTCTTTTGTCTGATAGATAGCACAACATTGAATACAAATTATTCAAAAATATTTCAAAATTTCCCAATGGGGACTTATACACAGCTATAATTATAGGAGTGCCATTGTTTAGTTTAAGCTCACATTCACATGTTTCTGTAAGTTGCTGTATGGAAAATTTAATTTCCAATTTATTCACACAGACAGATTTTAACATATATGGCAACTCCTCCTCTCTCCATAGTGTCTCTAGTTACATGTGCTGAAAGCTTATATCCACTAACATTTACCATTTCCATACCCGTGACTATATGATGTTCAGACAGGTATAGTACATCAGTTCCACCCTCAGTTTCTAAATCTTCTAAACAAATGAGAAGCTCATCTACTTTGTTTCCTAATTCCCTGATATTCTGATGCAATATATTGACATTACTTTTCACTGTGCTTTTATGTGAATCTTGTAACGTACTAACATTATTTTTCACTGTAGTGTTGTGAGAAGCTTGTGATATTTTCACATCTCTAGTACCTGCCTGTCTGAACTTCTCATTAAGCTTAATTTCAATCAATGTAGGATGATAGGACACTGATATTAGCCTAAAAAAGTACTCCCATGAGTTTCAGTGCTCCCCTTAAAGATTTTGCTACTATCCCAGCCAGTTTACCCTTCCCCTAACAACCTAATCCCTATACCAAACCATATGCAACATTGGATGCCTAAGTTGCTTAGTACCTAATAAGAATTTTTGATTTTATTAAAGGTTCAATTGTTTCCTCATCATATTTCCAATTAGTTCTTTGCTTAAGCAATGATAATGAAGATGAGTCATTCATGTATTCACTCTTTTAGAAACCAGCTAAACCTAAAAATGAATGTAATCATTAGTCTGGGCAGTCTCGGATTACTCGTATTTTTGCGGTCAGGCTATATCCCTTTTGGTTTATTTCTACCAAAGTGAGGTTTTGTTAACTTAATTCTAATACCCTGGTTGCATAGCGTTTAGAAGGTTCAAGTTAATAATTCACAATGTTCCGCCCATGATTTTGATATTAACAGCATAAAGTCTACCGATATATTCACACCAAATAGAAGCACTTGGAACTGAAAAGACTTCCCTTAAAAAGGATGTATATGGTGGTTGTGAATCTTCATGCAGATTCATTTGGCAGTACATGGCTGTCAGATTCTTTGTACTAAGGAAATTGGCTTGCTCAAATATGGTTAGTCATTCGTCTATGCCTACTGGTCGGTCTCTTTCTGTTTCGATGTAGTTGTTTAATGTTCGACCATGTAATACTAAGCACACACCATCAATAGCTTTCTTTATTTCCAACAGGGGATTATTGTCTAACATGGATTTCGTTAGATGATCCAATTTTCGATCGTTTGTGAGTGAATCTCTTCCCATACCTCTATCCATAAACTCATAAGAATAGTGTGTGGCTTATAAGAAAATATCCTAACATCTTTTCTTTTACACCTACAGGCTCAGTCTCCTATCGCTTATCAGTATGAAACTTCCTTATTTATAATTAATATATCATGTAATTCCTCCTTCTGTTCTGTCAGAATATCTGATTCCATTGTAGACTTTCGTACATTTCAACCATTTCGTGTACAACATTCTCCACTACTACTATTTTAGCAGTACGTACCAAAGTTATCTTGGCTACCCCTTTTAACTCCTGACTAATTTCTTTTGTTTTATTCTTGAATGGTAAATTGTAAGAAATAGTTCCGATTCTCCATGATACTATGTTAGCACCAAAACCGAGTGAAACTTCCTGATGTAATAATCAATCAATTCCGAGCAATAAATGCAAGTTAGTGACAACTAATAAAGTTTGGTAAGACACATAAACATCTATTATAATTGGTACTCCTGTTTCTTCTTATACAGGATTACCTTTGCTTGCCATTATGCCTACTACATAAAGAGTAGTTAATGGTAGTGCTGGATATTTCCATTTACTACAAATCGAGGATATAAATTCCTTAGAAATTATTTGAGTGTGAGTCTAGGTGAATATCAGCTTCTTCTAGTAACGAACTGGAGCGGGGGGGGGGGGGGGGGGAAGCTACTACTTTTTTGTACCCATGTACCTCATGTACCTTCTGCTCCTGCGGTATCATGAAGATCGTCTTGAGTGCTGGAACGATTGTAAGAAGTAAATTTCATAGACTGTTCATGTGTTTCGTTGTTTACATTATTATTATATTATCTTTTGTCCTTATAAAATTTTCTTTCATTCTTCCATTGAAATCTGAGAGTGTAATGATTTGTCATTATTCTCCAGTGCCTGATGGAACTAGTCCGTCCTTGCTTTGTTTAAATTATCTAACCCTTTGGTATATGTTAACAAACCATTACATTTGTCCATCCTCAATACCAAACTTGTTTACATACAAAATAAGGTAATCGTCTTACCAATACTTTCACTAAATGTCATTCTTGTATTTTGTTGTCTAAATATTTGGTCTGTGTAAGGTGTCATTTCACACATTTCTTGCAGGAACCACAAATGTTATTATTATATTTAGAATCAAACGGTAAATGTGTTAACTTTTTAATGTGATAGCGGACCAATATTTCATCGTGAACTACTTTTCGTAATTTTACCAGGACTTAATGTATTCGTAATGGGTACTGCCCCATTCTGCTGCGTCTCCTGTTAAATAGCCTAATGCTAAATCCATTTTTCGTGAGTCTTGTTAATGATCTAGAAAATACCTGTGATGATGTATTTCCCCCTCCAGTTCAAATTCAGGAAATTGCTTGGATAAATTTAAACTTGATCCTAACTGGAATTCCTCCAACTATTCTTTAGTCACATCTTCGTTAGCGTTGTTCCCGTTTTATTAAATATCTAATTATTTCTTCTAAAACTTCCCACAATTTTCGAAATTCTTATTATGGTTGTTCAGTGCTATCCACAGAAGTGGTATGCCTTCTAGAAGATTCCATAGTGTCCTGTACCTTTAACTCTATGAAATCTTGGAAATCTTTCTTTGAACTGGTTGAAGTAATATGTGGATTTAATACCTGCTAGTTTTCAAAGGTTTCAACTCTTTCTTGCGTCTTTGAGATTTCATTACTTACTGCTTGGTAATTCTCTTCGACCCCTGTAAGTTTAGTATGGTCACTCAGTATCTACTGTTGCTAGTAGATTTCAGTTAAAGTATCGACTTTATTTTCCATACAATCCACTCTTTTCCTGTGTGGTTATACGAGAAAGGAATTCTGTTTTAATGGTTTCCTCCACTTTCTTGTTTATATTTTTCTCTACTTGCCCAATATCTCCATCTTGCTAAGTCAGTTTAGAGTCTATTATTGTTTTAACCTTTTATCTTTAGCTTCTAATGTGTCCATAACACTACTTGTTGATTGCTGAAACCATTCAGGCATTTCCGATGGTGCCACGAATTCCATCGCACATGCTACTGTTGGCATACACTAAATCTATTATAATTAAAACTTGTTGTAAAACAATTTTGAGTAATTTCCGTTCTCTAATGGTTGAATTTTGTGTCACGATGTATCCTGTGCATTTTGTTTTTTATTCGTTGTTGCTCGTAGCAACATATCGTTTCTTCTTAATATTTTGTTAAAAGTCTTAAAAATTTGTTGTGTCTTCTTTCTAAAGTTTCTTTTATCAACCATACAGCACGCTTCCGACTCAATGTGAGGTCACCACATGGGGTGAAACGTATGCTCTGTTTAGTTGTGTTACCTTCTCGCTAATTATGGTAGATAATTACGGTCGCCATCCTAAAAGTTCTCGTGGTCCAACTATTCTGTAACGCGGCTGTGTAAGAGCTTTATTACGTCAGACTTCATTTTCCTGCAGGGTGGCACTGAAGAAAGATTCACCACTCAAATAATAAGTTAATAAGTTTACTACTTTCATCAATGATTCTCCTACATTTGAACAACTCTAGTCAAACAAATGACTGATCGATTTCACAGTAACGTTCTGAATGATGACAATCACATAAGTCTAAATACATTGAAGCATTTTAAGCGACGTCTACCATCAAACTAGGTCAGTTAAAGACAGTCTTCATTTATTTCGGTCCTTGACAATGTTGGTGAGCCTCCTGCTCCGAGGAGTTGATTGCACCTTCCATATGTACTGTCAAAGCCAATGACCCTTCTTTTTCGTACTTTGTTGCGAATTTTGCTGACCGCGTGTCCACATATTGTCCGCATCATCAGCACATAAACAAACGAGGCTGCGCACAGTGGATTCTTTTTTCTTAATTTACTGTACACCGAGTTGATATAAAACACGACCATTTTTGGATAGTGTAAGAAACCACAATGAAACATGATGTCCTAGTGAACATCGCATTACGCCACAAGCGATCAGCACAATGAATGCTAAGTGAGTTTTATCTTTCTTGTTAACACTTAGTGATACCGCTAAAGTAACTGGTAATTATTAGGAATATTTAATGACTACAGCGTTGAGTGGAGAGTAACTGTAGACAGTTGTTTGAGAGAAACTATCAACGCACACTGAAATATGCTTTACAAATTACGATCGTGCAGTCGTTTTATTTGTTTGTGAAGGCGCCACCAACCAAGAATATGCACATTCCATGTTGCGCAGGCGCATTCTGATGCAGCTCCGTTAGTGTCGTGAGTTTCTCCAGTCACCTGGAGAGCTAAGAATTTGGCAGTTTTCAATGTAACTTTTTTTTACGATACATACATTGCGTCTTAGCAGTTCAAAATTTGACAACATCTTTCCTGAGGTGAATTGTTACCGTATAAAATATTTAAGGGTATGTTTCGAAATGTCTGTTTGAATCATTCCCTTGAGAGATGTCTCAACAATTTTTCCAGGTTGAACCGTATTGTGTGTCACTTTAGCGCAGACCATGGTTCTATGAAGGGGATTATACTAAGTGAGTAAATTCCAATTGAAAGAACGAGCCTGCATCGCCGCACCTTCAGTGTGGCAAATTATCGCAACGATAGATAACTTGGTGGAGATCTTGTGTTTAAAGATGAGCATTTTGGCTGGAAAGGAAACATTTCAACTCAAAATTCAACTTATAGTCATTCCCGAAATGTCTGCCACAAAATGGTTTCTTCTTCTGTTGAGAGAAAAGAAACCACTGGTTGTCAAGTCAGCAGAACACGAGAGGGTGATGTGAAAGTTGATGGCGGACTGTATCCGGGCCGCGCGGTCTAAGGCGCTGCAGTCATGGGCTGTGTGGCTGGTCCCGGCGGAGGTTCGAGTCCCCCCTCGGGCATGGGTGTGTGTGTTCGTCCTTAGGATACTTTAGGTTAAGTAGTGTATAAGCTTAAGGACTGATGACCTTAGCAGTTAAGTCCCATAAGATTTCACACACATTTGACATTTTTGACTCTATCCGGCTCAGGCTCTGCCTCTCCTCTCTTTCTTGGGGGAAAGAGCGTTGCGCGTTATACTATACGATGTGGTCAGTCGTACGGTATTTATTTCATTTACGAAATATATTGGTCTTTCTAAGAAATTCAAATGTTGCACCGACACAGATGTAATTTCCTCGTCTGTTCAGCCGGTCTGCCTTTTCACTGTTTGATCTTTCTCAGAGTGTCGGCGAGGAATGGAGAAGTTAAGTTTCCTACATATGCCTCGTGCGTGCGACTAACATGTTCAATGTGTACCTCTCTTTTGATGGCATGTACGGAATTCGACTCATTTCTACGAAACCGAAATAATTCACTTTAGTCACACATTTGATAACGCCAGTTCGTCAGAGTTGTACACGTTATATACGTACCAGGTGTAGGTGTGTATGAAACCGGAATTTGGTTGCAATAACTACGTGTCTGTTGTTTGAAACTGATAACCTATATTTTATTAAAAAAAACGTCCATTGCCATTTATAAACTTCTCCCAGCTCTCCGGCAGCCTGTGAATGCCACGCAAAAAGTCATTTCTTTTGAAGCGATGAAGTCAGCGAGCCATTTTCGTGCCATGAGCATTGAAGTGTTGTTCAGCGAGATCATGTCCCAGTGATGCAAAGAGATGATAATCGGACGGAGCTAAGTCTGGAGAATAAGCCGCATGCCCTAGTATTCCCCAACTGAGCGCCTCTATCGTTTCCTTTGCTGTATGCGATGGGCCGTTATCATGGAGCAATATGACTTCGTGTTTCCTTTTCTATATTCCGGTCGTTTTCACGTAATGCTAAATTTAAATCGATCATTTGCTATTGGTGGCGATCACAGTTAACGGTTTCACTAAGTTACAGCAGGTCATTATAGATGACACCCTTCTGATTCCATCAAACACAGAGCATTGTCTTCTTTCCAAAGCGATTCGGTGTTGCAGTGGATGTCAACGGTTACTCTGGATTCATCCGTGATTTACGACGCTTAAGATTATCAAAATATATCCAGTTCTCATCACCTGTCACTGTTGGATGAAGAAACGACTTTCCTTTCTACCGGCGAACAACATTTCACAAGTGGTCTTTCGATTTGCTTGCTGTCTTTCATTCAGTTCTTGCGGAACTAATTTTCCCACTTTCTGTACCTTTCCCATAGCTTTCAACCGAAGAGAAACGGCTTCATGCATCACATTCAATTGTTCCGCGAGTTCCTGTTGAGTATTGTCTTCATCCAATAAGGCCTGCAATCCGTTGTCTTTGAACTTTTTTGGTGGTTTCCAGCTCTCGTCATTTCTCACGTCGAAATCACCAGTTTTGAATTTTTTGAACCAGTCGAAACATTGTATTTTCCCAAGCGCATGTTCGCCGAAAGCTTCGAAAAGCATTCGATGCGATTCTGCAACAGTTTTCTTCAAATGATAACAGATAACCAACGCTGTCCGTAAATCTTAGTTCGTATTTCGCAGACACAAAACTCGATATGTTTACGGGTTTGAAACAAATACCGATGTATGGAACTTGGGTTACTGTGTGTTGACATTTGTCGTCAGCCGTTACAGAAAGCAGATGTCGCTGCAGACGCGATGTCACGGGCCCTACACTGAGGGCTAGCATCATCTATGGGGAAAGTCCGGTTTCATATTTCTATACCTGGTATGTGGTCGTTGTTGCTGATATTTAAGAGTTAGCTTGCAACAGATCGCGACGTGCTTCTTCCGTATGAAATTATGGTAACATGAACTGCGGGAAACCTCTGACAAATTTGGATTTCTAGACTTCGGTGTTTCAGGGAGGGGTGGTCCTATTACATCCTACAAAGACAATAGTAGTTACTGAAGGCGAAACAACTGACACTCTAGGAAAGTTGCTCCCTATTCATAGGAAACACGAAATAAACGACTTGCGAGATAAAAAAAAGACATTAACTGAAAAATGTATAACAGCGATTCATTAGCTTTGACAGACAACTCTAACATTTACTGAGCACATCTGCAGGCTATAGATAAATGAAAGCAACGATAGTGGGATGAAACTGGAGTTTTTACATTTGAAATGACACCATGATTTTGAGTTTAAAGCAGTATTTTATGTCTTATTTCATTTTATTTTTATTTTTTTCGCTGCACATAATATACTTAACACCGTTAACAATAACTGAAAAAAAATGAGAGAATGGCATTGTGTGACTATACAAAAGCTGAATTTTATGGAACTTTTTCGTGTGATAACTCACCTCTTGGGCGCCAAATGGCTTTGGGCCTCCGGTTGGTCACCCCTGATTTAAAGATGTAAAGTCGCCGCTGTGACTGGTGATGGGGTATGGAATCGTTGTGAGGGGAACGATAGCGGATACGCACACACGGATGCTTCGAGGACACCAGAAATGTGCACTTCGACAGCTGCACTATTTGCCAAGCCACCTTCCGAGGAAACAACTACAGTAAATCACGTATTTCCACCGACTCTGGAACGATTTTTCGGAGACTGCAAGTTTATTATGTGAAAAAAACCTAATACTTCTATTAACATAATATCCTGTCACACAGACACAAGCTGTATCAAGAAAGCAAAGCGAATTACAAAATACAGGATAACAAAACGAGTGGGTCACATATCACCACCTAAGCAGAACGGAAGGAAAACCAGGAAGGCGCAGACATGAACAGGACATAGAATAATACTGAAGTTCCTATTACAGTTCCAGCGGGAGAATTATGAGGCGTCGGTAAGCAGCAGATTGTTCTTCGGCGTTAAGGCTATGGTGTTTTTGTGCGGCTAGACAAGGTCGCCTAACTGTTGTCATACGAGGTTTTTAATGGTTCTTTAAAGTACTGTATCAGTTAAACCGTAGTCTTAGTTCGTATTCTAGACATTCTACAGTGAACTGTCATCAACTATTCGTATTCCGACTGAAGAGTGACATTGAAATAACTCTACCTGTAAATATTTCCACAAGTTCATAGAACTTCTAAATACACGGCACAATAGCTGAACGTCGATGGTGTGTGCACTAAAAAGAAGCGCTGACAACATTGCAATAGACAAAGTGGCATGATACAGTGCTTCGCAATCGGATCTGTAGCGACTTAACCGAATATCCAACGGGATGTAGAAGTAATACCCCTTCCTGATACCTCCCACTAGGTTTCCAAGAACGTGGAGGGGTTGCAGGATTCATAGGGTGTTCCGGTGGCTGATAGTAGTGGCTTGGTCTTCCTCTACTGAATTCAGTGTTAAAAATCAGGCGCCACTTCAGGGCTCTAATGCGTACGCGATAAATCAGTTCTTGAATGGTGTTCGTGCATAAGGTGTAGCGTGATTCTGAGACGCACGAGATGTATAGACGACTAGATTCACTCTACAGGAACGCTGTAGCCTATCCGTAAGTAGAACACTATCCACCGGTTCCTGGGTGCACACACAGCGAGATTCTTAGCCGGGGGTAGTGTTACATGCTGTGACGGTGATAGCCTACCATTGGATTGTAATATGTTTGGAGCCTTAACAGTACTGCCAATGAAGTCCCCACTCCCCCTTCCCACGTAACATACTTTACTCCAGAGCCATGGACCTACATTAAGCCCTACAGTCAAGTACCAGTCCAATGATCCAGACCTGCACAATGTCATCCAAACGTGTTTACATTTCCTGCGGCGGCACAGTGTATCAAAAGTACAAAACGTGTAATTGGAACAGTAATATCAAACACTTACGCTCTCACAGCTTGTTGCAAGTACACTACGCAGTCTCTACTGCGGAGTCATATACTCGACCTGCTTCCATATTGTTTCGACACCCTAAACTGTTCAGACAGCACAGTGACACTAGGGCACAAGTTCAGCAATAAACCGAAAGAAAACGCGAGATTGGAGCAAGCCCAGTGTTCAGCAGAGTGGGTAAACAACTGACAAATTGCCTACCTCAGCAGCATCTTCCATGGCTGTGAACTGAGGACATTCACTCATGACATAACGTGAGATAATGCCGTGAGTAATCAACATTAACAACATGGAAGCCACATCCGGTTAAGCCACCTGCTCTGTCCAAGGGTGCACCACTTTGAGAGACGGCCAACAAAACGTCTTTCTGAGAAAATACTCTTCTGCCTGCCTTTGATCCTTTTCCCCTCTACAGTATTAATAAATGCTGCGAACATGAGATCTCAGAAGAGTACGAATGAAAAGTTTGTCCGCAGAATACACAAGCCTTGAGTTTAGTCTGTCACAGGTTCTCGGAAGATCTAGGAGACGCACTTCCGCTTAGAAACAAATTCTCGGTAAAAGTGTAACAGAGATGCTTATAAACTATAAATTGCATAAAGGCGACACGGTCTCGTAGAACACCAAATTTACCGAACAGGCATTATAAGAAGACACCTCGACAGTTCTGTTGCTTTAGTACTGTATCTCACGTAATAACAGATATCAGAGAGATATGAGCACGTAAAGGACTACATAGTCATTTTTCGTTCATTCCAAAGGAGAATGTAACATGAATTTGCTGCGTAATGGGAGTACAATATACAATTAAACAATTTGCTTACATTTAAGCGTAGGCTTCAGAGGCCACTGTCACTGAGGGTCAATTTATTATGGGTATGTCAGCGCTTTGCCAATATTATTGACAATGCTGTCACATAACCAGAACAAATTTTTTGAGAATCTGCTTACAGTTGTTTGTGAATAGTACGTATAGGTCCTTCTGAATGGAATTATTCTATCATGTACCGTCGCAAGAATTCTTAACATAAATAGAATTCAATTTCAAGGTGCCTGCCACATTAAGTAACTGAGGAAGAAAAACTGTAAGGTACATCAAAACTGAACTGGAAACTGGCCCCGCAGAGCAGAAGACTATATTATTTATTTACACATCATGTTCCTTAAGACTAAATTGAGGAGTAAATCTCCAAGGTCATGGAACTTATCAGTACGTGAAATTACAACATAAAATTAATAACAGATGAAATAAAATGTTTATGAACCCCAAAAAAGGCCAAGCCATACGTTTAAGTAAACGCAATCAACAATATAACACAAGAATCAGATTAATTTTTCAAGGAACTCTTCAACAGAATAGGAGTGCCCCATGAGGAGACTCTTCATTTTCGATTTGAAAGCGGGTGGATTACTATTAAGATGTTTGAATTCTCGTGGTAGCTTATTGGAAATGGACGCAGCAATACACTGCACACATTCCTGCACAAGAGTTAAGAAAGAACGATCCAAATGCAGATTGGATATCTTCCGAGTATTAAATGAGTGAAAGCTGCTAATTCTTGGGAATGAGATGATACTGTCAACAAGAAACGACAGTAATGAATATATACATTGAGAGGACAATGTCAAAACACCGATACTAGTGAACGGGAATCGACAAGAGGTTCGTGAACTTACACCACTTATTGGCCGAGCTTCCCGTTTCTGAGCCAAAAATATCATTTTAGAACGGGAAGACATAAGCGAATGAAAATAAGCAAAGTAGACTATTTTTCGTGTCGAACGATCACTTACTTCAGAAACCGATCGAACAGTAAAAATGGCAGCATTAAGTTTTTGAATAAGAGCCTCAATGTGGGCATTCCACGACAGTTTACTATCTATCTGAACACCTAGGAATTTCTACTATTCAGTTTCACTAATCACGTGCCTATTCTGTGAAGTTGAAACATTGGATTTTGTTGAACTGTGTGTTAGAAACTTTAAGAACTGAATCTTATTGTGATTTAGCGCTAGTTTATTTTCTACAAGCCATGAAATTATGTCATGAAGTGCACTATTAGAAACAGAGCCACACAATATCCGTTACGACCAAGCATAGTGTTATCAGCAAACACAAACTTTTTAGAATGACCCGTAATACTACAGGACGTATCATTTATATAAATAAGGAACAGGAGTGGCCCTAACACTGATTCCTTGGGCAACTCCATTTGAACGTACCCCACTCAGACCCCACATCAACTTTTGCTATCTGTTGTTAAAGTAAGGGGTGAACCAATTGTGAGCTACTTCCTGTATTCTGTAATGGTTCAACTTCTGGAGCAATAATTTTTGATCAACACGATCAAACGCCTTAGTTAAATAAAGAAATTATGCGTAACGTTTGAAACATTTTGTTTACTCCACCCAGTACCTCACAGAGAAAAAAGAATACAGCATTTTCAATTGTTAAATGATTTCTAAAGCAGAACTGTTCATTTGATAACAAATTGTGTGACATAAAATGATCAATTATCCTTACATACACAGCCTTTTCAATAACTTTAGCAAACACTGACGGCGTAGAAATAGGTCTAACATTGTCTACATCATCCATTTCTCTCTTTTTATAAAGCGGCTTCACTACTGACTACTTTAAGCGTTGATGAAACCGACCATTCTTAAAGGAAAAATTACAAGTATGGCTAAGTACAGGGCTAACATGTGTAGCACAGTACTTTAATATTCTGAAAAGCACGCCATCATATCCTTAAGAGTCGTTAGTCTTCAGTGATTTAATTATTGACTCAATCTGCCGCTTATCATTATCACAGAGGAATATTGCAGACATTAATCCCGGAAAAGCATTTTCCAAGAGAGTTGTACGGTTTCCTGCAGAAACTATGTTTTTATTTAATTCACCAGAAATGCTCAGAAAATGATTGTTAAATACTGTACGTATATCTCACTTATCAGTAACAGAAATACTTTTACTACGAACTGACTTTATATCGTCGACCTTGTGCTGCTGACCAGGCACTTCCTTTGCAAAATGACCATATGGTTTTAAATTTATCCTTTGAATTAGATATTCTACTTTTGTTCCACGTACTCTTTGCCTTCCTAATAACATTTTAAGCACCTTACAATACTGTTTGTAATGGGCTACTGTAACTTGTGACCATTTCAAACATTTTGATATAATTCCCACTTTGTACTACATGATATCCTTATCCCACTAGTCAGCCACCCCAGCTGCCTTTTCCAGATAGTACCCCATTTAGAACGTAATAATGGAAATCAACTCTCAAAGAGCGTGAGAAATGTGTTAAGGAAAGCAATATATTTATTATCTATGTTATCGGCACCATAAACGTCGTGCCACTCTTGTTCCTTAATAATATTTATAAAACTTCTCTGTTGGCGTTGGATTAGCTTTCCTACACAGTTTGTAATTATATGTGACATTTGTTTGCGTACAAAAGCCTTTTAGTGTTAAAATTTGTACATTATGATCTGAAAGGCTATAACCCTTTTTCTAACGAATGCTCATTTAATAATGAAGAATGAATTAAAATATTGTCGTTGACTGTTCTGTTGTTCCCCTACATCCTAGTTGGAGAAACACAGTCTGCACCATATCATATGAGTTTAGGAGGTCTACTAACATACAAAATTAATATTGAAGTCACCACATATAACTAATTTCTGGTACTTCCTATAAAGTGAACCAAGAATCCTCTCTAGCTTGATCAGAAATGCTCTGGTCAGAGTTAGGGGAGTTATTACACTGTTTAACAATTACCTCTACATACCTTATAAACAAACACGATTAGAAGTTTAGTTTCACTAAATTCAACTGCCGCTGTACAACATTCAACAGTTCACTAACTTTATCTCCAATACCTTTTATACTTTGATGAAATATGCTAACTACTTCTCTACCTAGATACCTGACCACCTCTGAAGGTGATTCCTTAGTTAGGGGGACTGACTTTAAGCAGGTCTACCTATCAGGTGACTTCAATCTATAAAAGGTGCAGCTCTAACACCAACTACTAGAGGACATTTTCCATGAGTGATCCCACCACCGCCCACTACATTGTCACCTATAAACGTTGCCAGCCTCCCATTCCCATAACTATTGAGGTGGAGGATACAAACTGCATTTCAGCTTTCAGTAGAAATGGAACCCCATATGCTTTCTGTACAGAATAGCAAATAACCGTAGGATAATTTTGCGATGTTCGCATGTTAAGACATGTCTAACAGTTTGCTCACAGTCCATTTAATGAGTGGAAACACTCTTTCATTTCTCGTTGGTTTCCTTTGTAGCTTAATATTTTGTTTCCTCTCTTTCGTTTCTCGTTGGCTCGTTGGTTTCCTTTGTAGCTTACTATGTTTCCTACGGTTGATGAACCTGACTGCTGAACAGCGTCAGTCAAGAATACATATAAACATTACATGACTGTAGAACAAATAATGCTATGCTCAGTTGTCATTACATTATTACGCTGTTTAACAATTACCTCTGCATTGTTAGGCCATTTCTAATGTGAGCGACGTAGAACCACCAACAAAAAGCAGGAAAGGCGTTCGCATGTAACGTAAATGTGCTATTATAAAGAAAGCGAGACTGAAAAAAAAGGAAAGAAAATACACAAACTAAAAGGGGAACGACGTTTTACCCATAGCTTATGGTGTACATTGTAGCGCATATTGTGTACTATTTTGTCATTAATACATTGATAATTCGCTCTAAAACGCCATTTGTTGAAATGTATTCGATGTAGAACCCTTCATGACCACACTTTTGAGAAGAAACCTTTCATGTCCAGTAGTTATTCATATTAATATTTCGGTTCCTATAACTAGGAATTAGCAACCTTTTGGGTCTACAGTAACATACCGTGTAGTAGAAAATGTGGGATGTTTCTCAACAGCTTTCAATTATTGGTCCTTCTAATAATCACCTTTCCGCTCTCCTGAAAAGTTTGTGGTACTGGACATAAGGGGTTTCATATTTTATAAATTCAGTCGTAGTCCCACAATCCGTTGCTAGACCTAAAATTATAGATCTATGGCTACACATTCTAAATGGGACACGAAGTGCCATCGTAGAAGTGTTACGAAACGTTTAGACATTGTGGATGTTTTCCGAAACGAGACGTCCCTCTCCCTCCTAATTCGGCAACCCCCTCCATGAATAAGAATCCTTTGTCGATATTAAAATATCAGTTTTCTAATTGAAGATGTGATTAAACGAAAACTTGTTGAAGATTGTCGTTCACGTGTTTATCTCTTGAATGTGTCGAGTCCTAACTACAGAAATTCCACTAATTATTCCAACCTCAGAACTCTTTGGTAACGGCTAGGATTCCTTGAGAGAAGCAAAAACTTCGAAATTTCTTTAACCAGGATCGTAAAATTGTAAGCTTTCAAGGAATACTCCTCCTAAAGTGACCTGTTAACTAGTGTGTGATTAATTAACTCTCAGCTGCAAAACAGATTGTGCCAATCATAATAAAGTGGGGAAAATGGTTAACCTTCCAGAAAGCTAGTTGTAAGGCACAATCGAAGGCAAGCTGGGTAGTTTCCAATAATTTTATATCTTTCGTCCTCATTAGTCGTCCCATTACACTAGTTAACAAATTTAAACATTTTTTCTGCATCTTGTTGTAAATGGGTGGATTTACATAATTTACGTATGCTGAATACACTGGTAAAATCAGTTTTTCTCTATGACGTCACATTTCCTAGATACACAGCAGAATAAAGAATGATAATAGCGAAAAATGACACAATTAAGTCAAACAATAATACACATTAGGTACATTTCAAATCAATACCATTTTGTATGTTTATATGGGCATGATGCCAATAAAAGGTTCAAATTAGTTCAGAAGATATTTCTACCTTTAATCGTCTTTGGTTTTTGAAAAATGCGATGATGGAACTCTTCTTTTGTTTGCCGTTTGATCACTCTCCCTAACAAGACACCTGCAGTAGTCATCCATCACTGAAGGGTTCGAATGGTCTTGGTAAAGGTGTTCCATTGTAAGAATGTCATAGTGAAAGCGTTCACCATGCTCGTTGCTTATGGCTCCCAAATTTTCCGGGAAGAAATCAAGGCGATAATGTAAAAAGCGAATTTCAAGCGACATTCCACACCCCATATTCGTATGGTTGTCCAACAGATCATTCACAATGGTAACATAGTTTTTGTCTTTTCTCTTAATCTAAAAGCCCTTCACAATATTGCTTTAAATGAATACCAAGCAGATAATTTGATATCTATGAGTTTGATTTCAAAGATTGGATCTTTGAGCAATTTTCTTATTTGTTGTGCAATAAATATACCCTGTTTCAGATTTGTCTCACTTCATTTGGGAAACTTTTCATTTAAGTGATTAAAGTCCTCACCTCCTCTATCCAGAGCTTTTACAGAGTTCTGGATAAGGCGCAACATGATATGAAGGGGAGGCAAAATGATTTTATCGGGCTCAACAAATAGGGTATTGTTCACATTTACCTTTCCAGGAACATATGATTTCCTTATAGGCCATTCTTTGACTGTGTAGTGGTTCTTGGTGTCACGGCTGTCACAAAGGCACAAAAAGCAGCAGTATTTCGTGAATCCAGCATGTAATCCTGTGAGGAGTGCAACAACTTTTAAATCACAGAAAAACTGCCATTCATGATCCTTGTATTTTATTGCCTCCAGCATCAAAGCCACGGTTTCATAAGTTTCTTCCATGTCTACTGCGCAAGCCAAAGGTACCGATGGAAATGCTTTGCCATTATGCAGTAGTACTTCTTTCAAGCTGGTTTTACTGGAGTCAGTTATGGATTATGGAATATGTTGTACACCTAGCTACATTATCAAACCATTGACATCTCTAAATACACACATTGAAATCTGCACATCGAAATGTTGAGCGAAGGAGGTACCTCTTGATCTGAAACAGAAAATTTTTGTCCCTGGAGCTAAAAGGTTCCGTTGTTCAATTCCTTTTGAGTCGTGATATTAAGGGCAGTACTCTTCTATATATTCAATACTTTCTGATTCACTTGACATGGTGCCAAGTTACAGACAGGAACCCCTCATTATGAGGCACAAGCAAATGCACTGAAGATACATTTGGATACTTTATTTTATGTCTAGTTTTGCTTGAATGTCCAGAAACATTTGTAAGACAGAAGTAACAGTTTGAATCATGGTCTTTAGGCTCACATCAGACCATCGGAACAGCGAATGGCATGGCTCGGCGTTTTTCTTTCAACAACTCGGTTGAAGTACAGGTTCTGAAGGCAATACGAGGTACAAAATTTTTATCTTGATCACCAACAGCACAATGAAACTACAATTTATATAACTTATTAACCAAAGCAGTGGTTGGTTTTCTTTGGTTTTTTGGAGTGAATTTCCCACACACGTAACAAAAGTTGTCAGGGTGGTTTGGACAGCAACGAGATTTACTAGTTGCCACTTTTCTTAGTGTAAGTTTTAAACACAAAAAGTTTTGCACTATCGTTCAAAGGAAACACTCACTAAGGATCTCTTTCACACCACTGGATTACCACACCAACCATTTACTGAAGATTCGTAGATCTTATAGCTCTCCTCTGCAAACCAAAAACAAACAATTAAACACCAAAAGAGAACAGCAAAAAGCGAAATACCGAATACGAAAAAAATAAAACCTTTAAAAACTCAGAAATGGTACGTGCTAGAACATTTTGAAAGGTACATCCCGATTCTACACACCAAAATACACACTACTTGATGTATCACATCCCAGATGCAAAATGGCTGTTGACTAGTGTTATCTGAAGCAAAACCTCTTAGTGTGAAGACACCAGTGGAGTGAGAGTCCTAAATATGTGTGTTCAAGAATCTATGTTCCACAGCGAAGACCTTGGACGGACACCAGTGTTTACGTTTCAGAACAAAATACGGATTACTGATATTCGCGGTACAATCGTGAAATGGTCGTACTGGGAAATCCCCACTTCGTCGCTACCTCAGAGATGCTGTGTCCCATCGCTCGTGCGCCGACTGTAACACCACGTTCACACTGGCTTAAATCTTGATAACCCGCTATTGTAGCAGCAGTAACTGATCTAGCAACTGCGCCAGACACTTGTATTATGTAGGAGTTGCCGACCGCAGCGCCGTTGTCTGCCAGTTTACATATCTCTGTATTTGAATATGCATGCGTGTACCAGTTTCTTTGGCGTTTCAGTGTATTAGCTGGTTAAAATAATTTGGTGTTTTTTATGTTTGTTTACGATGGTAATGGTGTACCTTGTGGTTGCCATCTTGAATAATGTAATGGGCCCGTTATTAAATGTTATCTGTGGCTGTCTTAGTAACTCGTGCAGACTATCCTCTTTACTCGAAATATGACGTCATGGGTCAAAGCAGACGGTTTAAATCGGACATTGCTCTATTACCCTAATTTGCAGTCTGGAGCACGTATTTAGAACTTTATAATTGCTAACGGCAGCCTTGTAGATTCGACGTATGGGCCAGATCGTACGCAGAGGCGCCCGCTCGTTCCTCTGGCGTGAGCGGAGGCTAAGGTGGAGGAGAGGCGGCCGTCCCCCCTCGGCCTCCAGCGGCAAGCAGGCCTGGAGCGCCGGCAGCGAGTGCTGGAGTCAGGAGGCGGGAGACGGACGGCTGGCTGCGCGGCCCTCCAGAGCAGCTGCCTCAGGAATAATTAGTGGCCCGGCCACGCCCCTCCAACCATCCTGTCTGCGCCAGCCGCCTCGATCCCGTACAACACAGCTTACTCTCTCTGCGCGGAAGCCTAAAGACGTGTTTCCAATTATTCAAACGAAGAGCTCAGTATCACAACAGTAAACATAATAAGCTAACTGTATCAACACATAATTGCTGGTGTTTGTTTTATGGGCGTGAGACAGTGGTCCAATTCATAACTCTCCGCCTACCTTTTCAACTTCCAATGCTGGAGACGTCTTCAGAAGCTTTAATGACCGAGAAGGCAGTAACAGGCATGAACAAGTGCGGCAAGGCGACTTGTTTATATAGGATGTTCGTATATTCCAGTAATAAACTTCTACAGCATGTAAAAGGAAGCGAATACATAGTATTCTGAACAGGAAGCCATGTCTGAAAACGTACTACAGCTGTTTGAAAACAAATTTAATAGGTAAATATGCAACATTATAGTCATGGTTATGATGATTACGTCGGATCGGCTATGTCATTTGACGTCTATCCTACGTCTCTGACGTATCTACGTTTCTAGTTCCTAGTGGTTTTCTGTATAAACTAGGAAGTATACATTAGGATGTGGTAATCTTGGAATATCAAAAGGATCATAGTAAACGTATTTACCATTTGAAATCTTGTGATTTACCTTATTACATTTTTCGTGGGCTTTAACAAGTACCAGTTCACCAACGTTAAACTTTGAAAGTAGTACTCTCCTTGGTATTCCTATCTCATTAAAGTATTCAAACATTTTATGGAAAACTACTTTTGTCCTGGCTTTCCTGAATTATTTTGAAAATGCATCTAAAATAACTAGAATGTAGGTGAAATTTCAAGCGATTTTAGGTAGGGGCCCATATAGATCCATGGACAGTAGCTCTAAATTATCTAATGGTTTGAGACTCTGCATAGCACCTCTGTTAGTATTGGTGGCCCTTTAGCCCTTTGAAAAACATCACATGTCATTAAACGTTCTTTAATCTTCTTCAAAACATTACTCCTAATTTTGACGACACTTGCTATTTTCTGATGGCAGTTTTTCGCCCCAGAATGTCCATATCTGAAATGAAAGTAATCAATTAATTTTGTTTCAAACTGTGATGGTCAACAGACTTGCCATTCTTCACTATTTTTCCTTTTTCTAATTAACAGCACCCCTTTAAATAATGTGTAAAATTTTGGTATCGGTGGACAATCATTACTGTCAAATTTGGCCTTACTGATTTCCACGCTTCATCTTTGTTTTGGAATCTCTTAATATTTTTACATATATTGGCTATTCTTGTACTACCAGCTACCTCTTTTAAGTACATTTTAAAAGTTCCGTCCTCATTTTTTTTCTTCTAAATTAGTTTTCTCATTGCCTTCAGGTAGCCTTGACAGTGTATCAGCAATTTGTTTTTCTGTTCCTTTCACATCCAATATTTCATAATCGTATTGTTGTAAAAATAAAGCCCAAGAGACCCAAGAGACAGTCTCTGGTTCAACAGTATGCAATCCTTCAAAAATGTGGGAGCTTTATGTTCAGTACGCATAAATAATTACCGAAATTTCTTCAATCCCCAAATTACAGATAACGCCTCCTTTTCTGAAATGGTATAATTTTGGTCATATTTTGTTAATGTCCTGCTTGCGAAGGCAGTGGTTTTGTGAACAATTTCCTCTTGAGATTCCACTTCCTGTAAGATTGATACTACAGTCCTATAATTGTTGCTATCTGTGCTCATTTGGAATGGCAATGGCAAGTCAGAATGATGTAACATGTTATCAGTACATAATTCCCTTTTTATTTCTTCAAAATCCCTTTGGCGTTCAGCAATCCAAACCAATGCACTATTCTTTTGTAGCAAATTATTTAAAGCTTGACTATTACAAGCTTGCCCTTTTGCAAATTTTGTATGAAACCCACCTAATCCTAGACAAGCTCTTAACTGGTTCATGTTGTTTGGAGAGGGACACTTTCCATAGCTTTTAGCATCTCAGGATCGTTCTTTATCCCTCCTGTCTTAATAATCTGTTCCAAAAGTGTGATTTCTTTTCTCACTCTCTCACATTTCTTACACTACAACGTCATTCCTTCTTTCTGTAATGCTACAAATACCTGTTCTAATAAATCGTTATGTCAAGATTTTATACGGTAATGGATGACAGCCATCGCTATGTTCCCTCCATTCTTGAGGGCGATCAACAAATCGTCCACATAAATTGTGAGTCTACTGATCAGTTCCCATTCTAACACCCAATTTAAATCACGTATGAATACAAAAACTTATGTATTTAAACCAAAAGGTACCACCTTGTAATGATAACACTTGCCAGCAAAAAGAAAAGCTGTGTATTTTCTTGAATCGACATCCAGCGCAATTTTCCAGTATCCAGCATCAGGTCTAAGCTAGATAAATATTTGATATCATAGAACCTTTGCAACATTTCATCTAATGACTCAGTACGATCTATTTACAACTTCACTATCTTGTTTAAAGTCCTGGTATCAGTTACCACTCTTACCCCATCGTGCTCCTTACAATAGCCAGTATATTGCTACGCTCTATAACTCTCCATTCAAGTGTCTTGTCAATTTCGGCTTGAACGGCCTGTTTCTTTGCTGTTGGTACCTGACACGAGAAAACGAAAAACGACTCGTGTGCAGAATTTTCTTGTCATACTCAAAATCTTTCATTCTACCAGGAGTATCTGAAAACACACTGTAATTTTGATCCAATATTTTCAGTAACTCCTTTACACTGCACTGGATCCAAATATGCGTTTTCAGTGACAATTTCACGATATTGTTCTAACATCTGTTCTAAACACTTGATGCGTGATAACTTTCAAATAATTCTGATAATCCTTCATTATTTGTATCCATCCCCCTCATCATAGACTAAAAGTCTGGTTCACAGTCCCTATAAAACTCTATGTTCACAGTCCCTTCCTCACTCATGATACTAACAGTTTTATTTGCGCAACTGATGACTACCTGTTGTTTCTGTAGCCAATGTCTGCCCATAATTATTTCGGTGCTAAGTTCCGAAATCACCAGAAAATCGTGTGTAAAAAAGACGCCCCTTTATTACAAATTCTGTCAAAATTTGCATCTTAATCAGTTTTATCTTTTTTCCAGTCACGCCCACTACTCTGATTCCCTGTACTGACATTACCACTATTCTTGACTTCTCTTTAATGTATTCGTAGAAAGATTGAGACATCGCACTAATCTAGGAACCAGTGTCCAATAATAATTTTGTAACCATAAACCTCAATCGGGACTATGGTTAGTTTCATCACTTTCACTTCATTGTTCTCTTGCTCCTCCCACAATAAGTCTTGGTCTACCATTGTACGTCTTCCCATGAAATGGCATTCATCTCTTTACATTCTAAGTCGGGTGTTTCTTTCTTCTTTCCGATCGCAAAGTTCTTCATGATCTTTAGTTGAAGCTTTTTACTAATAATTTCGTCTGGTGGTACCTATTTCTTAGGATCCGTTATGTCTTCCGGATCCTGTATTGACATTACTGCTTCTTCACGGGTCTCGACATTTACAGATTTTATTTCCTCTTGATAACTTCTTTTTCATGTTTACTGTCCAATTTCTGCAACTTTTCACACGAAATATTCTCATTCCCTGATAGTCTTATTTCTATCAGACGGATTTTTTCAGTAAGCTTCGTTTACTCCGATTCTGAATCATTAGACTGATGCTTTCTTCATTTTCATTTAAGTCGGCTTCTAACATGAAAGCACTTCTTAATTTCTTTGAGAACTCTAGATCGTCACTTGTCTCGTAATTGATGTATTTCTTGATTCATTCTATAGTAACGAGTTCCTTTTGTTTAACCTTTGTAGCAGAGAGATTGTTTTCCTCTGTTGGTAGTTCGTCTTCATCAGAACTGTCTTCCTTGTCTTTCCTGACGTCATCAGCTTGCACTTCACAAACATTATAATCTTTGTGGATTTCTATCAGTCCCACAAATTCGTCTTCCTTTAAATCAGGATTATAAATGACAGAAACATTATCCGCAGATTCGTTGTCACGGAATGATTCTTCAGCAAAGTGTAAATCTGCATCTCCTATTTCGTGTCTGCTGACGACCTCTTCATTTTCCCTACCATTAGAGATACGTATCCTCTGCGTGGTGCTTTTTGATTCAATTATATTGGCAACTCGCGTACTCTTCGCAGTTCCAGACAATAAACCTTTCCCCTTTACCTCCTTCCCGGTCGTCGTAACGCTATCGTCCATTTCGTTACACTGCTCAGTACTGTCATATGGATTAATCACGGGTATAGGCCAATTATCAATACCATACAAACTCTCCTCCATCTAGGTTACTGGACATTGTCTGTCCGTAGCCTCTGAATTGGTTACAGTGGGCGATGCCCCGTCTATTGGCTTACTCACAGCCTCAGCTGATTGCCCTGTGATGTCACTCTCCGTCTGCACTACTATAGGATTAATTCTCTCTTCAGCGGTCCCTGCAGCGGCCTGTTAGTACACGAATTATGTCCATTACTAGCCGACTGTGATTCACCTGCAGTACCATCTGTCGTGGCAAGCCTAGTGCCTGGCATCTCATCAGCACCGTACTGCCGTGTATCGAAGCTTCTGTGTCTATGTCGAGAATGTGTCTGCGTTTGGGTCTCCTAAATCTTGTTCCCGCGTCCGTCCAACTCTCAACGTTTGCGTTATTTAGTTTAACTCCTCTCTATGGGAGTTATTTCGCGGCCTATGTCCGCTTTTGCGATGCTTAGCAGAAAATCTTCCTCTGCCTCTTCCTCTTTGAACGTCATTAACCGGAAACTAGTTATCATTCTGCTTATCATTGCTGTTATTCCGATAGTTTATTTCATTCCGGTGGTTATTGTTCTGACGGAAGTTGTTTTCTTTGTCAATCACTATTTCTAAAAATTGCAGAAAAAGTACTGTGGTTACTGCCCACTTATCTTTTGGAATATTCTTGTAATATCTTCCACAGTTCTCATATGATTTCGGACTCACCTCTTCGATTCCTTAAGTGAGCCAATCTCCCATACAATGACTCATTCATTCGGCCTTTACCTTCGAACATTCTAACCATTATAATCTGACGGCAGAGGCTATTTTGTTTCTGCTGGGACCAATACTCGTCTAAGAACTCCTGTCTAAATTCACTGAAGGTCATTGCTTAAGTTAATTCCCCATCGCTTAGCATCTACTTCTAAACCACTAATTACGATATGTACTTTTTCATGATCTGTCATATTTTCAGGAAACAATCTTTCGCAGTTCTTAATAAAATTGTGTTCTCGGTAAGGGTCGAATTTTTCTTCGTCCTCTGGTACCTTGTAAATTGGTGTTCTCTCTACCACATTACAGTATTCTTTAGAAAAGCAGTTTTCATAACCGAGGAAGTTAAATATTAAAATACTTAGATACTAAAGCACAATTTTTATATACTGTACATTTCACTTCAAGGCAACCTCTTTCATACTGGAATTAACTTTCCAAAGCTATTACGCCTTTAACTAACTCTGTTTAGTCATTTAACAGCTTCTAGTAACTTCGCTTCAGTCTGAGTGAATTTTACGTAAGCAGACTTTTACTATAACACTTTGCAATAGTTAAGAAAACTTTTAAAAGCAAGAATAGTTTGACTTTATTTCTCTGTAATGTACTGAAGCATGGACGTGTTATTACTCTAACTAAAATTTTCAGTGAAACAATAAGACA
Source organism: Schistocerca cancellata (assembly GCF_023864275.1). Classification (NCBI taxonomy): domain Eukaryota; kingdom Metazoa; phylum Arthropoda; class Insecta; order Orthoptera; family Acrididae; genus Schistocerca; species Schistocerca cancellata. The sequence continues at coordinate 508,582,603 of NC_064631.1, forward strand.
ATTTTTCTTTAACTATTGTCCTAGATGAAAATATTTATGAACTCTTTAACTTTATAATGTAAAATTACATTTAGATCCACTCTAATCAATTTACACTCTTCCGCTAGAGGCACGTAATTTCATTACGCAAGATTTAGTCCTTACGTGTACATCTACGTGTTGTTGTTGTTGTTGTTGTTGTTGTTGTTGTTGTTGTGGTATTCAGTCCTGAGACTGGTTTGATGCAGCTCTCCATGCTACTTGGGTTGCGTTGTTTGGGGGAAGAGACCAAACAGCGAGGTCATCGGTCTCATGGGATTAGGGAAGGATGGGGAAGGAAGTCGGCCGTGCCCTTTCAAAGGAACCATCCCGGCATTTGCCTGGAGCGATTGAGGGAAATCACGGAAAACCTAAATCAGGATGGCCGGACGCAGGATTGAACCGTCGTCCTCCCGAATGCGAGTCCAGTGTGTTAACCACTGAACCACCTCGCTCGGTCTCTTCATGCTACTCTATCCTGTGCAAGCTGCTTCATCTCCCAGTACCTACTGCAACTTACATCCCTCTGAATCTGCTTAGTGTATTCATCTCTTGGTCTCCCTCTACGATTTTCACCCTCCTCGCTGTTCTCCAATACTAAATTGGTGATCCTTTGATGTCCTACCAACCGATGCCTTCTTCTAGTCAAGTTATGCCACAAACTCCTCTTCTCTCCAATTCTATTCAATACCTCCTCATTAGTTATGTGATCTACCCATCTAATCTTCAGCATTCATTTGTAGCGTCACATTTCGAAAGCTTCTATTCTCTTCTTATCCAAACTATTTATCATCCATGTTTCACTTCCATACATGGTTACACTCCATACGAATACTTTCAGAAACGACTTCCTGACGTGATTACTCTGCTATTCACAGTAAAGTGTCTGGCAGAGGTTTCGATGAACCACTCTCGAAAGGCACGCGGGAAAAGCGAGCACTTAAATATTTCTGTGCGAGCCCTGATTTCTCTTACCGTGAAGACCATTTCTCCCTATGTAGGTGGGTGCAAATAGAATGTTTTCGCAATCGGAGGAGAAAGCTGGTGATTGAAATTTCATAAGAAGATCCCGTCGCAACGATAAATACCTTTGTTTTAATGATTGCCACTCTAATTTACGTATCATGTATGTGGCACTATCTCCCCTACTTCGCGATAATAACAAAACAAGCTGCCCTTCTTTGCACTTTTTCGATATCATCCGTTAGTCCCACCTGATGCGGATCGCACACCTCACAGCAATACTCCAGAATAGTGCGGACAAGCGTGGTGTAGCAGTATCTTTAGTAGACCTCTTGTACCTTCTAAGTGTTCTGCCAGTGAATCGCAGTCTGTGGTTGGCTATACCCACAATCTACCTATGTGATCGTTCCAATTTAGGTTACTTGTAATGGTAATCCCTAAGTATGTAGTTGAATTTATAGCCATCAGATTTGTATGACTTATCGCGTAATCGAAATTTAGTGAATTTCTTTTAGTACTCATGTGAATAACTTCACACTTTTCTTTATTCAGGGTCAATTGCCGCTTTGGCACCATACAAATATCTTATCCAAATCATTTTGCAATTCGTTTTGGTCATCTGATGGCTTTACAAGACGGTAAATGACAGCATCATCTGCAAACAATCCTAGGCGGCTACTGAGATTGTCCCGTATGTCGTTAATATAGGTCAGGAACAATAGAGGGCCTATAACACTTCCCTTCGGAACGCTGGATATTATTCCTGTTTTATTCGATGACTTTCCGTGTATTACTACGAACTGTGACCTTTCTGACAGGAAATCAAAAATCCAGCCTCTCAGCTTAGGTGATATTCCATAGGCACGCAGTTTTGTTAAAAGACGCTTGTGAGGAAGGGTGTCGAAAGCCTTCTGGAAATCTAAAAATATGAAATCAATTTGACATCCCCTGTCGATAGCACTCATTACTTCATGAGTATAAAGAGCGAGTTGTGTTTCTCAAGAACGATATTTTCTGAATCTGTGCTGACTACGTGTTAATAAATAGTTTTCTTCGAGGTACTTCATAATGTTCGAATACAGTATATGTTCCAAAACCCCACTGCAAATCGACGTTAGCGATATGGGCCTGTAATTCATCGGGTTACTCCTACTTCTCTTTTGGGGTATTTGTGTGACTTGAGCAATATTCCATTCTTTAGGTGCGGACATATCTGTGACCGAGCGATTGCATATAATTGCTAAATATGGAGCTATTGGAGCAGCATACTCTAAGAGTAACGTGACTGGTATACAATCTGGACCTGAAGCCTTGCATTTACTGAGTGATTTAAGCTGCTTTGCGACACCGAGGATATCTATTTCTAGGTTTCTCATCTTGCCAGTTGTTCTTGATTAGAACAGAAATATTTACTTCGTCTACTTTGGTGGAGGACTTTAGGAAAATCGTGTTTAATAACTCTCCTTTAGTGCCACTGTCATCAGTTTCATAATTGTTATCCCGCAGTGAAGGTATTGATTGCGTCTTGCCCCTGGTGTGCTTTATGTATGACCAGAATCTCTTTGGGTTTTCTGACAGATTTCGAGACAGAATTTCGTTGTGGAAATTATTGGAAGCTTCTCGCACTGAAGTACGCGCTATATTTAGAACTTCTGCAAAACTTTCCCAGTCTTGGGGGTTTTGCGTTCTTTTAAATTTGGCATGCTTTTTTCGGTGCTTCTGCAACAGCGATCTGACCCATTTTGTGTACCATCGGGTATCAGTACCATCACTTATTAATTTATGTGGTGTATCTCTCTCAATTGCTGACGATACTATCTCTTTGAAATCATTCCACAACTTTTCTACGCTTACATGATCAGATCGGAAGTAGTGCAGACTGTCTCTTGAAAAGGCGTTAAGAGCATTTTTATCAGATTTTGTAAATAGATATACTTTGCGTTTCTTTTTGATGGATGTAGGATTTACAGTATTCAGCCTAGCAGCTACTGCCTTGTGGTCGCAAATCCCTGTATTCGTCACTATACTCACTATTCGTCCAAGGTCCGCTCCCGGTAACTGAATGGTCAGCGCGACAGGCTGTTAATCCTAACGGCCCGGGTTCGATTCCCGGCTGGGTCGGAGCTTTTCTCCACATCGGGACTGGGTGTCGTGTTGTCCTCATCATCATCATTTCATCCCCACCGACGCGCAAGTCGCCGAAGTGGCGTCAAATCGAAAGACTTGCACCAGGCGAACTATCTATCCGACACGAGGCCCTCATCACACGACATTATTATTATTTGTCCAGGATTATTTATTGCTAAGAGGTCAAGTATGCTTTCGCATTCTTTTACACTTCGAGTGGGCTCATGAACTAATTGTTCAAAATAACTTTATGAGATAGCATTCAGTATAATTTCGGTTGACGATTTATGCCTGCCGCCAGCTTTAAACATATAATTTTTCCAGCATATCGAGGATAGATTGAAGTCACCACCGACTATAATTATATGAGTGGAGGTACCTATTTGAAATGATACTCAAGTTTTCTTTGAACTGTTCAGCAACTACATCTTCTGAGTCCGGGGATTCAGTGAAATGACCCAGTTAACAGTTTAGTCCGATTGTCTAGTATAACCTCTATCCATACTATTATGCAGCAACTATCTACTTCAATTTCACTACAAGGCAAACTACTTCTGACAGCAGTAAATACTCTAACACCAACTGTATTTAATCTATCCTTTCTGAAAACTGTTAGATCGTTAGAAAAAATTTCTGCTGAACTTATTTCCGGCTTTAGCCAGCTTCCTTTACCTATAACTATTTGAGCTTCAGTGCTTTCTGTTAGGGTTTGGAGCTCTGGTTCTTTCCCAACACAGCTACAAAAATTAACAACTACAATACCGATCGTTTCTACAATTAACTTACTGTGCTTTACCTGTCCCCGTTTAGATGGACGCCCTTTCTGTGGTTCCCTGAGGCCCTCTAACCTAAAAAACCGCCCAGTCCCTTCCACACAGCCCCCACTACCCGTGTAGCCGTTTCCTGTGTGTAGTGGACTCCTTACCTTCTAAGTGGAACCCGGAAACCCACCACCAGATGGCGCAAGTCAAGGAATCTGCAGGCTACATGGTCACAGAACTGCCCGAGCCTTTGATTCAGACCCTTCAGTGTCGGATAGATCGTCAGTGAGAGAGCACCTGCTGCTAAGAAGGCGAGTACACTGTTCATTTGTTGTATATTTTATGAGCTTCAAACTGGAGTGACTGCAGTAATGGATATGAACTGTGAGTGCTGTGTACAGATGCGAGCTGAGATGGCGACGCTCTGCTCACAGCTCCAGGCTGTGTTGGCTTCTATTACACAGCTTGAGGCTGCTACCTAGGGGCATTACTGTGGGGGGTCAGGCATGGGAATGCGAGAGGAATGGAGCACGTCCCACGTTTCTCCCATTCAGTTCACTGCTCTGGGCGCCCCAGGTACTGCCCTCAAACATATATCTTATTATTTACGCGAAAACAGTTTAAATAGTGCCTCTTTATATTAACTTGGCACTTTGTATGTCTGTAAAACATGATACTCGGATTAATCAAACACCAGGATGGAACCGTTAATGTTTCTTAATTTGCAGCTTCTTTTTCTTGCTACTGGATAGGGGTGAGAAAGACTCTTAAATTCATATGAAAATTTCGAATTGATGTAGTCATTGTGCAGGTGTTTATAGGCATTTGTTGGGAAACTAGCGATTTCGTTTAATATAGCGCTAACCTAAATACATCTGAATTCTGTATTTTGCACTTTCATTCCAGGGGAACTTTTAGTGCGTTCCACTTTAATACACTTAGTAATTATTTTCAGTTAAGCGAAATTCAGTACTTTACATACACTTTCCAATTTTAGTCTATATTATCCTGTTCTTTGAAAACACTCACAAGGAACCCGTTCACTTAGAGGCTGCAAAAGGCCGGTGGTGTTTATGGTATTCGACGCCCCACATGTTGTCGACCATCCAACCACAATATTGGCTGCTAATAGTAACAAGTCTCGGGACTGCAGATATCCAATGGCGAGCACAGTGTGAGACTGCAGAGCGTAGTTGAACTGCTTAGTCAACGAGTGGCTCCCAACAGTGCTACAGTGCTAGTGGGGTGGATACAAAGCAGAGCAATGACAACGATAAACAAAGCTAACGTTGCAATATATCGACAGCAACAGCTGCTGAAGTTGAGATTATGTCAGAAACGAACCCAAGGAATATCGCAGAGTGAGAAAGAAGTGGAAGATGATATTTTAGCGTTTTTGCAAGATGAATCAGTGGAATATTTGGTGTCGTATATGCTCGACTGTGCGGACAATGAAAATGAGGGGTACAACGATGACAATACGTGATTATCAAATTAAAATGATATCGAAACAGTGGTCGAGTCATTTAGTTCGTCATTCTTGTCGGACAGGGAGCCACAAATCCCGTCCCCAGTAAAACGTAGTAAAAGGGCCATAATTGTCCAAGGAGCGGGCACTAAACATATTTACGTGCGTGAAAGATCTTCGGCAGCATATTAAAAAACAATTATGAACAGATTTAGAGTAAGTCCACAGTAATTTGACCTTGTAATGCATAGGAAAAACGATGATATTCAAGGGAGGACAATGCGCACTTGCTACAAAAACTGATGTTTGCACGTGTCAAGGGTGCTCGATACAAATTACAGGATATGCATGATAGTCACCTACAATGTTATACTCAACAAACTGCGTCCGGCACAGATTACAGTGATTTCAAGGGAAAAGTGAAAAGCGTGTGGCACTGCAATCCACCGAGAACCACTGGCAAATTCAGCCTCTGGATGTTTTATTCCGTGCTTATAAAACATATTATCGCACTATAAGCAGCTACGCCTTAAAGGATAGCCGGTTTCACGATAAGCCCCGCGACAGACTGTTTCACATTCAGTTGCATCCCATCACAATACATCACTTCTCATCACTCGTTACAACAATAAGATCCTATAGTGTGGGGCAAGTAAAAGTGACCCGGACCTTCGGCGGATTAGATTACCGACATTTTGTCACCATTTGTGACAGCATTAACGGAGGAAGAAACAACCTACAGTTACTTAAATCATAGATCAACTGCTCATACAACCGACCGAGCCTTGCAGCAAATTTATACAGTCTTCACTCCCGACAGAGTTTTTCCAGAGGTCAGTCTGGTCGCAGCCGTAGCCGGCCATCCTGGTCACCCGATCTGTTAGTGTGCGATTACTTTTGTGGGGGAGCCCACAAGTTTATGGTGTATCGCAACAACCCTCATAGTCTTCAAGAACTGCAGCAGAACATTCTACATGAGCCTGCAGCAATTCCAGCAATCCAGCTTGGGTCCGCATTCAGCAACTTGCTGACCATGGTCCAAAAGTGCCAAGAGATGACTGGTGGTCACTTTCAAATCTGCTATAATCAGATTACTACTGTATATCTTTTCCTCTGCTTTGTTTCTTTGTACCCTGCAACTGTGTACACCGGGCCACTTTTATTTGCACCAGCCTGTATATGCAGTCTTTAAGAGTGGATACCCAGCTGAGCGTCCCGCACGGTTGAAACGTCACTGTCGAGTCGTTTCATAGACTCTTGTCTCACTGGATTCTGTGCATCCTATTCTGTTCACCGCCTGACTGCGATTTAATTTATTAACTCTCCCAGAAAGATTGAGCAATCAAACTAGGACCTATTAAATGATATTATCTTTGATTTTTTTGTGATCCATAGGAAATCATGACCAATATTTATTACGTTTTTCCCTTCATCCTAACCTATGTGTGCGTGAATGTGACCGAATGAATGTTTTTACGAGTGGTTTCGGGTTTCTTTTGTGGGGGACGCTGAGTTGGTTGTCGTCTGCTAGGAGCAGGTGATGTTTGCTTCTCGTTCGGAGGGCAGCAGAAGATGACCAACTTGGACAGAGAGGTTTACCCCTTTTAGTCTGACGTTGATTTGTCTGTTATGTTGGTGGCGGAAGCCTACCCCTCTGGTAGCTTCGGTTGCACCGGTAGTTTGGCGAATCTCGGTGGAGAAAGGACACTGCAGCAAACGGTTGGTGAGTACAGTTTACAGCTCCTAGAGAGGGTTTCTGCTGATAGGAAGTAGGTCGAATGAGAACTTCCCCAATGTTAAATTCAAGGCATATTTAAGTAGTTCAGCTTAACTGAAGCGTGTGTAGTTATGTATTTTCGGAATGTTGCATAATTATGTTGTTAAAAATCGGCGATGATGGTGGTTGAAATTAAAAGTGTGGAAATTGCTTTGTCCCTTTCGAACAGTCGTGGGTATGTAGATGGAATGATTGAATTATTGTGTACCACTTCCCTTTTGTGTGTTTTTCCTTTTTAATTCCGTGATTCTACAATTTTTTTGCGAATTATTTGGTTAAACTTTCTTATTCAGGTGCCAGTCAAGTGTATTCATAGGATGTGCATCATACTCAGTAATGAAATAAATGTGCTACGTAAAAGATAAACTTTGCGTCCTTTATCTTTGCCACTGATGCCAGTTTCCACAATAATTTTCTATTCCCTGATTTTTTGGAGTTAAAATGCTTGCTTCTGATGAACAAAAATTGGGGAAAAAAATCAAAGTGAACGGTGTATTCTCTCAAATTTAAGAAATTATCATATTTAATTAAACAGGCTCATTGATTATATGACATAAAATTCTGTTCATCTTGTTAGTTTCTTTAAAATATAACATTCTTATAATTAAAATGGTTCAAATGGCTCTGAGCACTATGGGACTCAACTGCTGTGGTCATAAGTCCCCTAGAACTTAGAACTACTTAAACCTAACTAACCTAAGGACAGCACACAACACCCAGCCATCACGAGGCAGAGAAAATCCCTGACCCCGCCGGGAATCGAACCCGGGAACCCGGGCGTGGAAAGCGAGAACGCTACCGCACGACCACGAGATGCGGGCTTATAATTAAATTCTTAATTTAAGTAAACTGATAATTTCCAGTTCGGTCTTTTCTTAATTGTTAGGAAGGGCTTGGGCTGGTGGCGACCCTGCAATTTTCCAATTTATAATTGCCCTTGTGAGGTGGCTTAACCAGAAATTGCGCACAAACGTTACATCTCCATTATTCTTGGACGTAACGTATGTCAAGGCTTGGCTAGGATCCGTTTACAGTTCTAATACAGACTTTACAGTTCTACTTCAGTCAATGGGATTCGAGACCGAAGACGAGTCTGGAGACGTCCCAGACAGTCATGGGATACCATCATGACTATCGCCGCCATACGGCTCCACAGCCAGGACTAATGATCTGAGCTGCACTTTCTTTTAATGACACAATCCCTGTGGTTGTCGTCCGTGGCACGACACAGCGGCACGTCGAAAATATTCTATGCCTCATTTTGTAGCCCTTCGTGGCAAACCAAACTGGGCTTACATTTCAGCAAGATAATGGCCGCCAGCACACGGCGGGAGTTTCAACTGCTTGTCTTGATGCTTGCCAAACAGTACCTTGGCCAGTAAGGTTGTCCCTCCCAGACTGAGAACATTTAAATATCTGGAGCATTATGGACCGGGCCAACATCAGCTTGAAAATTTTGATGCTCTAATGCGCCATTTGGACTGAATTTGGCACTTTAACGCTCAGAAGAGCATCCGACAACTCTGTCAATCTATGCCAAGGCGTTTAACTGATTGCAGAAGGGGCACAGATAGATGAACGCGTCATATATAAAATGTATAATAAGTTGTACGTTATACATTTTATGCAATTTTCTTGTTTTGAAAACGGAATTGTCTGTCATGTCTCTGCACTGGCGTGTGACAGAATCTAAGCACTTACGCCATCCAGCTTTAGCGAGCTTGCCTGTCCGAAGCTGTAGTCGCTACAAGTACTGTACAAGTGAGGTTACAAGAGTCTCTCTACGAATACCACATGTCTTCATGTTGTATCTATTCAAATTTTAAAGCTTTTATTCTCATTGTTATCAATGGTATGTACTCTTGAATGAGTCTTTCTTTCATACATATGTTCTTATTTTATGCGTGTGTGTACCTGTGTGTGTTGTTGTGGTCTTCAGCCCAAAGACTGGTTTGATGCAGCTCTCCATGCTGCTCCATTCTGTGAAAGCTTCTTCATCTCCGAGTAACAACTGCAACCTACATCCTTCAGAATGTGCTTAGAGTATTCATCTCTGTCTCCCTCTACGATTTTTAACCCTCCACGCTTTCCTTCAATGCTAAATTGGTGATCCCATGATGCCTCAGAACGTGTCCTACCTATCGACCCCTTCTTCTAATCAAGTTGTGCCACAAATTCCTCTTCTCCACAATTCTATTCAGAACCTCCTCATTAGTTACCTGATCTACACATTTATCCTTCAGCATTCTTCTGTAGCACGTTTCAGAAGCTTCTATTATCTTTTTCTCTAAACTGTTTATTGTACATGTTTCACTTCTATATAGGGCTACAATCCACACAGATACTTTCAGAAAAGACTTCCTGATTCTAAAATCTATTCTCAATGTTACAAATTTCAGCTTTTCAGAAACGCTTTTCTTGCCATCGTCAATTTACATTTTAAATCCACAATATTTCCAACATCATCAGTCATTTTGCTATCCAAATAGCAAAACTCATATGTTACTTTAAGTGCCTCATTTCCTAATCTAATTCTCTCAACATCACTTGATTTAATTCCACTACATTTCATTATCCCCATTTTTCTTTTGTTGATGTTCATCTTATATCCTCCTTTCAGGACACTGGCCATTACTTTAACGGCTGTTCCAAGTCCTTTGCTGTATCTAACAGAATTACAATGTTATCGGCGAACCTCAGGTTTTTTTTTTCTCCACTTTGGCTTTTAATTCCTACTCCAATATTTCTTTTGTTTCCTCTACTGCTTGTTCAGTATACACATTGAACAATAACGGGGACAGGCTACAACCCTCTCTCACTCCCTTCTCAACCACTGCTTCCCTTTCGTGACCCTCGACTTTTATAACAGGCATCTGGTTTCTGTACCAACTGTAAGTATCCCTTTGCTTCCTGTATTTTACCACTGCCACCTTCAGAATTTGAAAGAGAGTAGCCCGGTCACCATTGTGAAAAGCTTTCTTTAAGACTACAAATGCTATAAACTTAGGTTTTCCTTTCCTTAACCTGTCTTCTAAGATAAGTCGTACAGTCAGTATTGCCTCGCGTGCTCCTACACTTCTGCAGAATCCAAACTGATCTTCCCTCGAGGTCGGCTGCTACGATTTTTTCCATTCGTCTGCAAAGAATTCGTGTTAGTATTTTGCCACCGTGACTTATTAAACTGATAGTTCGGTTAATTTTCACATCTTTCAGCACCTGCTGTCTTTGAATGGGAATTATTATATTCATCTTGAAGTCTGCTATTTTGCTCACGAGATGGAAGAGTATTGCCATGGCTGGCTCTCCCAAGGCTATCAGTAGCTCTATCGGAATGTTGTCTACTCATGTGACCTTGTTTCGACTTACATCTTTCAGTGCTCTGTGAAGTTCTTCACACGTACCATGTCACTCACAACTTTATCTACGTCCTCTTCCATCCCCATAATAGTGCCCTGAAGTACATCGCCCTTGTATGGACCAACTATATACTCCTTCCACCTATGTGATTTCCCTTCTTTGCTTTGCTGGTTTCTCATCTGAGTTCTTGATAATCATACAGGTGGTTTTCTTTTCTCCAAAGGTCTCTTTAATTTCCTTGTATATGGCATCTAGACCCCTAGTGGTATATGCTTCTACTTCCTTACATTTGTCCTATAGCCATTCCTGCTTAGCCATTTTGCGCTTCCTGTCTATCTCATTTTTGAGACTTTGGTATTCCTTTTCCCCTGCGTCATTTACTGCATTTTTCTAATTTTTCGTTTCATCAATTAAATTCAATATCTCTTGTGTTACCCAAAGATTTCTAATAGCCCTCGTCTTTTCCCCCAATTGATCCACTGCTGCCTTCACTATTTCCTCTCTCAAAGCTACTCATTCCTTATCTGTTGTATTCGTTTCCCTTGTTCTTGTCATTATTTCCCTAATGCTTGCTTTGAAACTCTCTGAGACTCTGGTTCTTTCAGTTTATCCAGGTCCCATCTGCTTAAATTCCTACGTTTTTGCAGTTTCTTCAGTTTTAATCTATAGTTCATAACCAATAAATTGTGGTCAGAATCCACATCTGCCCCTGGAAATGTCTTACAGTTTAAAACCTGTTTTAGCATTACACAATCTATCTGAAACCTTCCACTGTCTCCAGGCCTCTTCCACGTATACGACCTTCTTTCGTGATTCTCAAAACAAGTGTTAGCGATGATTACCTTACGCCCTGTGCAAAATTCTACCAGGCGGCTGCTTGTTTCACTCCATATCCCCAGTTCATATCCGTCTACTACGTTTCCTTCTCTCCATTTTCCTGCTGTCGAATTCCAGTCCCCCATGACTAATAAATTTTCGTCTCCCTTAACTATCTGAATGATTTCTTTTGTGTCATCGTACATGTATCCATCTCTTCATCATTTGCGGAGCTAGTTAGCGTATGAACCTTTACTACTGCGGTAGGGTTGGCTTCGTGTCTATCTTGGCTACAATAACGTATTCATTACGCTGTTCGTAGTAGTTTGTGGGCGTTCCTGTTTTCTTGTTCATCATTAAACCTACTCCTGCGTTACCCCTATTTGATTTTGTAGTTATAACCTGCATTCACCTGACCAAAAGCCTTTATCCTCCTGCCACCTAACTTCACTAATTTCCACTATATCTAACTCTGACCTATCCTTTTGCCTCTTTAAATTTTCTAACATACTTGTTCGACTAAGGGATCTAACATCCACGCTCGCGCCGTGCTAGGTAGCCGTGCGGTCAAGGGCGCCTTGCCACGGTTCGCGCGTCTTCCCCTCCTCCCGTCGGAGGTTCGAGTCCTCCCTCGGGCGTGTGTGTGTGTGTGTGTGTGTGTGTGTGTGTGTGTGTGTGTGTTGTCCTTAGCGTAAGTTAGGTTAAATTAGATTAAGTAGTGTGGAATTCTAGGGAATGATGACCTCAGCAAAATGGTTCAAATGGCTCTGAGCACTATGGGACTCAACATCTTAGGTCATAAGTCCCCTAGAACTTAGAACTACTTAAACCTAACTAACCTAAGGATATCACACACACCCATGCCCGAGGAAGGATTCGAACCTGCGACCGCAGCAGTCCCGCGGTTCCGGACTGCAGCGCCAGAACCTCTAGACCACCGCGGCCGGCCTGACCTCAGCAATTTGGTTCGATAGAAACTTACCACAAGTTTTCAAAAAATTCCACGCTCCAGTCCAATGCCAGATTTGTTTCTCCTGAGTAGTCCTGCCCGCAGATCCGAATGGGAGACCATTTTGTCTTCGCAATATTTTAGCCAAGAGGATGCCATCATTATTTAACCATAGAGAAAAACTGCATGCCTTTAGGAAAAATTATGGCTGTAGTTTCCTTTTGCTTTCAGACGTTCGCAGTACATGCACTGCAATGCTGTTTTGTTTGATGTTACAAGGTCTGTTTAATCAATCATCCAGACCGTTGCCGCTGGATCTACTGAAAAGGCTGCTGCCCCTCTTCAGGAACCACCCTTTGTCTAGCCTTTCATTGGATACCGTTCCATTGTACTTGCACCTATGGTACGGCTACCTGTTATCTCTGATTCACGCAAACCTTCCCAACAATGTCAAGGTTCATGGTTCATGGGGTGGTGGTGGTGGGGAGGGGGGAGGTCGTGTATCTGTGTATGCAAGTCAAAAAAGTCTCTGTTGTTGGTTTTTATCAAAACATCTGAAGATGGGCGGCACTCGAAATGCATAAGGGAAATAAAAACATTCCGGTAACATCAAGTGTCCATTATTCACGACCTACCAGTTGTTTTAAAAGTTTTTAATAATTGTAATTGAAAATGGTCACACGCCTCTGTAATGACTTAAAGCCACATTAAAAATGATTTTATCAAAACTAGACATAGTTGTCTCACTGGGAATTCCGCGATCGTTCATCAGGCCTACTAAATGAGCAAAGTGATTTTATGCACAGGAATTATTATGAGATTTTTAAAGACCTGTTTTAGGCTTACTCTTGAACGCAGCAGCACGCCCCAGTAAGAAACAGCTACAGCGGAACGGCCCTCAGCGTACTGGCGGCGAGGTGAATTGGGCGCGGCGCAAGACAACTCGGCGTGGCGTTGTATACGCTCAGGCGTAGGGGAATCCACTCAACCACCAATCAAAAACAAAGAAGAGTAAACGCACATTTTCGGAAGGATATCTACATTTTAATTGTATTTTATGTTTCTTTATAAAGAAATTTTAAATTAATGTAAAAATTTTTCGTTTCATGGTCCACTCAAAAAGATTATTCATTTGTTATTTCCTTAAAAATTGTTTTATTAAAAAGAATATTCGCCAATAATATATACGGCGAAATAATAACAGATGCACAATTGTTATAGGTAGAGGGCACTTTTTACTGTTACCAATCAGATTACTCTTAAATACTGCGATATAATGTTGTAACAGATTGAAATTTACTTTACTTATGACAGTGAACAGTGTGTTCTGTACGGACAAGTTACTCTGTAACTACAACATATGGTATGTTGGCGTTTTTTCATTTTGTAAACTAAGATAGTTTTTCACTAACTGTATCTCTCTTATTAATTACATTTTTAACATTTTCTAACAGATCTGAAGATGGGCAGCTAGCCCGAAACCGGTAATTGAAAATAAAGAATAGCGATCGAAGACTGAAACTCCATATTTTAAAAATGATTTTACTATTTCTTTCGAAGAGCATTGCCGATTTCGCTCGTCATTTTACCCTATCTGAACCTTTGCTCCGTTTCTAAAGACCTGGCCTTGGACATGATGTTAACCCACATTAATCTTCTTTTTTCCTATTTGTGTGTGTGTGTGTGTGTGTGTGTGCGGAAAAAAATGTAATTACTAGCTGAATTTCTAAAAACAGAACGTATTCGTATCTTGTCGTAACTCGAAGTAATAAGTTTACTGTGAGATATGTAGCTTGTGTGAACCAGAGGAGAACGTGAATCCTTAACGCCATTCTCAGTTCAATGTTGGGAACAAAACGAACTTGTAAACGATGAAAATTACGAATGAGTGCACAAAAAGCGTAGGAAAAGGGACTGTGTGATTGCGATCTGTCCCCAGGAAGCCAGGTTTCGCAATAGATTGTTTCCCTGGGGCTCTGACGAAGATACTGTACTTTCCGCAGATTAAAAGAGAAGATCAGAGCTAGACGTAAGGGCTGTTACAGTTATGCTAGTAGGTACACGGCACAGGTGAGCAGCGCTCGAAAGGCAGCAGCGGCAGCGGCAGCGGCAGCAGCAGCTCAGGGCAGCAACCACCGGCAGAGACCGCAGGCGGTGTCGGCAGCGGCACCGGAGCAGCCTGGTCAGGGCAACAGCGATCCGCACTCACCGGCGGCCGGCACGCCGCCCACAGCTCACGCCCCGCCCACCCGCACCCTCCCCCACCGCTCACCACCTGACACCCCTCCACTCTCCTGAAACGCACACCGCAGCCGTTCCTCTATCCCGCACTTCGCACCACGACCTTATATACACCCTTCACTGCACTATTTTAGCATTGTGTACCTGAGTAATTATTTAAAACATCTAAAGAGTCTAATACTTCATCTACATCTACACATATAGTCTGCAAGCCACCGTACGGTTCGTGGCGAAGGGTACCTCTTACCTCAACTAGACGTTTCCTTTCCTGTTCGACTTGCAACTAGAAAAAGGGATAAATTTGACTCCTTACGAGTCCTAATTCCTTTCACTTAGTGGTCCTTACGCGAAATGTACGTCACCAGCAGTAGAATCGTTCTGTAGGCAGCTTCAAATGCCACTTCTCTAAATGCTGTCAATCGTTTTTGTGAAAAGAGCATCGTCTTGCGTCAAGAGAATGCCGTGTTAGTTCCTGAAGGAATTTCGCAATACTCGCGGTTTGATCGAACCTACCGGAAACAAAAGTAGCAGCCCATCTCTGAATCGCTTGAATGTCTTCCATTACAATGAAATGACTGAAGTCATGGCATACCTCCCAATATCGTGTCGGACCTTCTTTTGTCCGCCGTACCGCAGCAACTCGAAGCGGCGTGGACTCAACAAGTAGTTGGAAGTCCCCAGTATAAACATTGAGTAATGCTGCCTCTATAGTAGTCAATAACTGCCAAAGTGTTGTCGGTGAAGGACTAGGTACACGAACTGACCTCTCACTTATGTCCCATTAATGTTCGATGGACAGCTCCGCCAATGCTCTTCAGTCCGGAAACGTGCTGCTGCTACGGTCGCAGGTTCGAATCCTGCCTCCGGCATGGATGTGTGTGCTGTCATTAGGTTAGTTAGGTTTAAGTAGTTCTAAGTATAGGGGTCTGATGACCTCAGATGTTAAGTCCCATAGTGCTTAGAGCCATTTGAACCATTTGAGCCAATGCTCTGACCTTTTATACCTTGTATACGGCAGATTACCGCCATCCGTCTCTGTGCAACTCACTATCCCATGACATTTGCCGCCACCTCAGTATAATCTGAAGATTACCAAACACTCGAGCAGTACTGAAAATGGCTCGCACTAGCGGTACGTACACCATCTCCTTTACAGACGCGCCACTCTTTCCTTAAATTATCCCAATGAACCGAAGTCCACTAATAGCCTCTACCACTACCATCCTTACGTGCTCGTTCCATTTCATATCGCTTTGCAACCCTACTCTTAGATATTTAATCGACATGAATGTGCCAAGTAGCATATGACTGATATCGTATTTGAATATAATGGGATTGTTTTTCCAAATGATCTGTATTAACTTATATTTCTGTACATTTACATCAAGCTCCCATTCATCATACCAACTAGAAATATTGTCTAATATCTTGTATCCTCCTACAGCCACTCAACGACTACATCATCCTGCGCACCCAAGCATCATCAACAAACAGCAGCAGATTGTTGCTTACCGTGTGCTTCAGATCATTCATATATAGACAGAATAATAGTGGTTCTGTCACACTTCCCTACCATTGCTCTTATACGAATCGTCACATTATTTTTTTACCTTCCATCCCTCGAGTATGCATTTGATAGTTATGCTTCCGATAAAAATATTGTTTTCATTCCCGCCATCTCAACGTTATTACTTCAATAGCCATTCACAAATGCAAACATGGCAAGGCAGCAGGATTAGACGACATTTGTGTAGAGCAAATAGAACATTTTCGCACTGCAACCAAAGACTGTCTGGCTTTTTTCAAGATCCCGAAATTGTGGCGCAAGGCACGCTTGATAGCGATACTAAAACCTGGAAAGTCACCAACGGATCCGAAGAGCTACAGGCCAATATCCCTCCTTTACCATCTCTATAAGGTCCCTGAGAGAATGATTCTTCACCGCTTAACTGCGGTAGTTGATCTACTTCTTGAATGAGATTTTCACTCTGCAGCGGAGTGTGCGCTGATATGAAACTTCTTGGCCACACAGTTTTAATCTGCCAAGAAGTTTCATATCAGCTCACACTCCGCTGCAGAGTGAAAATCTCATTCTGGAAACATCCCCCAGGCTGTGGCTAAGCCATGTCTCCGCTATATCCTTTCTTTCAGGAGTGCTAGTTCTGCAAGGTTCGTAGGAGAGTTTCTGCAAAGTTTGGAAGGTAGGAGACGAGATACTGGCAGAAGTAAAGCTGTGAGTACCGGGTGTGAGTCGTGCTTCGGTAGCTCAGATGGTAGAGCACTTACCCGCGAAAGGCAAAGGTCCCGACTTCGAGTCTCGGTCGGGCACACAGTTTTAATCTGCCAAGAAGTTTCGATCTACTTCTTATCTCGCAGCAAGCTGGCTTTAGACCAGGCAAGAATTGCACCTCACAAATCCTTTATCTTTCTCAGTTCATAGAGAATGGCTTTGAGCAGCGAAAGATAACAGGTGTTATCATTTGTTGACCTTCTGGCGGCCTTTGACACCGTAAACCACTGAGTATTACTGCACAAAATCTACAACTTGACTAACGACTACGCGCTGACGAGGATAATTGCAGAACTCCTACTGAATCGACGTTTTTTCATGGACTTCCGAAGAAAATACAGCCGATGGAGAAATAAAAAGAACGGTCTCCCTCAATGAAGTGTACTATCACCTGTTTTATTTACTGTGTACACTAACGATCAACGACAGCCTCAAGGATGCAAAAGTTTCATATATGCTGATGACCTTGCTCTTCCTGCCCAGGGTAATCTGTTTGAAGATGTAGCGATAATGCTTACACATTGTCTACAACAGCTTAGTACGTACTATGAAAACGCAAGTGTATTCATTCCATCTGAAACATAAGCTGAGAGGAAACTTGAAATATTCTGGAATGTAGTTGCACTAGAATATTGTTTCCACCCCAGGTCTTTGGGTGCCACTCTCAACCGTACAATAACCTACAAGGAACATTGAAGCTGAAGCAGAAAGTATCCTCCAGAAACTGCCTTCTCCGGAAACTGGCGGTATCGAACTGGGGTACACATCCACAAACATTAAGAACAACAGCTCTTGCCTTATGCTGTTCTGCAGGAGAGTATGCTAGCCCAGTGTGGTACAATTTAGTACAGGCAAAGCAGGTTGATGTAGCCTTAAATGACAGCTGTAGGATTGATCAAAAAGGTTCAAATGGCTCTGAGCACTATGGGACTCAACTGCTGTGGTCATAAGTTCCCTAGAACTTAGAACTACTTAAAACTAACTAACCTAAGGACAGCACACAACACCCAGCCATCACGAGGCAGAGAAAATCCCTGACCCCGCCGGGAATCGAACCCGGGAACCCGGGCGTGGGAAGCGAGAACGCTACCGCACGACCACGAGATGCGCGCTGTAGGATTGTTACAGGCTGCCTAAGGCCAACCCCCATGGACAAAGTTCCATGCCTCGCTGGGATTGCTTCGTGTGACATGAGAAGAGAGGTCGCCGCTAACATCGAGAGGCATAAATCAAATACAGTGATCTCACATCCACTCTTTGGACATCAACCTGCCAAGCCAAGACTTAAGTCCAGGATGAAATTCCTAACAACTTCACAGCCCTTAGAAGGATCAGATGCGGCGACCCGACTCACCAAGTGGAAAGAAAGATGCCAACACCTGTCAAACTGGATGACACCACAAGAATCCCTGCCGCCTGGACACATGGAGAAGTGGGT
The DNA here is from genome assembly GCF_023864275.1 of Schistocerca cancellata. Lineage (NCBI taxonomy): Eukaryota > Metazoa > Arthropoda > Insecta > Orthoptera > Acrididae > Schistocerca > Schistocerca cancellata. The sequence goes on from NC_064631.1 coordinate 508,600,808, forward strand.
CATTTGGAAGTCCTTGAACAGACTACGGACTGAAGTCGCAAGATCGAGGGACACTCTCCTTAAATGGAACTTCCAACTGCCAAATGCCAACACAACAGTGTGCGACTGCGGTGAATTGTAGACAACCCGACATCTCTTCAAATGTAACTCAAGCCCAACCAGCTGTAGCATGAAGGACTTAACGTTTGCAGCACCCAATGCTATCAAAGTTGCCCAATTCTGGGTCAACACTGTATAGTTCTCTTTGGATGTATTGTATATGTGTTCTTTTAGTGTACCTGTGACACGAATAAAGAGAAAGACCTCAATACACGAGCGTTATGTCTCAAGCTGGTCTCGTACATTTATCGCCGTAGCAGGAGATCCACCAAAATGTACATGTTGTTCAGTAACTCGTAGCCGCGTCATACACCGCACTCTGCAACCAATATTTTGGTGCCACTTAAGGATGCTCCGCACGAAGCAGATTCCTTCTTCCCTTTTCCTGCACCAGATATCACGAACTGTCGCATGATGGAACATAGCGATACTGTTGGTACATGTTGTATCATGTCCTACGGTTTACTGTTAGACTCACGAAGTCGGTGCTCCATCTGCAATCCAAAAGCCTTAGCACTATCTGCTTCATTGTTTGAGTGGAAAAGTCATATAGCTTGTAAAGGTCTATGAGAAGAATTGAATTATACAAGTAACAGAGTTTACATGAAACACATTTGTTAAAAAATGGTTCAAATGGCTCTGAGCACTATGGGACTTAACTGCTGTGGTCATCAGTCCCCTAGAACTTAGAACTACTTAAACCTAACTATCCTAAGGACATCACACACATCCATGCCCGAGGCAGGATTCGAACCTGCGACCATAGCAGTCGCGCGGTTCCGGACTGAGCGCCTAGAACCGCGAGACCACCGCGGCCGGCTGACATTTGTTCAATGAATACGTAATGCGATGCAACAGAACGTTAATGATTGAACTATGCGTACTTCTATACATATATGTTCGCTAAGTCACTCAGTCTTACGCTAGATGACAGTGTGTTCCACTTCTTAGGTAAGTGAGCAACTGTGTCAGTGTTTTCAGCAACCAATTACTTGAATTTGAACTGCGGATCATTCTTACAGACAGGATACGTTGTGTTTACTAGGATGCCGAGCTTCCAGTTGAGTATTGATGCATTTTCGGTATCTGTTACAGAACGAAAGTTAGCTGTGGTGGCTGTGTGTTCAATTTCGTACAACATTTTCAAATTTAGTGACTGAATCACATGCAATGAGCATAGTGATAGGCAGCAGTTTAAAAAAAGTAACAAGGATGTCGTCTTAATCGATCGCTATGACGTGTTCTTAAAAACTATCGTATTTTTCAGGACAGAATTCTGCAGTTGATGGCAGAGTGTATCCACTGTAAGGCTAGGCTGTAAAGGTTTGTTCTGAACATTTGTGGAACTCTAAACTGATACAAGGCCGGTGACCCAGACTTGGATATCTGCCTTTGGATGCCACTATGTCATAGAGAGTTGCAACATTCGTAGCAAAATGTCACCAGCAGAGAGCAGAGCTACGTTTGTGCTAGTGCAGCCCCACGCTCGTGATGGTTCTCCTACTCCGCTTACGCTCTGCTCATTAGGCAGCTAGCCAGCGGTGGGTGTGAAATCAATAACGTGGCTGTGTGACAGTCAGTGGTCGTCTGCGGATATCAGACGACTCGCCAGTAGGCGAGAAAAACCCTTAGAGGTTTCTCGTATCAATTTTAATAAGATTTCGTCATTCAAATTTTATCTGCGTTGAGTTTTACTCAAGAAACATCCTTAGGTCTCTGACATTGGCGTTTACGCACGATGTGTCAGCGCTCTGACATCACCAGTCGTATAACCGACGTCAGTATAAGTTCTCTTCAAACAACTGACCAGTATTTCTAACGTATTGTCCGTATAGTACATTACAAGTTGATACCTTACTGGATATTTTCATAGACCAGTCAGTACTGATGTTGCTTCTTCTGTGACACAGTATTATCACTGGAAAAGAAAGACAACTACATCATTGAATGGCGGAGCTCTATGGACCCTGTACTTAAGTTTCGTTGGAATTTCGTTTTCTGTGATGACTCATTCTTGAAGTAAATATCCTTGACGTTGATACATCATCTCTATGTGGAAACTCAGGGACACACAATATGACAAATCCTCTTTGCAGTAAAAGCATTCCGCATGAATTACGAAAAAAGAACATCAAATAGTGCACAACTTAACAATCAACATTAATCACAGATCCGTTTCCAATTTTCTTGTGGTTTACACAAAAATGGTTGCTCAGTTTCTCTTCTACGTCTCACTACTCTCCTCCTTTTACTATACGCTACCTGAAATTAAGATTTGCACGTCGTATTAGATATTATACCAAACATTTAAGTCATACTTCCTAAACTAAAATTACAAATTTTTTCCTTGAGGGCCCTTACCGATACAGGAGCTCTTTCTAAACAAATAAGCAGAGGGATTTCAGCTGGAAGCTACCGGTACCTCACCCTGGGGACCCGCAGTCTCGGTCTGGCTCTCATGAACCCAAGATTGCCGCCACGATCTCAGCCACAAACCATACTGGGGAGGGTGTCTCAGCAATTCTGATTATCCCAAAAAATCTAGGGAGCATCTTACTCGTAATCCTGCCTGCAGCCCTACTACACCTTTTAAAGTTTTTGGCGAGGACGAAGTCGCCAGTTTTAAAACAGGTAGGATGCCTTCCATTGTTGTACCGTTCTGACTGCCGGCAGTGAAGCAGTTTAATGATATTAAGGACGCTCTTCGAATTATTTTTGGCGGTGACGGCGTCTACCTCCTCAGAGAGGTGGTCATTTGTTCCCCACAGGTTAGAAATGAGAGAATTAACGGGATAGGCTAAATAAAACCAAACTTCCTAGAGTGGCTTTATGTGCTTCGTGCATTGCTGCACTGAATGCAAAATTTAGCCACTTAAGTGACTCATCCCACTTATTTTGACCTTTACTGTGATACATTGTCAGGACCACCTTTAAGTTGGGATTGATTAGCTGGGCAAAGGAAGGTTGTGGAAATTAGGGTCACACGTTTAACTGCATTCTGAAAGCAAAAGTGCTTGAATTCTCTAGAAACAAAAATGGGTCCTTTATTACTAATTGAAACCGTTGGTGGGTCAAAACGTGCAAAAGTTCTTCCCAAATTGTTTATCATTATGTCCACATTCATAGCCCTACTGGGGATCAGCCATGAAAAACGACTAAATGCATCGACGTCCCCAAACATATACGAGGGTTTGTAATAGTGGCAACTATTTATTTACAGCTAGTACAAAATAGATAAGTGTTTCAAAGTTTTACTGACGTACAAAGTCGTCACCAGCATTGTGTATAACCCGTTGCCATCGATATGGAAGTCCTAGGATACTCTTAGCAGTGCCCGTTGTGTTGACAGTTCGAGCAGCGCGGCCTAGTGCCCAACGAATTTGTAACACTTCTGAAGCGAATGCCGTGAAGTGTTTCCTTCAGTTTAGAAATCGAATGTAACTGACGACGGCTTAAGCCATGGGAGTGCAGTAGGTGGTGTAGCACTTAGCACCCCCATCAGTCAAGCAAATCAGTAACAGCTTGCATTGTACGCGCTTGAGCATTGTCCTGCAAAATTATGGTCAGGTCCTGCAGAAAGTGTCATCGCTTCTGTCTCTATGCTGCTCATTTGTGGAACACAACCTACGTCCAGCTAAGAAACAGACTGCACCCCGCGAGTACATGGACAGGTTTTTAGACGGTATAGTGTACGGCAAGATCCATGCAATAGAGTCTGGGGATGTAGCTGAATTCGGTTTCGGACTGGCTGGTACAGCACAATATTCGTACAGTAGAGTATAGCAGTTTCCGGACATGGTTTTGGAGGGATGGTGCAGCGCAATAGCTGGAAGGACTAGTGTATCGTAGTATCTGAGCGTGGAAGCGATATTGTGCGGAGCGGAATAGGGTGGTACTCGAGGGGGCAGTCGCCTCCCCCCCCCCCCTTACAGACACATTGTGCACAAAATAGAACAACTGGGCGAGGATCTAAGCAGAGTTTATGACCGGTAATCACGTTACCGAAGTGCAATCATCTCGGATTTGTAGAGTATAAAAGGATGCATGGTGGCCGCATCTTATCAGTCTTCTGTGGTAGTTGAAAGTGTCAACATGGAGTCCTCCAAAGTGCTTAACATGCCTAAACTATTAGGGAAGAGGACGAGACCAACTAACGAATGCTTTGGCTTGTGGTTACTACTGGAGAACCTGGACAATCTTGTTTCTGAGATTGTAACGTAAACTACACCGAAAATGGTACCCTCCTTAGCAAGAGTAATTTAAATGTGCTTACTCCTATTACAGAGCCCTTTCGTTATAACATGATGGCAGTTAAAATCTGTGATCAAGAGGACTTTCAGAAGCAGAGAAGGGACGATCTGTAGCGTTAAAGAAAGAGATGTGTGGCTCATTTAACTATTATCTACGTAGTAAATTCTCCAAGTTCGTCACCACAAGACATGGTGTCAAGGCGAAGCTGCCATTTCTCCTACATGGAAGCGACAGTGTGAGAGCAAGAGGAATATTGGACAAAATCGGCAAGGAAGCATTGGAGACGATTTAGAAGAAATATAAAAATCCTGTGGCTATACCATATAAAGTGTAATTAGCGGACGTGAAAAAGGATGTTCTAATGGGAGTTGCCCGGAACATTGCAGCAGCTACTTATAGACGGTTATTACATTTCGTATTTAGACACAACGCAAGACTTTGCCGGAATTTTTAATAAATCAAATGGAGATGTGCGATTACCTATCAACCCACGACTTCTGCATGGAAGGAGAGCATCAGGGACGCAGCAATGTGATTGTGGACAACAATAAAACAGATGGAATAGACTGTTTAACGTGGATGAGCTCCAATTGTAGGGTAAAGGTATATAACAAAGTTATGTGTAAAATTACAAGTCCAGGAGTAAACAAAGTTATGGGTAACCATCTTATAGATTTTATAAAGTGTCCAGACAAGCGACTACGGGGAACGTTTACGTCTTCTTTGGCTAAGGAGCATGGCATTACCAGGCTGGAGGCCACAATATACAATTACAGAATGGACCGTGTGTTCGATCCAGTGCAAAGCTGTTTAAGTGTATTAGACACCAACAACCAGTATTTACAATGTGTTCCAGTTTACTCTGTGCCAATAGCATCCGTGTGGTGTGAGCTAACTAATAATTTACAGAACAGTTACTATGTGGTGTTTAACAACGTTCTACAATTTGCCTACTGGGGTAACAAGAACACCCAAAAATTGACCGGTGTGCATGTAAGTCTGCCTGACTCTCAGCACCGCGAAAAGCTTATAAGTTATGCTCTGTCTGCATACTGTTTTAACTATCTACCTGTAAACTACGTAGAGGTTCTTAACTCTGACTCCAACAAAGACAATATGAGTATTACGGATAAGTGTTATGTTAAAGCAGGACAGACTTATTTTTCTCAGTCTAGAACCCTGTTCTCCACAATACCTTCCGATATAGATATCGCCGCATTGGGACTGGTTCCTACAAATAATATTATACCGCAAGACTTAAGAAAAATGACCAATGTATCAAACAGACTTAAACCATTCCCCATTAAAGAAGTTACTCCTTTAAGTGCAGTTAATATATTTAGTGTACGGAAACGAAAACTGGAAATGGAGGTCCTCGAAGTAAAGAAAAGGAAACTGGAGTATATGGAGAAGACAACTGCTATAAAGGAGGAATATAAGCTGCAACTGGAAAAGGAAGAAACTATTGCCGATGTGCAGGCCAGGTTTACGTACGGATTTAAACATTCTGTATGGAGAAATCTGACTACGAAGGGGGAATACAAGACAATACAGTTTACTGTAAAGAGCAATGGTAAGTGGCCATATGTTGGTGTACTGGCCGAAATCAGTGGAATCGAGAACGTTTACTATATTAAGGGACACACGAAAAATGTGTTTATCAAACTCCATTCCTTCTTAGAGCTGCTTAAAAGGGATTGATAAATTATATCTAATTGTGGTGGGCTCAATGTCATACACTTAGTAAGAGAACAGCCGTTTCCAGAGCTTAAAACCAACGGAATAACAACCTTTAACGGCAAATCTTTTGAAAAAGTTGTAAGCTTAAAGTTCTGTACCGAAATATCGCAAGCATGTGCAGCAGAAGAACTTGCAGCTTATACCGAGGAGGATGTGGAGTGTTATAACAAGTGTCATGCAGGAAATAAGAGGAAGAATTAAAGTCCCCGAATGCTCTCATCTACAAGAACTGCCAGAAGGAACAGAACTAATTATTAAAGCCTTGAAAGAGGTAGTTTAGAGGAAAAAAATTAGATATATACTGGAGTTCGAAAACATACCTTCTCTGTGTGATTCTTGAGTTTCTCCCGGCGTGTTTGATAATCAAAATATCCACGGGTATGCTGCCGGTCTATAGTATGCCGGTCTATGGAGTATGACCGCACGAGGATTCTGGTACAGACGTCGAGATACTGGGACAGCGTTGTTAGAGAGGCCATCGAAATTCGCACCAATGACGACCTCATAAACCGGGACTGTGGCTATAATCTTAGCAAGGCTTGGGAACCAGCGATCGGGTTAATCAAGAGTAAATCGAGCAGACGTATAGTTGTGACGACCACGGCGGACAGAGCCATCACACCGACGTCAACTCAGACGCCGTCGCAATCTGTTCCACCGCGCGACCGTGGCGCTGGGCGCGGACGGCGGAGGGAGCGCGCCGCGGGCGGAGGGTATTTAAATCGGCCGCCGCCGCGACCGAACCCAGTTCCCTCTGAGCAGCCATAGCGTACGGATCTCCGTGCCGGTACGTTCACAGGAGCTCAGTCCGTCAGTTCACCTGATGATGGCGACATGTTTGATCGCCGAAATATTGTGCCCGTTGGACACTATAGACCGGCAGCATACCCGTGGATATTTTGAATACCTTCTCTGTATTTCTCAAATTACTGGCTGGAGAAAGAAATCGATGATTCAGATGTGGATTTAAGTTATTTATACAGGAGATTATTAAAGCTACACCTACCAAAAATAAGGAATGAGTTGTTTTCTGTACGTAAATGTATATGCAAAAGTTAATAAAGATTTGGTACTAGAATATTTGCTTGTCTTACTCTCTAATCTACCAAAATTTCTAAGACATTTCCTATATACATTGATCCATGGGTATGTATTTCGGTTGTCGAAAGTGGGTATTCGGATGACCTTGAAAAGTAGTTGAAAATAGGTAGTCGAAAGTATAGTGACCCCCTTTTCTTACCTATATGCACAGGACCAGAGGGAGTGTCTTTCGCGACTTAGTACAGTCTGTAGGATACGATCATTCACACAGAGTATAGGTGATCAAACTTTAAAGTGGCCTATGTGGTGCCTGTATATTTAATAGGATCGTTCCACAAAGACAGCAGAGGTAGCAGAGCAGTTGGAGGTGTAAATTCGGTGAGGGACTTGGTATACCGTTAGGAATTCTTGGACGGCTGCCACTGCGGTATTCTGGGGTGAGCATTGCGAAACCTCTTTCCCCGCGCTGCACCGCACCACAGCCTTGCGTCATTGCACCAGCATCGGTGCCTGTGTGACTTCTAAATCGGATGAGCTTTTATAGTTCGTAATTTTTCTCTGTTTGGGTGTATAGAATAAGGATGATAGCACGTTGGGCTAATTGATTTGAATGGACGCGGATCTGTAGTACTTGTATGTAGTTTGGGGACGTACCACATTGCGCGCGTTTCCGCCAAATGATCAAAACACTGTTCTGTTGCACTAACTCAGATCGATCCGTTTCTACACGGGTTGCAGAAGGTGGTGGGTCTGGTTTTCTCCCACCTGTACTCAGTTCCGACTTAAATTGAAACGATCACATGTGGAAAGCTGCAGAAATGGGAGCAGTTACATGATGTGTAGGGTGTGACTAAAACCAGGTTGTAGATTTACTGTAGCAGACAGGTTCGAGGAAGGTGACTCGTTTCGAGATATGAGAGTGCCAGAAATATGATTCACTTCTGGGTGTGATCCGATGCAGGTATGTGCTTGAATGGAAACACCTGATTCCAAATGATGGACATCATTTCTAGCGGATGGTGAAACACTAGAGATCAGAAAACGGTTGTGTACATTTCATACGACCTTAACCGGCATATAATCTACTACTACTGATTGTGTTCCTTCTCAATCAGTCATCGCCTATAACTCAGTGGATATATAGCAGAACCTCTGACTTGGGATCGAGACAGAATGCTCTAGAAATACTACAGAATTATCTAGTTGGCGCGGTGTGAGGGAGTCGCAAATACCGCTTACATACTATGTTCCTTAGCCAAATCACTTTCAAAATGCGGTAATTTTATCGCGAGGGTGCTTGAGCTTACACACTCCTACAATCACTGTCACGGTATTTGTCCAGAAAAAAAACCACCTCATTCAGAGGTAATGTCGTATGTCGATTCGTAAAGCAGATATAACTTTTAACCTGGATACTCGTGTGCACCTGTAGAACCAAGATCGCTTGTGACAGTAACATACGGTAGTTGCTGCGATCGGATTTTTTAACATCTGGCCGATTACGTGTCTCTTTCTAAGAGACAGTGATAGCATTTGCTAGAAAAACAATAGAGAGATGCCCACCCGTCGCTGATTTTCGGTCAGTATTTTTCGTATCATAGGCAATCAGTTACTGATGAAGTATTATACGTAGTAGTAGTGGTGGTTGCGTGATATGTTCGCATTTGAGCATCAGTATGCGTCTGTGGAACGGAAATGACTACGTGCAGTCCTAAGGAGGGTATGGATTTGACTTGGAGTACCGTGATCGCAAATGAAAAAGTATGTCAAATTATAGGAAACGTAGTGACATTTCTATTTCCAGTTCCTGTAATGTTATGTGAGCCTCACTGCCCTTTTTTAAATTAATTTGTGTCTGATTTTATTCTGAGAAAGCTCAGTAATGTATCTAAATACCGTAATTGTAAATTTGATTCAAAAAGTGCTTGAAGTGAAGTGAAGTGCAGTTGGATAGCAACAAACTCTTTAGCGCGCAATCCCCGCAACGATAGTTTTTGTGATTGATTCATTAAAAAAAAGAGGACTGTCAATCTGTATCTTGTGGAAAGAGGACGTGTTGCTAGGCCGTTGCTCAGAACGCATTGGTACACTTAATCAAAACTGATATTTTAGTGATAAAAACGAGTAAGGTACGTGTAAGAGTTGTCAAACATCTATGTATTCAAATTTTTTGCAAGTGAAGAACAGAAATATCTTGTTTTTGGAAAAGGAGATGAACTTCATTGTCGTCGCCGTCTATCAGTCGACAGAACTGTAAGTGTAAAAAGTTCACTGAAATACAGGAAAAGAAATGCATTCTCTATAGTTTTCATTCAGTAAGTAACAACCTCTCATAATTTCTTAATTACAGTAATTGTATTATTTTCTTGTACAATAGTATGATGCTGAACTCCACTGACCAATTTTGATGTAGCAGGACGCGTAGTTTGAAGGAATATTGTGTGACAAGCAGTCTCCTTTTCTCACGAAAAGCAGATTGCTGTTTGATCTTATTTACTTCCAACAGTGGTCCCTTAGGTATGAAAAGCTACGAAAACTTGGGCTCAAAGCTATCCGCAATACGGCCAAGTAACTAACAGAGTCGTATTTTAAATCTTAAAGAACAATAACTTCCTCCAAATTGTAATACGCCACCAACTGGTGCAGAAGCCAATCATTCAAGGAGGCAGCAACCAAAATTCAAGTACCAGTTACGACTTAAAGTAAAAATCTCAATCAAAAATCAGTCTCTCTCTCTCTCCAAACACATATATAAATATTCATATTATTAAGATAAAAGTCATTTTATAAGCCACAGCCGACAGCAGGGTGTATTTTCGATACTTCACTCATTGTCGAATGTCGTTCAATTGAGACCGCGATCGTAACATTTAATTGTAAGTATAATGATATAACATGTATGTGACCGGTTTTCTGGAATAATTCCACGTATGCATGGCCTGTGGTGGGAACAATTCACATTTCCCGTTAACGGCAGCAGCTGTCCAAATACAGATGCCTGTTGGAGTGTAGGAATGTGTCTGAGTTAACTTTGCCATCCTCTGGACGACCGAATTGCGAACTAATACTTAGTATGTGTTGGGCGGCTTTAGTCATCGAGTGGAAATTTGAGAAGATTGTGTAAGGAAGTGCGTTTTGCGCTGGACTGTTATTCCATCCCATGTAAATTGTTTGGTTGACTGATTCTGCACATTTCGTGCCTTTATTCAGTTGAAAGAAGAGTGATTGTGGTGTGTGCATCTGGCACGTGGAAGAAACGTTTTCCTGTTCTCTAGACATGGGGAAGACCTCAATTGGCTAGTAAATTATAGGGGTGATTTGGAGTGTGTTACATCACCAACATCGGTATTCGAGAGTGGAAATATCAGTTTCCTCTATTTGTTTCTTTGTACTCAGTGGTTTACAGCATGCTGCACCTAGCTAAAGTTTGGGATTTGTAGGGAAGTAATTGCCATTCTATATCTTGGGAATTATGTTGCGCTAGCGATAGGTAGGAGGCAGCCTAGTGCTTGATATCGAGAAGTACTGCGAAAGTGGAATAATATTATGGTGAACCATCCGAAAATAGTCTGGAGATGACTGTAGAAAAGTGAGCAGGTTTGGAGCATAAACAATAACGCGTTTGTGCCGAGGGGAAGCAATCTCGAATTAGTAGACAAGTTCTGAGAGAGACTTCGGTCTGCTGAGGATGCTCTTATGTAAAAGGGATGATTTTCTATGGCACTGAATATCACGTCTGTAGAAAGAAAGAAAAGGCTGACGGTGCTTTACTGGGACTGGGGAGCATCGTGACATATAACCTGTGTGAGTGTAGGCGTACCATTATTTTTTCGGGTGTTGTAAAGATGTAAAAGATAACTGCACTGTCTGTGTAAAATGTGTATATATTGCATTGTAAAGTTGGTGTGCCTTATGTTGTGGCTTGACTAGAGAGGATGACTGTGTGTCCTATCGTGAGGACGTATGGATTCAGCATATCGATTATCGTGAGAGATTTTTAATGTGGAAAATTACGTCCGCTGTACATACTGAGATTGGTTCCAGAAGTACCGCCGTCAAGAGGAGACAATAACTGTACAACAATCGGTGTCAGACCGTAGCAGCAATCGTAATATTTAAGTGTAGTTACACTGGTAGATTTGTTCCTGGCTTCCAATATCCTTGTGAGTTTGGTATGTATTTGATGATCTATAGACAAGTTTACAGGTTTAACTGTCAGTGCACTTTAGCGATCTGTGCAAAATAATTTTACCGCCGACAGTCGGAGAAAGAAGAGGCGGACAGTGCTTCGATACTGGCGGCGTCAGTAATTCGATGGGTAAATTCGATAGGAGCCAATCATAAAGCTCGATTCATTCACATCCTTTGTGCTGGGATATAGGAGCCTCTATATTGTGGTGAGAACATTTGCATATGTTGAGAGCAGGAAGGGTAGCACGTGATGGAGTGGGTACCATGTTAGGTCTGAGAGGAAGACTGCATTCGGCTTTATTCTGCGTTATTTTCGTAAAGAGGTTCTGTTATGGCAAGAATTTCTGTGCATATAAGCTGAGACAACATGAAAACACTTAAAAAAGCGCACATTAAGTATTTCTGGGACAGTATGAAATTTATTAGAGTTCGACTTGGTTATTATTTTAGATAGCAATGTGGCTTCAGTATAACATTGAGAACGTTGCTAGATGTGCTTGCGATGGTAAGTAGCTACACGCGGCAATGCGTCAGCCACATGTCATACATGGTCCGTTAGAAACGCTAAGGAGAAAGCAGATTGTGAAATTGTCAAACAGATTTCTGTAGTGTCTTCGCTGGACCGCAGTTAGAGGGAGGGTAGCGACGAACCCACGTGTGCAGCTCTGCTTGGAACATGTGCGCTCTGTAAATAGGTCTATGCACCCATCTGATCGTGTCATCGGCGGTGCCTAGATACAACATTCACCTGCGTTCAGTGGCGGCTCGTGGCTACACTCCCGCCTGATCACGTCAGAACGTGTGTCTAGGTGAACACGTATTTGAATTTCTCAGAAAACAAGTATGAATGCGATGTCCCCACCTCATTCAAGCGGGCATCTGTGCATGGTTTGACAGCTGATGACCGCGTCATATCGCAGTCCGGTGGACAGGGTGTGGGGGTCGGTACTTGTGCACATTGATTGCATTGTGTAGGCTGTGCTGTGTACTATTTGGACAGTTTACGAATACGAGCGCGTCTACACATCACTGTGCTGCATTATTTAGGAGCAGTTTGTGGGTCTGTACTGAAATTATTTCAGAAAATTAGGAGTTGTTTGCATGTCTGCAGACTGTGTATTGTGACCCCAAGCACATCTGGGCGAGTGTCTTGCGTCAGTGTGATAAATATACTCAATCCCTAAATAAAATGTTCCAAACTAAATAGAGTGCACCCCTTTCATACTTTCCCCAGCAGCCCAGCGCAGCCTCAGTCTTTTTCACGCCATTTTTTCCCTACCGACCACCATGTGAGTTTAGCTCATAGGACGGATGACAGAACCCACTGGTGGCAGTAATGCGTACTAGTTCAGTTGGAGTCTAGATCTCATGGTGGTGACATTGCTTGGAAAATAATAAAGACTTATGTTTAGCATAGGCAGAGTCGTTTGCCAGCCATTCCGCCCCACCATCTTGGATGACGTCAAGCACTGTGCCAAAAGTGACCTACCTTCCCGCCATTTTCTTAGGTTCGCAGTGAAACCTCAAGTGACATTTGTTTACCACAAAAATTCAAACTTGGCGCCAGTTCATAGGAGGAAGTGGCGGTCGGGTGACTTAGGTTAGTGGAGGTAGGCTAAGTGAACTATATTCCCACGATTTTCTTAGCTTAGTTTGGATGACCATCATATGAAGAATTATTCTGTAGGAATACAAACTTAGCACCAGTTCACAGAAAGAAGTGGCGGTCGGGTGGAGGTAAGCCAAGTGAGCTATCTTCACATGATTTTCTTAGCTTAGTAGAGATAACCATGGTGTGATGCATTATTCTGTTGGAATTCATACTTGGCGCCAGTTCATAGGAAGAAGTGGTGGTCGTGTGACTTAGGTTAGTGTAGGTAAGCCAAATGAGTTATCTTTAAGCGAATTTCTTAGCTTAGTAGATATAACCATGGTGTGATGCATTATAATGTTGGACTTTGAACTTCCCGCCATTTTTTCTTGGTGAGGGGACATGACACTTTCCCACCAAAATTCAAACTTTCCGCCAAAATCAGCCATATTGAATGACATCACAGTGGCCATCTTGGACGACATCATGCACTGTTGCCAATTCTACACAACACCACCTTGGATGATGTCATCAGCGCCATCTTGGATACATCTGACAACAATGTAAAGTGTTTCTGTGCATACTTTGCCCCAATATTCATGTTTACATTGAGATAACTCTCACCTGCATATTTCAAAAAATGGAGTGGTCCAAATATAGTATGCTTGTCCTGCTAATCGGCTTGATTTTCTCCTTCTTCTGTAGGCCATAAACGTTAACCGATATTCCTCGATTTTGTGCCTCAAATTTTCATATGTCAATACTGTCAAAGTTTTAAGATCTATGCATGTTATGACCTATTCTGGATTGAGATGTATGCTGCGGACCTTTTGTGTAATTTTTCTCACAAGCCAGACTTGGTCATGCAAAACAAGCATTATATTTTTCACTTTGAGCGTTAATGCAGGCCTGCTTCTTTCCAATAGCCACATGGAGTTTGTAAACTGGACCCTCCAGTTAACGGATGGTGGTCATGAATATGGACGTCGAGGTGTGGTATTTGGCTGAATGCATTAGCTGACCCTCTTAGTTTCATCTTGGAAAACCGATGTAGTGAAAGATTTTCTACTTAGCAGCACCCTGCTGTTTGTGTGGGTGAGTCAACTTGCAGCAGAGCACTTCACTACATTTAATGGCAATTATCATCGCTCTTCTAGGGCTTAGAAGAACTATGCCGCTTGCACCAGGAGGCTTGCTTCCGGAAACCTGATTGGGTCACGATACCCCCAGCCGGATTCTCAATTCTAGTAAATGAGATAGGCCCCTCATTGGCCCCAGAAACCGCCGCTTATTCTAGAGGGGTCATGACGCTGATAAACTGATGCCCTTCATTATCAGTACTGGATAGAGCACTACTGTTAGCCACAGTTTCATTATCATTAATACTACAGGTAGGTGATTACTACGTCGAGACTGTGGATGAGGGCACTGGAGATGAGGCACCATCGAGGGAGGGGGGGGGGGGGAGGAAGGCATGCGCCGAGGCACACAAACCTTTTGTTGGCGGCGAGGGCACTCAGCCAGAGCGTGAGTGTTAGGAGACAGTGGCGGCGACCTCCTGTGGGGGCACCCAGGCTGCAGTGAGGGCGCTTCATGATGCTCAGCTTATTGGAGCATACACCATCACCAGACTGGGGGGTGGGAGATCGTTGCTCTGGCTGAACCACCCACAGACACCAGAGGCTATATGGTGTTGCGAGGGCAGGCACTGCAGCAGTTGCAGCCGCCACTCGCATGGCAACAAGTGACGCTTTGCACGGTGGTGCACGCTACTCAGGTGTGTGTTTTACACCTGCCCCACAACCACCACTCTAGGTGCATGTGGAACAGTGGAACAGTAGGCTCTTGGTGTCACCTCTGTAACATACGAATAATGCGAAAATTTAAGCACAATATATGCAGTAAACAAACAATGACCATTCCTGAATAATAATTACATTCTGTAATGATGACAGTCACATTATAATCACCTTTTAACATTCTGGGTCCCAGGACTGAACAGTTCAGTCGATCTTTCTGGTAGTCCTTCCACCCAGTTAAATATCTCCATCTCCTCTTCGAAAATGGAGAGATCGCACTGCCTTTCAGCAGCCACCTTCTCATGGTCCCACTCAACATTTTCACCCTTGCTGAAATTGTTGTTTCTGTTGTTGTTGTGGGTCATCGATACATCTCATGGAAGTCGTCTATTACAAGATATTGATTATTAGAAACAACAAAAAATTAATACTTAATTTAACCACAGCGAGATACTGATTATACATAACCAACAAAAAGTTAACTAAATATTTAAAATGTCCATACCAGATGGAAGTGATTGCTCCTGGTCATCATTGTCGATGCATATGAATGCTTCAATAGTAATAAAAAGAACTTTAGTAACCACTTGTTACGAAAGTGTATTACAATTTCGAAAAATTTTGAATGCTTTGCTACGAAATTTTATAACTGTCGCAATTTCAACTCATAAATACACTCCTGGAAATTGAAATAAGAACACCGTGAATTCATTGTCCCAGGAAGGGAAAACTTTATTGACACATTCCTGGGGTCAGATACATCACATGATCACACTGACAGAACCACAGGCACATAGACAAAGGCAACAGAGCATGCACAATGTCGGCACTAGTACAGTGTATATCCACCTTTCGCAGCAATGCAGGCTGCTATTCTCCCATGGAGACGATCGAAGAGATGCTGGATGCTGTCCTGTGGAACGGCTTGCCATGCCATTTCCACCTGGCGCCTCAGTTGGACCAGCGTTCGTGCTGGACGTGCAGACCGCGTGACGACGCTTCATCCAGTCCCAAACATGCTCAATGGGGGACAGATCCGGAGATCTTGCTGGCCAGGGTAGTTGACTTACACCTTCTAGAGCACGTTGGGTGGCACGGGATACATGCGGACGTGCATTGTCCTGTTGGAACAGCAAGTTCCCTTGCCGGTCTAGGAATGGTAGAACGATGGGTTCGATGACGGTTTGGATGTACCGTGCACTATTCAGTGTCCCCTCGACGATCACCAGTGGTGTAGGAGATCGCTCCCCACACCATGATGCCGGGTGTTGGCCCTGTGTGCCTCGGTCGTATGCAGTCCTGATTGTGGCGCTCACCTGCACGGCGCCAAACACGCATACGACCATCATTGGCACCAAGGCAGAAGCGACTCTCATCGCTGAAGACGACACGTTTCCATTCGTCCCTCCATTCACGCCTGTTGCGACACCACTGGAGGCGGGCTGCACGATGTTGGGGCGTGAGCGGAAGACGGCCTAACGGTGTGCGGGACCGTAGCCCAGCTTCATGGAGACGGTTGCGAATGGTCCTCGCCGATACCCCAGGAGCAACAGTGTCCCTAATTTGCTGGGAAGTGGCGGTGCGGTCCCCTACGGCACTGCGTAGGATCCTACGGTCTTGGCGTGCATCCGTGCGTCGCTGCGGTCCGGTCCCAGGTCTACGGGCACGTGCACCTTCCGCCGACCACTGGCGACAACATCGATGTACTGTGGAGACCTCACGCCCCACGTGTTGAGCAATTCGGCGGTACGTCCACCCGGCCTCCCGCATGCCCACTATACGCCCTCGCTCAAAGTCCGTCAACTGCACATACGGTTCACGTCCACGCTGTCGCGGCATGCTACCAGTGTTAAAGACTGCGATGGAGCTCCGTATGCCACGGCAAACTGGCTGACACTGACGGCGGCGGTGCACAAATGCTGCGCAGCTAGCGCCATTCGACGGCCAACACCGCGGTTCCGCTGTGCCGTGCGTGTGATCATTGCTTGTACAGCCCTCTCGCAGTGTCCGGAGCAAGTATGGTGGGTCTGACACACCGGTGTCAATGTGTTCTTTTTTCCATTTCCAGGAGTGTATTTTGTAAACACTTACATGGCAATTGACCCTAGTTCGGCCATTTTCCTCCACTACAGCCGTTGGCATCGCTGCTGGATGAGCGTTTCATGTTGCAGGAATCACGTTGACACAACTATGCACTGTCAAAGACTGATGACGATTGTAGTGGTGGTTGGGCTTTTTATAGCTTCAGACTCCACATTTTATTTTGTAGAGGACCAATAGGAACTCAGAGTGTCATAGCAGCAAGTTATAAATGACCTTATTTTTTATTCAAACAGGCTTGTTGCAGCTGTTTGAGGAAATTATCACATCTGCTGAGGAGGGGGGGGGGGGGAGGTAAGAAATATCTGGAAAATGGATGGAAAATTGTACACATCTGCTATCTTTAGAAAGACATCCTTTGTTCAGTCTGAGACAGATGGATAGTCTGACACACCAAGTGCCAGCTACATACCTCGAAATATGTGCTGCTGTTTTCCTTAGGACAGAGCTGTGGGGGAAGATGCTAACTTTCGAAAAGTTATTGTTGGTGGTAATGACCAACAAAGCCTGCCTTGAGAGTGGCATTGTACACCGATTTCGAGCTGCTGCCTGCCCCCCTCCCCTCTTGCTGGAGGCAGACAATTGGTCATCAGTAGACTGTTGGACACATGGCCGAGTGGCACATGTGTTGCGACTGTGTCATTAGGCCACGTGAGAGTTAAGAGCTCGCGTGGTGCAGCGCCTTTCATGTCAAAAGGCTCGCAGTCATCCAGGGGCCATGAGGTTGGAGTGTTCTGCAGTATCCAGCGACGTGCAAGGTGGCCATTGTGAACGCGACGAGGTCGGCAAGGGACTGCTACCTGATGCAAAGTGGATGACTGTATATATATATTGTATATACTGAATATGTGTGAGTATGACGGTGCGTGCACACTTTGTTTATATATATATATATTGTACGATTGTACGTATTGCATGGGGTTGTATGGTTTCATTACTTTTATGTTTTTCCTGCTGTTGGCCATCAAAACCACATTATTTTCGTAGTACTGAGTATATATTTTCCCCAATTTAAGTTTTCAGCAAAACAGTGAAAATATGTAGTTACCTAATATCCATTGAAAATGTGCAGCAACAGTAGTGCAAAAGATGTGAATCAATTGTGAAAACTTGTAAGAAATAAATTAGAAGAAGTGCAACAACATCTGCTAAACTTTTCTGTAAAACTTATTAAATTAACTGAATACATCGAAAAATTCTGTCTTTTTAACAGTTTCTTCTTTTACAAGAGTTAGGTTGAAGTATTTGTTTAAATTATGAAATTAACAGATATAGTTACGCAAACAATACTTTGACAAAACTAGAAATTACTTTGGTATGAATTAAGAGCTGCCTTTTTTAACATGTTTTCGAATAGAGGCAAATACATCCTTTAAGAATACTGTTCGTTGTTCCTACAAATGTTTACGATTACTACAGAAGTTATATTTCTTTGTAAGTCATCAACCCCCTCCATGAACCATGGACCTTGTCGTTGGTAGGGAGGCTTGCATGCCTCAGCGACACAGATAGCTGTACCGTAGGTGCAACCACATTGGAGGGGTATCTGTTGAGTGGCCAGACAAACGTGTGGTTTCTGAAGAGAGGCAGCAGCCTTTTCAGTAGTTGCAGGGAAACAGTCTGGATGATTGACTGATCTGGCCTTGTAAAACTAAACGGCCTTGCCGTGCTGGTACTGCCAACGGCTGAAAGGAAGGGGAAATTACAGCCACAAATTTTCCCCTAGGGCATGCAGCTTTAATGTATGGTTAAATGATGATATCGTCTGATTGGGTAAAATATTCCAGAGGTAAAATAGTCCCCCATTCCGGTCTTCGGGTGGGGACTACTCAGGAGGCCGTTGTTATCAGGAGAGAGACACCTGGCCTCCTACAGTTCAGTTCAGAGCGTGGAATGTCAGACCCCGTAATCGGGCAGGGAAGTTAGAAAATTCAAAAAGGGAATTGGATAGGTTAAAGTTAGATGTAGTGGGAATTAGTGAAGTTCGATGACAGGAGGAACAAGATTTCTGGTCAGGTGAATAAAGAGTTATAAATACAAAATGAAATAGGGGCACTCCAGGAGTAGGTTTAATAATGAATAAAAATAGTAATGCTGCTAAGCTACTACAAACAGCATAGTGAACACATTATTGTGGCCAAGATAGACATAAAGCCCACCGTACCGCAGTTATACAACTTCATATGCTAACTAGCTCCGCAGATGACGAAGAGATTGATGAAATGTATGATGAGATAAAAGAAATTATTCAGATAGTCAAGGGAGACGAAAATTTAATGCTCATGGGTGACTGGAATTCGATAGTGGGAAAAGGAATAGAAGGAAACGTAGTAGGTGAATATGAAACAAGGATAAGAAATGAAAGAGGAAGCCGCCTACCATAATTTTGCACAGACCATAACTTAACCGTAGCTAACACTTGGTTCAAGAATCATGAAAGATGTTTGTATACATGGAAGAGGCGTGGAGATACTGGAAGTTTCAGACAGATTATATAATGGTAAGACAGAGATTTAGGAACCAGATTTTAAATTGTTAGACATTTCCAGGGGCAGATGTGGGATCTGACCACAATCTATTGGTTATGAACTGTAGATTAAAACTGAAGAAACTGCGCAAAGGGAATTTAAGGAGATGTGATAAACTTAAAGAACCAGAGTTCGTAGAGAGTTTCAGGGAGAGCATTAGGTAACGATTGGCAGGAATGGGAGAAAGAAATACAGTAGAAGAAGAATGGGTAGCTTTGAAGGATAAAATAGTGAAGGCAGCAGAGGATGAAGTAGGTAAAAATTCGAGGGCTAGTAGAAATCCTTGGGTAACAGAAGATATATTGAATTTAATTTATGAAAGGAGAAAATATATAAATGCAGTAAATGAAGCAAGTAAAAAGCAATACGTACGTCTCAAAAATGAGAGCGACAGTAAGTGCAAAATGGCTAAGCAGGGTTGGTTAGAGGACAAATGTAAGAATGTAGAGTCATATGTTATTTGCGGTAAGATAGATACTGCCTACAGAAAAATGAAAGAGGCCTGTGCAGAAAAGAGAACCACTTCTACGAATATCAAGAGCTCAGATGGATACCCGGTTCTATGCAAAGAAGGGAAAGCAGAAAGATGGAAGGAGTGTATAGAGGGTCTATACAAGGGCGATGTACTTGAGGACAATATTATGGAAATGGAAGAGGACATAGATGAAGATGAAAAGGGAGATATGATACTGCGTGAAGAGTTTGACAGAGTACTGAAAAACCTAAGTTGAAACAAGGCCTTGGGAGAAGATAACATTCCATTACAATTATTGCCAGCCCTAAATAATTCCAACCCAAAAGAAAGCAGGTGTTGACAGATGTGAAAATTACCTGACTATCAGTTCAATAACTCACGGCTGCAAAATACTAAAGCGAATTCTTTACAGACGATTCGAAAAGCTGGTGGAAGCCGACCTCGGGGAGGATCCGTTTGGATTCCGTAGAAATGTTGGAACGCGTGAGGCCATACTGACTCTATGACTTATCTTAGAAGGTAGATTAAGGAAAGCTACGTTTCTAGTACTACGTTTCTAGTATTTGTAGACTTAGAGAAAGCTTTTGGCAATGTTCACTGGAATACTCTTTCAAATTCTGAAGGTGGCAGAGGTAAAATACGGGGAGCGAAAAGCTATTTACAATACGAACAGAAACCAGATGGCAGTTATAAGAGTCGAGGGGCATGAAAGGAAATTAGTGGTTGGGAAATGAGTGAGACAGGTTTGTAGCCTATCCCTGATATTATTCAATCTGTACATTGAGCAACCAGTAAAGAAAACAAAAGAAAAATTCTGAGTAAGAATTAAAATCCATGGTGAAGAAATAAAAACTTTGAGGTTCGCCGATGACATTGTAATTCAGTCAGAGACAGCAAATGACCAGAAAGAGCAGTTGAACGGAATGGACAGTGTCTTGAGAGGAGGATATAAGATGAACATCAACAAAAGCAACGAGGATAATGAAATGTATTCGAAGTAAATCGGGTGAGCAAAATAACTGATTTTGGTCGAAGTAGATAAAATATAAAAGGGAGACTGGCAATGGCAAGGGAAGCGTTTCTGAAGAAGAGAAATTTGTTAACATCGAGTATAGATTTAAATGTCAGGAAGCCATTTCTGAAAGTATTTGTATGGAGGGTGGCCATGTATGGAATTGAGAATGGACGATAAATGGTTTGGACAAGAAGAGAATAGAAGCTTTCGAAATGTGGTGCTACAGAAGAATGCCGAAGATGTGATGGGTAAATCACATAACTAATGAAGAGGTATTGAATAGAATTGGAGGGACGAGAAATTTTTGGCCCAACTTGACAAGAATCGGGGATCGGTTGGTGGGACATGTTCTGAGGCATCAAGGGATGACCAATGTAGTATTGGGGAGCAGCGTGGAGGGTAAAAATAGTAGAGGGAGAAAAAGAGATGAATACACTCAGCAGATTCAGAAGGATGTAGGTTGCAGTAGGTACTGGGAGATGAAGAAGCTTGCTCAGGATAGAGTGGCATGGGAGCTGCATCAAATCAGTCTCTGGACTGAAGACCACACCAACAACAATAACAAGTCAACAACAGAATTTAAGTTACTAAGCTATTGCTGATTTCATCCAATAACAAAAGATGCTAACTAGGAATAGTCAAAAGAAATCAGAAAATCAATTACAAACTAAAAACTGAGCACAAATTTAGATCTGGTGGTATATTCTTTAAAACTGAGGATCAACATTTCCCTTTCATGAAAATGTAAATTATACTTATATCTGTTAATGGTAATTAGTTAAAAGCGAAAAAATGAATTTTAAAGAGGCAGGTGGCAAAACCTGAGGAGATGTAAAAAATACCACCTTGCTTTTTCAATTCCCTTTGGCTAATCTTCTGTACAATAGTTTACTTGTTAGTACGAACGAAAGTGATGATCACAATGTACTTAAGTGTTTTTCCCATAGGCAATACTGGAATTTGCGAAATGGCCTTATTACTGTGACCACTTTAAGCTCGCTTACCAAATAAGCTATTTCAAATTCTCTCTGTGTGCGACTAGCAAACTCGTTATATTTACATTTTGATTTATAATGCCTAATCTGAAACAATATTGCAACAAAAATGTACCTAGTTCTTCTTTCCGTATGTTTGATAAACTACCCTATTCTTCTACCTTACTCTTAATAGCGAGTAATACTGTCGTTTCCTCTGTGAGCTGTTCATGACAATGCTCATTCACGTAAAAGACTTCTGTATACATAATATGGATACTTACTTTGCTTGCTTACTAATTACCTGCACAAGACTTTGTTTCCACTAAATCAACTGAAATTGTGTTATCGCCCGAGTGAAGGTAACATTTTCCGCTGCCTAGATCAGTTTTCACATGATATTGCCTGAAAAAGTACATTATTAGGGGACAGTTAACTATTAGTTTTTCTGCCGCTAGGAATGTACAAGTAACTGTGGTTACAGCGAAAGGTTTTGGAATATAAATTTGTTATTTGATTCACATTAAGTTATTTCCTATATCTGTTCAAATATGGCAGTTCTGCCCAGGTAAAGTAGGTAGGTTATTTCAATGAACGAGCCGTACGAAGCAAGATTCGTAGCCACTCCTGGGTCAAGCATCACATGTACGTCTATTGTTCCTATTTTGGTATTAACTGTCGCCTTGATCGTCTATTCCTTTTAAGGAATGGTTCATATGGCTCTGAGCACTATGGGACAACATCTGAGGTCATCAGTCCCCTATAACATAGAACTGCTGTAACCTAACTAACCCAAGGACAGCACACACATCCATGCCCGAGGCAGGAATCGAACCTGCGACCGTAGTTATTCCTTTTACATCGTTGTCTTATCTTTATATACACTATGCGATCAAAAGTATCCGGACACTCCCAGAAACATACGTTTTTAATATTAGGTGCATTTTGCTGCCACCTGCTGCTAGGTACTCCATATCGGCGACCTCAGAAGTCATTAGATATCGTGAGAGAGCAGAACGGGGCGCATTGCGGACTTCTTGTGTCATACGTCTGTACGCGCGATTTCCACACTCTTAAACATCCCCTATTCTACTGTTTCCGATATGATTAATGTGGAAACTCGAAGGGACACGTACAACACAAAAGCGTACTGACCGAACTTGCCTGCCGCGCGGGATTAGCCGAGCGGTCTTAGGCGCTGCAGTCATGGACTGTGCGGCTGGTCCCGGCGGAGGTTCGAGTCCTCCCTCGGGCATGGGTGTGTGTGTTTATCCTTAGGATAATTTAGGTTAAGTAGTGTGTAAGCTTAGGGACTGATGACCTTTGCAGTTAAGTCCCATAAGATCTCACCGACACACACACACACACACACACACACACACACACACACACACACACACACGCCGACCTAGTCTATTGACTGACAGAGACCGCTGACAGTTGAAGAGGGTCATAATGTGTAATAGGTAAACATCTTTCCAGACCATCACACAGGATTTCCAAACAGCATTAGAATCCACTGCAGTACTAGGACAGTGTTTTTGGACGATTCAACAGTGGAAAAACGTTGTGTGGAGTGACGAATCATGGTACACAATGTGGCGATACGATGGTAGTGTGTGGGTGTGGCGAATTCCCGGTGTACGTCATGTGTCAGCGTGTGTAGTGTCAACAGTAAAATTCGGAGGTGGTGGTGTTACGGTGTGGTTGTGTTTTTCTTGGAGGGGGCTGGCACCCCTTGTTTTGTGTGGCACTATCACAGCACGGGCCTTCATTGATGTTTTAAGCATCTTCTTGCTTCCCACAGTTGAAGAGCAATTCGGGGACGACGATTGCATCTTTCAACACTATCGAGCACCTGTACATAATGCACGACCCGTGGTGGAGTCGTTACACGGCAATAACATCCCTTTAATGGACAGGCCTGCCCAAAGTCCTGACCTGAATCCTATATAACACCTTTGGAACATTTAGGAACGGCGACTTCGTACCGGGCCTCACCAACCGACATCGATACCTGTGCTCAGTGCAGCACTCCGTGAATACTGGGCTGCCATTCCCCAAGAAACCTTCCAGCACCTGACTAAATGTATGCCTGCAAGAGTGAAGAGTGGAAGCTGTCATCAAAGCGAAGGGTGGGCCAACACCATATTGGATTCCAGCATTACGGATGGAAGGCGCCACGAACTTGTAAGTCATTTTCAGCCAGTCGTCTGGATACTTTAAATCACACAGTGTAGTATATCTCGCATATCGATTTCTTTGTCACAGCTTAAGAAATAGTTTTTATTTATTTATTTATTTATTTATTTATTTTACATCATGCTTTCACTCACGACTTCGACCGGAGGAGAGGGCTCTGGGCCAACAAACTGCCGTTTACTGCCTGTGTGTGGTGGGCAGTGGACTGGGGGATGGGGGAGGGAGAGCAGCGTGCTACCATTGCCTTCAGTCACTTCTACAATATTTATAAAGTGACCGGTATTTTTACTTGATCTGTTCTGCGCATTGTTGCGGGCGACTTTTTACTGATTTTCATTTATGCCGTTCCCATAGCCGTTGTTTTCATAATTGTTGTAAATGCGTGGGTGTTCATTCCCGTTTCTATACCATTGTTGTTTATTATTGACGGGACCACGACAGTTATTTCAACTATTACGGTAATTTCTCGGTACTGAGCCATGGTACCCTGGATTGTAGTTTCTGTTATTTCTCTCTATCTGACGATTACCTTATCCTCCATTACTGTTACATCCCTATGGCGATGCGTGTGGACGCTATAGGCACTGCACTGGTTTCTGCTATTATTGCGATTGTTGTTATTATTACCAACACCACGATTATTAAATCTTTCGCTTATCAGTGGAACCGACTGGTTTCTGTCACGCTCATGTGATTTTTGATTACTCTCACATATAAGGATGTAAGCGAATGGGGGAGGGTGGGGTTATTGTTTCGTCTGTATTTGGTATCCCTACCCACTCGCCTCGTAAATCCAATCGTTATTCGCTTCTTCCCTTGCAGTCTAGGAGCAGCAGTTTGAGTATTGCTGTAATAAATGATAACTAACAAGGAGAATAAAGCAGTGCTAGTTACCTAAATTTAAGTTTCAGCCTAGTATAATCCATTGATGAATTTTTTTAACACTTGCACTACACAGGGCTGCACTGCTACACGCTTCATACGTAACAAATATGTTGATACGCTGATATAGTAACAATACACCACAATACATCATCTCACACCGCAATCAGGATGTGGCGTTCGTGGCCATATAGGTAATCCAAGTTTCATTTACCGGAGCGGGTGAGATGCTCTCGGCATCTAATCCTGTTCTCGCGATTGTTTTCGTGGTTTTTGACTTCGCGCACCCACGGATTACGTCTCATTAGGTACACGATTGATTTCACAGAATCAAACACCTTTACAGTCACAAAATTTACTTGGCTCTTAGCCTGATTCCTTAACATGTTCACACCAAGCACACGGTTAAACACCTCCACGTGACTCCCTCGCTCGTTCTGGCGCGAAAAAGAAGAAGCGACCATTCCGCTGTCATCATAATCGAACTCAGTGCTACTCGATACATGCTTACATTCTGCACGAAAATTGTTTCTAAATTCTGAAGGAATTTACGAAAATAAGCACTAATTGGGGGGGGGGGGGGGGAGCGAGGTGGGTGGTCCATCAGAATAAAGATAAAGGGAAGAAATATACATTGTTATACCTTAACCTACAGTGCAGCCAGAGTACAAACACATAAGCAGAGAAGAGAACATTAGAAACATCTATGAAACAAAATAATTACAAACAGGAAGTAATATAGCACATATAAAGCAAAATGGTGTAGACAAAATGAAACGCACTCAAAGATAACACAACATTACCAAATGTAGTCTGAACACAGATAAAAGAAAATAATGAGGGAAAAAAATATCCACCTAACTGCCAAAGCAGTATAAACGTACCACAAATAAAGAATATTGAACTCACTACGCTATACAGTTTAAACACCAATATGGGAAAAACTAACATGTCACAATGCTATCGTACGCAGTTTATATGATCGCAAATTAAGAGAAAAGGAAATAAACCAACATGTAGGGCTAACATTTATCAAGTATTGTCACATGCAGCACACTACACTCATGAATACACGTTTTGTTGTGTACATAGTTCCGTGTAGTCAGTGTGTACACAACTTTCCCACTAGAGCGCGCCCCGCTTAGCAAACAGTGGAGGCGCAGCGCTCGTCCATCTCCGCACTACGACATGGCGCTGTCTTAGCGACGGACCAAATTCTGCTTCCACCGATCCGCGTATTAATATGTAACGCAGCCAATGAGATTGCTGTTAGCGTAGAGCCTTTTCTCCTTGCGGATCACACTCGCGCAGTGATACCTGCACGCAAGAGGTATTATAACGACCTCTGATTAATCAGTCTGCATTAGTCTGCATTAGTCTATAGTCAAGTTTCAGTCTGCACCTAATAAGATTATCATATTCCTGTACTTAGCCATGAAGAGAAATGTATAGACACTTTGTCAAGTTTCAGAGATATGTGAGAATAAGATTAACGTACCAAGACCAAAGGAACTTCAGATTGTCAATTGTAAATAGCATCCAGAATCAAGTTAAGTAAGGTTTATGATTGTTATTATTTTAATAAATGTGTGTGAAAATTGATCAAGTTCTGTTTAAAGTTGGTCACCGTCAATCTGCTACTCTAAGCGTGCAAGTGGCATTTCTATCGTCTGACCTAACGGCAGAAGATAAACACGCCACGATAAGACCACGAGACATATTGCTGACACTTGCCTACTTCGCTAGAGCGACAAGTCAAATAATCTGATGGTGTGTGTACCAAAGGTCTTACAGTACGCACACCACACATTTAATGATGAATATTAACTGCAACTCACTTAACACTGACTGGCAAGGGGGAGGTCGCTGCTCTAGGATGGCAGTTGTAAGGGAGAGGTTGGGCAGCAATTGGCAGCATCATGTGTGACGACTGTTGCTGTAGAAATTATCTGCTTACGTCATCTTGCACAGCAACATTAAGCTCCCTCAGGCCATGAAAAAAACAGTGAGCGCCCCATGACAATTCAACGTACCTATATCTTAAGGTAAATTCAAAAGGGAAATAGCTGTGGCCACCCTTACATGAATATGACATACGAAATTTTGACACAATTTTATGAGGCCCCATCAGCAAAAATTTATCCTTAAATCAATGTTATGTGTCAATATGTGGTAAATATTTAGTAAGAGAACAATTAGAATAATAAAGGATATCACATTACAACCTAAGGTAATACATTAGAGCACATGTAACTCTAACAGTTTACACTACATTTTCTGATTCCAGAACAGTCTTTAGTGATTGCAGTGACATAAAATTCTGTTTACATTAGTCATTCCTACAGTAGGGCTTTATATTTTCCACATTATGTTTTCCTTTGTAGTTGGCACAACTTAATACTTCCAGTTCCACTGTATTTGGTCCTTCAGTGTCAATGATTTTATGTGGTCCCTTATATTCTAAGTTGAATTTTTTTAATTTCGTCTGTCATCTTACTCGATTTTTATGTCTTAATCAACACCAAATCACCCACTTTGTATGAGATTGGATGAACAATTCTATCATGACACCATTTTCTTTGATTTGGCTTAGCTTCTAGAGTCTGCATTGCTAACTGTATTTTATCGTCCGAAGTCATGGTGGTCTCGGTGACATTCTTAATGAGTTCAGAAAATACGACTCTGGTTCCTGGTTTAACAACAGCTCAGAAGGTGCAAAATCTTTGGACATATGTGGCATACTGGTATGTTCATCCTCAAAGTCTTTCAAATAGTCCCTCCAGTGGCTATGTTTCTGATTGCAGTAGGTTCTGCATATACAATTAATCTCCTTCACGACCTATGCTGCTGGAGTCCAGACTGGTCTATATTTTGCAACAATTAAGACTTGCTCAATGTTATTTTGACGTAGCAGCTCCTTCCAGTCTTTGGAGATAAATTGTGGACCATTCTCTATAAGTATCCTCTATGGTTTACAAACATTTATAAAGTAGTCATCAACCAGGTTCTTCACCATCATCTTGCTAACAGCTCTTTTCAGTGGGAAAAAGTTAGATATTTTGATCCTAAATCCAATACCACCATAATCAGAGTAAAATTTACTTTCTTCATTGATGTTTAACTATCTGCTCCATTACATCCTCTTCACCCTTAACTCCAGTTATCCTTACCCTACCACTCTCCAGTTTATTGTTCTAAACTGTTGTCCAAGACTGTGGTCCTGTTTCTGGGATTCATAACTGGACCTCATCAGGCTTCACGCCTAGTTTTCCTCTCCTCGAGGTTCATGATTTTGTTCCAGCTCAGTTTGTTCACTGAACCCTGTTCTCTTATACCTATTGTAGAATGCAGCACCACCACATCTACCTCTGTGGTTACTGTGTCTTCCTCTGAATCTGCAACCATGTGATCCTTTATTATTAGTGTACCATCGTTGATCAACATGTCTTCTGCCATTTATTGGTCTGTCCCTGTTGGCTCCATCAAGAATCCTTGGCTGTCTTCATTCAGAATCCACCTCACAACTTCTTTCTTCCAAATTGTCTATTTGTCCCAGTGCTAGCGTAATCGCACCTACACCGTTTCCTGATATAGCCGGTAGCTGCTCCTGTGTTGTTGTTGGCATCTTACTAATGATCAACGACACTAATGCCTCCTTGCTTATTCGTTCATCCAGGTACATGTTTTTATCATATAGCTTTTGAAAAAACTTCTTTAAACCTCTATCACGTTCGTAACTATACCTTCTATGCTGATAGAATTCATTCCAAAACTCATTCTGTTTCCTTCCTGTCCAATATTCATTTAGGAATGCCTTCCTAAAACTTTCATATGTCTCACATTCTCATCCAATTCTTAATCCCCATGTGCCTGCTTCTGCTTCCATATATGACACCACCAATCTAATTTTTCTGCAGTCATCCCACAGTACTGGTAATACATGCTCAAACTGATCCAAGAAATCACATGGATGCCAATTCCAATTAGGACTGAATTTTTTGGAAGTCTCCATAACATTTTGCACTCCTACAAAATTGTTGTTAGTTAAACACTATCATGTAATAGTGCCCTAACCTTGGCTTCCATCTGTTCCCCTACCTCTTGCTTCATGGTTCCTATGTCAGCACTTACAATATATACTAGCTTCAAACATCGCTTTCGTTCCAACTCCAACTGTGAAACATTTTCATCCAGCTTTTTCACATAGTTCATCTGCTTGTTTGTCTCCTTCTTAACATCAGTCATCTGATTAGTAATCTTCTTAGGCCATTGCCCTGTTTCTTCCCTTTGAATATTGGCACTTAACCGATTCTGCATCCATACACCTTTTGAATTCCTCCTCTGTCTTATGTATTTCATCTCTAAGTTCATCTGTCACTTGATTCAGCTTTTCATCTTGCTTCTGTAGTTTATCATCAAATCCTTTCAATTCTGCACTGAAATTTTCTCGGACCCTTTTGATCTCCTCTACCAGGCACCTTTGAGTTTTATTACTCTGTTCCATCTCTTTCTTAATCTGCTCACTGGATACCTTAAGTTGCTTAGTCTGGCCATTAGTTTGTTTATTAGTTTATTAGATGCCTGAATTTTCTTACCATACACAAAAACCTCTCAGAATAGGTCATACAAGTTTAAATTTTGAAATTTTGAACTTGTTGTCCTCGTTTGGCTGCATCTGAATCTGAAAACAGATCTGCACTAGAATTCTACCATCGTAACATCAGCAAAACTACAGTCAACTGATGCCTCATTCTTCGATATCCCATTTTCACTATACAGTGATGCTGGTAAACCAGAGTCATTTAACAACCGATCATTTACCACTTACATCTTAGAAGAACAACACAATTCAATAGCACCTATGTTGGTAATGCCGAAACTTAACACCATATACCTTAACAAATAGTAAATGTACAGCAGCAGCGTAAGCAGTCCTTGAAGCGTTAATATGTTAAGCAATTATATTACAAGCAATCAAATTCAGATCTATTTGGACGTGACCACAGCTATAAATAATTTTCCTTATGGGAAATAAAAGATTTACATGCAACAATTCAGTCGAATTTAATCATATCATTATTACCGTGTACGCTAAAGTTGTTAGTTTCGTTACGCACGCATCGCGACCCTTAGGGCTGCTATAATTGTGTGTCTGCTGCGTGTTGCTGTAGTGCCGTCAATGGTGCTGCTATTCCGCGCGGCCAAGATGACGCGAAGCAATGCGGTGAGAGATGCTCCGTTGTCCCGTTCTCCATGTCTCAGTACGAGACTACGCCGAACTGTTATGATCTCCGATGCTTAGTTCCGCCGTTAACGGAGATAAGGCTCTGCTGCAGCTTGCGATATTCCGTTGTCTCTGCGCTAACTCTTCCGTAGCACCTCACCGCGAACGATGATTGAATTACACACGTCCGTTATTTGCATTAGTGGTGGGGTTACAACATGGCCCACGCTGCTCTGCCGTCCTGACGTCAGCTCTTCTGTGGCACTGCAGTACAACCAATAACTGAACGGCTGCACTTTCACTTGTCAACATCGAGTTTCACTCAGTAGTAGTCAAGCCCCTACCACGTCGTAGCGGAGAAGCGAGGCAACTGTCCCCCAATTGAAGCAGCTGATCGCCGCCATTTGCAGGGATGAATCCTAGTACTTGAGTTGTGATTTGAAGTGTATGAGATGCAACAAGAGCAAATTTAAGCACAAATTAAACACATGTTTGTCTAAAAAAAATACTGAGTATTCGAGTCTATTTTAAATGTATACTTAAATGAATGAAGTTTCCTAATTTCCGAAATACGTCTGCATAGAGACGCGAAATTTAAGAATGTAAGGCTCTTTCCTGACAAGGTGGAGCGAGTTTACATCGAGCTATTTGCATTAGATAATTACATGAAACTTTGAAAGTAGCAGACAGTATGATTATTATTTAATTCACATAATTTTCCTGTCAGGTCCTGTTTGCTTTTTGCCGACTACTGTGTGCATTTCGCACGCTTACTTTTGTTTAGCACAGTATTGTCTACACTCGAATTTTGGTATAATTAATTGTAATAACCCATATGACTTTAGATACCGTAGGAATTTCATTCGCACATTAGTTTTAACACTGATAGCACCTCTGCAAGTGGTTGAGTTTGCAACATTTGTTCAAACATTTGACCATTTACTAAGTATAAACACCACATGACAACACATGTTAAGTATCTAAACTTAGTTATTCGACCTACCTCTGATTCATACGTAATATATATTTGACTAAAAATCTAAATACCTATCATGTGCCAAGTTCTTCATTCAGTTCAACTTAGTACATTAACCCTGTTAGTATTTTTAGTAATTTGTATGCAAATACAATATAAGTACTTGACATGCAACAAAGTACCTTTGTCTGTAATCTAATACTGCAACTTTTTCCCTATGTAACTTGCGATTTTTGTAGCAGAAAGTTTATTAGATACATTATAAGGTGTCAATATAGACATCAGGTTAGGGTATAGAACAATCTGCTGTCACCTACATTTAGCATTTGCATTAATTGGCTTCGCAAACACTATACCTTTTTCAAATGAGTTGGAAATCCAAATACTGTCGGTATAACATCGTCCTTTAGTTGACGTCTATTTACATAATTTCCCATGTAACAATTCTCTTCAAAATGAAGAGAGCACAGTAAATGATTTGCTGTCGGTTGGAAGTTCTCTGTCCGAGTAGCAACAATCCATTTCCGATTTAGAAAATCATTTGTAAGGGGAAACCTCAACCAAAGCAAACGTATTATATCTCCATGAAAATACTATATACAAGTAACAAACAACCAGAGATGAGTGACTTGTGAAATGTAACATTGTTTCCGTCTTCGTCTTTGCTTCCATTCTTACTGTTACAGTTCAAAGCAGCACACGAACGAACCATGTTTACGCACTGTTTCCCTGCCAATGGCGGCGTCTATCACGTTCAATGTGGGGACGCGACACTAGCGCCAATGCGCGGTCTAGTTTTTATTTAGTAAGTCTATGGTAGTAGTACGGTTCACGACACTCAGTTGTTCACATGTCAGCTCACTGTGGGACTGCTGTACGCAGTATTACCAACAGCCACGATTTTCACTGACTCGACTACTGTCGTCGTAAGTTGATAGAGTTCATTGCCACTTCATTAACCTAATGTTCATTGTACCGCACTGCCATAATACTGTCTTATGATGGTATCACTTCGCATTCCCGTTTTTGTTTGTCACACACAAAAACACATGAGACATCACTACTAATTGAATAGTAAATTAATCTTCAGTTACTGCTATCGGCACTCCTACCCGAAGATTGCAAATCCTAAAACGGAGTCGTCATGCAAGCGAATGTGGGAAGGTGGGGTTATTGTTTCGTCTGTATTTGGTATTCCTAGCTACTCACCTCATAAATACAGTTATCATTCGGATCTTCCCTTGCAGTCTAGGAGCAGGAGATTGAGTATTGTTGTAATAAATGATAACTAAGAAGGGGAATAAAAGAGTGCAATTACCAAAATTTTAGTTTAGATTAGTATAATCCACTGATGTATTTTTTTCAACACTTGCACTACACAGGGCTGCACTGTTACACACTTCACAAAGTACCAAATATGTTGATACACTGATACATCCAGTAACAATACACCACAATACATCAGCCCACCTCCGAAAAGGCGTCACAATCTGACGACGAAATGCCTGGCCTATCAACAGTCGTAGTAGACGGGGGTCTGATAAAACATAGGCAGTTTATAGTCTTCTGACAAGAAGATGCGGCGTTCATGGCCATATAGGTAATACAAGTTTCTTTTACCTGCGCGGATGAGATGCTCGCGGCATCTAATCATGTTCTCGCGATTGTTTTCGTGGTTTTTGACTTCGCGCACCGCAGATTACGTCTCGTGAGCTATACCAATGACTACACAGCATCAAACACCTTTATAGTCACAAAATTTACTTGTTCTCTTAGCCTGATTCCTTAACATGTTCACACCAAGCACACGGTTAAACACCTCCCTGTGACTCCCTCACTCGTTCTGACGCGAAAAATAAAAAAGAAAAGAAACAGAAGCGACCATAGCGCTGTCATCATAATCGATATCAGCGCTACTCGATTCATGCTTAAAAGGTCAATCGAATCCACGTCCGCGAGATAGTGTTCTAGGTCATAAGCTGGCACATTTACCAGTTTTTCATAAATATTATTTGGCAAACGACTCTTTAGTACTATCAAAACATCGACATGTGATATCGAATTGCTCCAGTAACTCGTCTTGTTCAAGTATCTTTCAAAATACCGCCTTATTTTACATTAAATGGCTGTGTATCAAAAACATCCATTCTTATTCTTTCCTGAATTCCCTGCCACCAGTATTTCTCGAAGAAGGCCAGTTCAAATTCTTCATACGTTCGACAATAATCTACGACTTCGGTTGCCCAAAACCACACATCTCGTTGAATGAAACCAACAACGAACTGAATCTTTCACATTTCGGCCAGTGCCGATGTAAAACGCTTCTAAAAGCTCTCACAGTGACAACGGGATCTGTTTTCTTGGATTCTTGTCAGAAGGCTATGAACTGTCTATGTTTTATCAGACCCCCGTCTACTACGACTGTTGCCGGCCGCGGTGGTCGAGCGGTTCTAGGCTCTTCAGTCTGGAACCGAGCGACTGCTACGGTCGCAGGTTCGAATCCTGCTTCTGGCATGGATGTTTGTGACGTCCTTAGGTTAGTTAGGTTTAAGTAGTTCTAAGTTCTACGGGACTGATGACCTCAGATGTTAAGTCCCATAGTGCTCAGAGTCATTTACTACGACTGTTGATAGGCCAGGCATTTCGTCGTCAGATTGTGACGCCTTTTCGGAGGTGGCAATGCTCCCTATGGCGAAACTGGCACATACGTTTGACTGTTTGCAAACTGTTCTCCTTCACTTTTGTCATAATGTGATTTTGGCGAAACAATGTTCGCGTGACTGCTGTGTAGTAGTGTTTTTCTGTTTTGATTAGCTGCGGAAGGCTATTCGATCGAACAACTTCATTCACTGATAAGTTCGGAGCGGATCTTACTTTCAGTTACTTTCATATCACTATCCATTTTAGTGAGAATATTATGTTCTCTCTCTTTTAGTATCTCTTCAACGGCGTCAACATAAATTTTTTATTCCGAGACGCAGTTTTGAGCTAGGGTATAATTGGTGCCAAAGGTGCATTTCAGATACGCGTGTTTGAATTTTTGTTACCACTTGAGCCAAGCTTTGATGTGCACTTTGTAAAGTACCGTGCGCATTTGCAAGTTCCTCAACGTGACGTGCTCTTTGACCTTGCTCTTCACTCATACTAGAAAGGCTTCTGTCTAGCTGATTGTACTTATTAGTAAATGCTGTATCTAATTTATTGGCTGCATGTGTCAACTGTGTATTCAAGTTAGTACGCATATTTCTGAAGTCGTTCGAAAGTGTTGTGACTTTTTGGTCTAAGATACTGAAACTCTGATCTAAATTTCCGAGATCAGTGGATACGTTTGTGATTTTTGTACTGATGTTCCGTACGTAACTCAGTATCCATTTGTATTAATTTCTCGAAGTATTTTTCTATGATTGATACCTGCGAAAGATGATTGCCTAATGAGTGTATAGGCAGTGGCGGATTTAAAAATTTTGCGCCTTCGGAAACACCATATTATATGCGACCCCCCTTCCCCCCCCCAAAAAAAAAACATGTTTTAAATAACCACTGTTACCCGATCACTTCACAGTTGCCGTTTTGGGTGGGAGCGCTGTGAGCTGTTTCCGTACTCTGCTACTCGTTGTTCTGAAGGACGCGTCAGTGGTCCAGTCACGCTCAGTCGAAGTCTAATATGGTTCCTGAACTGTAATTGTTATACGGCAGCGGATAAAACAAACTTAAAACTGAATTGTGTCAACACGTTCTTCTGTCGAAAGACAACAGAAACGAACACAAGGAAAATAGCTTTTTTTTATGGCCTAAGAATTCAGCAGAGCTTGTAGGAGACAGCGGATTCCTGTTATACATTCACTTTTAATATGTTCTATTACACTAAATCGTTGAAGATGAAAACAAAAAAGTAGTGTTACAATCTAACAATTGAAGCGAACGTGTCATACATTAGATATTAATACGTATACTGACGTTTTACGATCTGATAACTTGAATGTGTAGCAGATAAGAAAAACACGATCGGTATAAATACGTGAACCTATAGGAAAGAGTAAGAAATGAAAATGATTCCGGTGCACAAAGTAATAGCTAAATACAGACCAACAAACACAGAACTGGATTTGCTATTACATAATTTTACACAGTAGTGTGGAAAAATCAACTTCGTTTTATAATCTAATAGTTAACGTATAAAGTATTAGAGTCTGTGCAGCTAGAGGCTGCATAATAAGTGTACACAATACCTTTACTCCATGTAAGGGCTGAACAGATTTGTACTGCTGCTACTGCTCTCACCATAGCTCTTTCTAACGGTATTAGCAAAGCTTTTAGGTAATTATCGACAGAACTGAACTACGTTATTTATTAATACTTGTTCATCTGAGCGTACTCTCCGATAACATATATTTCCTCGATAACTATACATTTCAGCAGACGCCAAGAATACGTATCAGTTGTAATATAATACAATGTCAGTATGACTTGACTGTACAGCGCCGAGCGGCCTGGGTCATTCTGGTATTATTTAGTATTGTCGGGCGCCTTCTGTCTTGTCTGCAATTAAACGAGGTTTAGTTCCGCATTCTGCCATCGGCAATTGTAAAATAAACAAGTAATACGTACTTTGTAAATCCAGTGAATGTGCTCCAAGTTATAATAAAAATGACATTATAATCTTAAATTTTTAAAACTAAACTGAATAAATAAACAAATTCACCAGTTTGCGTCTCGCTTTGACGGCAGAAAACTCGTTGATCATATCTTCATAGTTCAGACGGTTATCAGGAAGACGGTTTCGATGTGAAGAATGGACAAGGCGTTCAATTCCTCCTCAGACAACGTAGAACGTAGGTACGATTTCAGTCTTTAAAGAGCCGGAAACGAGCGTTCTGCTGAACAATTTATAAGTGCCATACATACAAATATTCTAAGAGCAATGTCAACATTTGGAAACACGGACTGTAACCTCTTTTTTCGTAAAAATTTACTCATTTCGACTGGTATATCACTAATTTCAGAAGATATCAAAGGTTCCGCGATATGTACATATGCACTAGGGAAGGAAGGCTCTAAATCTGTGTCATATGACCCTTGGAGTTATGCTGCACGTTCAGCAATATCGTCAGGCGAACTGTCCCTAAGGTTACTCAGAAATGTGAAGGAGTCCAACAGTGTTCTATAGCTTTCCTTCCTCCTCACTAATTCGGCCTACAAGTTGTCGAGTACTCTGAGAAATGTCTCGACTCTAAATTTTTCCCTTCCAGTCTGAGAAACTTCTTCAGAGTCCTCTTCTTCCTCATCATGAAGTCTGCGTTTTCGTCATCTTTTATAGGTGTTTTCATAATCTATATGAGTCACAATCTCCATGGATTTATTTTCATAACAGTCGAACACTCCACGAATAGAAGCAATAAAACCTACATGTGATTCATATAATTCACGCAGTATTTTAGTATCAATATTTACACTTCGCAATTTCAGATTTACATTATTAAATCTCTGGAGTATGTCTTTCCGAACTGTCATCATGAATACTGTTTCTAGTCTGCTGAGTTGATTCAATAAAACTGAAGCCTCATTTCGCACAAGTGGTTTTTCAAACGTATTATTGGCTATATATGTGAGCACATTGATAACGCCTTCCCAGTTTTCGTACAGACTTACACACACTTCCGCTCTTGCTGACCAACGTGTTTTTGATAAACTTTTCACCGTTTTGCTTCCTGGTTTCATGAAAGAATGAAGTTTATCCTAGGTCTGTGTAGAAGCAAAGAAAAAATTATAGAGGTTTTGCACCACATCGGAAAATGAACATGCTTCCCGACAACAACTTGCAGCACTAGTGTCGACTAAATTCTGAGAATGTGTTGCACAAGGCACATAATGCGCTTTCGGATTTCGTTCTTTGATTCGTGCCTGCAAACCAGTGTAGGTTCCTGACATATTGCTTGCGTTGTCATATGACTGGCCTCTACGGTCAATAATATCAATGGAGTTTGTAGACAGGACTTCTAGTATGGCTTCAGCTAAGTTTTCGGACTTGTGTCCAGGGTTTGGTAAAAACAGAAGGAAACGTTAACCGGGTTCACCATTCTCGTTCACATATCTTAATATGAAAGATAATTGATCAATATGTGAAATGTCTGCAGTAGAATCTACTATAATAGAGAAATATTTGACCAGTTTTATTTCACTTATGATCACTCTTTTTATTCATTCGGAAAGAAGCTCTATTATTTCATCACAGATTGTTGAAGAAAGATAACTTGTATGTCCCCGCCCTGGATTTCCGTGTCGTTCAATGTGCTCTGCGAGAAAAGCATCAAACTCGGCTATCAGTTCAAGAGACATCATAAATTGACCACTGTGTAATGAATGGAATCTTTCAACGTATCCACGTAGGGGAAGTCCACGACTGGTTAGCCTCTTCACTACTGCAAACGCCCTTTTCAACACACTGTGGCAGTACATTTTTTCTGCCTCAATATACGACTCGAAATGGTTTTCCGAAATATTTTTCCAATCTGCAATACCATTACTAGCAATAGCGGCCTTGCATCCGAACAATTTATATGGTGTACAAAAAACAGCACCGGTGCTACAGGAGTATACTGAAGCCCCCGTCACCTAGGACTGCACTTTGGCGCATAGTGACGGTGCGGAAAGGAAGTGTGTGTGTGTGGGTTGGGGGGGGGGGGGGGGTTGAGAACTGCGCATGCGCGGTAGCAGAGGGAGGGCAAACAGTCCACGCTGCCGAACTGCGTTGCTGCAGATAAGTCAGACTCATTTGCATACGATACACTGTATTATATGTTCAAATCTATGAGCTGAATAATAAACATTAAATCCAATTTTGATCAATCGTCATAAGAGAAATATTAATTCACGTCATTAATTCGCGTCCACTGCTGCACAGATTTACTCTGCATGACGTCGGGAGGCGAGAACGGATGACAGCTTTGTGAACACGTGAAGTACAATTTTTCTTAAAACTACGTTGAAATTGCTTGCAATAAGTATCATTTATTCCGATTTGACTACTTTATATGTAAAAATTTAATACACAACAAATTTAACTTAAAGCACAAACCGAAATCGTTATATTTGCTTGACAACTGCTTCATCTCAATAGAATTTTTAATAACGTGTCAGGTGTGTGTGTGTATGTTTGTGTGACTATAGTTAAGTGTAATCACTGGGTGTAAAAAAGAGTTAGTGGTAGAAAAGACTAATGTAAAAGAATATCGTAAAAATGGTCAGTAAGTTGTATTATTTTTCGATGTTAACGGGCATTATGATTGTAAACTAAGATGTTAGATATTACTGTGAGAGACTGCTTTTATAATCCATTGCACAAGCAAACAATTAACTGTCATCTGCAAATAAATCCAGGGCATCTGATCGATAACATCGGAAACCACCGTTATTTCGACAAGTAACAGTTACTGTCATTTTAAGGCCTTATCCGGTTCTTGTCTTTAAAACGACAGAGGTTTGCAACATGGTGAGAGAAGCTTAACTTCTCCTTGGGAAATATGTTGTACTTTATAGTCTGCAAATTAGAAGAATACAAAGTCCTAATCAAAAAGGCTAGTAGGTTCTCATTATCATGTTTGCAACTGATACATTGACAAACACATTTTTTAAACCACGAGTCTTTAAAACTAGGAAATATTACTACTTTGTTCCAAAGTCTGCATCGTAATACCATCTTCACTTCTATTTGAGTCTGTTTCCGAACAATCTGATTTTAAATTTACGATGATAGGTTCAAGGCTTATATCCATCATCACTTTCCTGTCAAATTCTTCTTTCTGAAGCTTTTCAGCATGCCACGCGGTCTGTGCCCACGCTACATGTGGGATATTGTCTATTGCCTCATGTACAAGCGATTCGCTGTATATTATCTTGAATGTTTTATTTTCTTTCCCACATAGCCTTAAAACCCTTTGCCCAAATTAATTCC
Organism: Schistocerca cancellata; assembly: GCF_023864275.1. Classification (NCBI taxonomy): domain Eukaryota; kingdom Metazoa; phylum Arthropoda; class Insecta; order Orthoptera; family Acrididae; genus Schistocerca; species Schistocerca cancellata. The sequence goes on from NC_064631.1 coordinate 508,639,847, forward strand.
ATAGGGATACAATGACAGTGGCGTGTTGGGTAAACACAGAACTGTGTGATACCGTTCACGTGCAAGGAAGTCAAGTTTGTACATTCTGTCACGTGATTTGTACAGCATAAATTAACGAGCTGCAGGAGATACGGTGCTTAATATTTTTATTTTTAAGCTGCGGAAAAATATCCGATTTTGTAGTGTTGTTATTGATTTTTTCCTCTATAAGAGTTCAATTATAACTGGCAGTGACTGACTTCGAAGCAAGGTATGACAAGTAAATGTTTCTTGGTCGTCCAGCCGTGTCAAGTGATTTAAAACCCACGAGCTTTCGGCCGAGTACTCCTCGACCATTGTCAAGTGGTGACTGTCTTCTGGTTGCTGCTACGGTCCTTATATAGCCGCGCTGCCTTCCGTGACGTGACTGGTACCCGCACCGGCACCATATACGGTAACGTTTGCGTTGTGCGGCCGCCGTACCGGCTTCAATCTTCCGATGGCCAGGTCCTACACTGTGCTTAGCTGCAGACTGCTGTCTTTATTGAGTGTGTTGTCACAAATTTTGATCACTTCTTTTATTATGCTATCCCAAAAACTGTTAGTTCGTGTGATAATAGATGCCTCGTTAATGACCGTTTACTAATGCACGCTCCACTAGGACTGATTTCTCTGGGTACCGTAGACGAAAACATCTCTCGTGTTCTACACAGCGCTGCTCAATGGTATGCACAGCCTTTCTGATATAACACCATCCACACACACATGGTATTTTATATACTCCTGGCGTTCTGAGGCCTATGTCATCTTTCACAGAATTGTCGAATTTCTGCTTGAGCCCTGAAAATCAAATCGATTTTATGCCTCTTTAGGAGCCGGCGTTTCTTTCCTCTTATTGAGCCACAGAATGGCAAGAACGCAAACTTCTTGGAGCCCACCTTGGAGTCTTTCTGCTTAAGTATTTTCGGAAAGATAGCTTGCGAAATCTGGCGGTTGTTGTAGCCGTTTTCCTATTATCACAAGGACTAACTGTTTTTGGGGTAGCACAATAAAAGAATCAATCGAAATAAAAATTTGCGACAACACGCTCAGTAAAGACGGTTGCCTGCAGCTAAACAAAGCTTGGGACCTGTGCAGCGCAGCTATATGAGGACGGCAGCAGCAACCAGAAGACAGTCACCACTTGATGAGGGCCGAGGAGTAATCAGTCAAAAGCTTGTTATTTTAGGCCACCTGATGTGGCTGGAAGCTCGAGATACTTTTATTACTACATATGACCGAGAAACTATGCACTCCTATAATGTATGACAAGAATTGTGAATCACGTCACAAAACTGACATTATTCTTTGCTGAATGGTAATCACTGCTGTTTCTCTTGCATGTAAATACAAGTCTATTCTCAGAAATGAAACCAGAAGAAGAGTCAGCATGCAGAATAATTATCTGAGAACCTATTCCTATGATAACTTTGAAACCGCCACGACCATCACTCATTTTCTGGCAGATCTTGGAATGATTCTAATTGACCGATGTTTCATGAAGGTAATACAGCGTTGAACTACTTTCTTCTCTTGTACCATGAATATTTACATAGGATGTAGTTCATGGTGCACCCAGGTCACTTCTTTGAACTAAAAACTCTCTTCTTAACATATTTGGAACCAACTTCTTTTAAATTTCTATACCTTGGAGAAGCGTTTACCATTGAAGTCTGAATAACTGAAACACGTTTTTGTTATGTCGGGCATTCATGATTGACATGGAGTACTTTAAAACATCATTGTAAAAACTATCCATTTGTGTTACGGGTTCCTTGCGATTTCGATGCTTTCCAGGCGACAGGAAACCAAAAGTTTCTACTGTTTCTACAACTCTGACACTTTCCTTTAAAATCCTCTTTACAGTTCTCTTGGCCGACACCACATGGTTCTGGAGTCGGTTCTTGTGTTTTCCAATGTCAAAAGTAGGAGTCCTGCTTTTAAATTCATGTCTGAAAAAGTTATAAAAACGGTCAATAATTCCCCTTGCCTGCTCGTGGAGCACTTCATGTTTATGCCATCAGCTGACTTTTTTTTAAGCTCACTTAAACATTTACAGCATACACATTCGCAGCTATATTGCTGCAAGAGGAAAAAAAGGAAACATAAAAATTGTTGTTGTTGTTGTCTTCAGTCCAGAGACTGGTTTGATGCAGCTCTCTGTGCTACCCTATCCTGTGCAAGCTTCTTCATCTCCGAGTAACAACTGCAGTCTACATCCTTCTGGGAATCTGTTTAGTGTATTCATTTCTTCGTCCCTGTCTACGATTTTTACCCTCCACGCTGCCCTCCAGTTCGAAATTGGTGATCCTTTGATGCCTCAGAACATGTCCTATCAACCGATCTTTTCTTCTAGTCAAGTTGTGTAACAAATTTCTCTTCTCCTCAATTCTATTGAGTAGCTCCTTATTAGGTATGTGATCTACCCATCTATTCTTCAGCATTCCTGTAGCACCACATTTCGAAAGCTTCCATTCTCTTCTTGTCGAAACTAGTTATCGTCCATGTTTCACTTCCATACATACTGTAAATTACCCTCATCGGCTGTTAGCCATGTGAAGTCATTAGGTCTAATATCATATTCATTCACTGCAGTTGATTTCAGTTGGGTATTGTTTTCGGCTGTGATATTGCCATCCTGTCGTGATTCGTTGTCATTTTCATTGCCTAATACATTAGATTGTGATTTAGTATTTTCGTGACAACTACGGTTAGCATTAATTTTCACACTGCCGCTTGATTCCATTTTACTGGCGATAAAAAGTACACAGTGTTCTTGAATTATTGAAATATAACAAACTCAATAGTTATCGAACATTTCACTCGTGATACGTTCGCGACAATATAGCCTCTCCGTATTGTCATTGTTCCACGTATGAAAATCGTTTACCACTACAGTGAAAAATCCACTCTGCCATAAATATTATTGCTGGAAAATAGTTTTTAGGAAGATGAAGGATCAGGACATAGTGGAGAAACTGCTTTTGCGTGCTATGATCAATGGAATATTCTTGATCCTACCTTCGGTTGACGTACTTCTATCACGTTCTGTAAAGTTCAACTGCTTGTCTCTGGAGAAACTTTTCTTCAGCTTCCATAATATTTTTCTGTTTTACTGGTAACATTCTCCTTTTCTCATTATATCCTCATTTTCGAATACATGGAACAAAGAAAGAGTGCGACTGCGTGTGTTGAGAAGTAATGTAAATAATAATAAAACAAATCTTTCCAGTCAACTCGAATTAATTCTGCAATACAGGGTTACAGGGACCACGCAGAACTCCTCTGGTAACCATGCAGTATGTCCCAGTACCATCAAGCGGGTAGGGTGTTGGGAGAGGGTAAATGATGCGAAAGAGTATTGTGTTACAGTGGGAAGGGGAAGGGAATCAGGTTACCATAAATCTGCCAGAAACGCAGAGAGCACACGTTCTGTAATTTTTCCCCTCCTACAGCCTTTATTACAGGATAACTACACCATAAATTTTATTTGCCTAAGGTCTGACTGTGAATATTCAAATTATTGCATTTTGACGGGATACTTCTCCAAACATAACAAAACAAGTTCATCTACAATTACGCTTTGAGGAATGAAGACGGACATTGGTTAGCTATTCTGATAGCACCTGTCATACTGGAATGATATTGAAGTTTCCTGATGTATTAACGATTATGATAGCTTATCTTTGTGCTATTCTTACAGTCCTTTCATTTTCCACGAAGCAGTTTGGCTCTCAGTTCATTATCTTTTCCGATTTCAGATTAGAGCTTCAACTAATGCAGTAAGACATGTTGTTGTTGTTGTGGTCATCAGTCCTGAGACTGGTTTGATGCAGCTCTCCATGCTACTCTATCCTGTGCAAGCTTCTTCATCTCCCAGTATCTACTGCAACCTACATCCTTCTGAATCTGTTTAGTGTATACATCTCTTGGTCTCCCTCTACGATTTTTACCCTCCACACTGCCCTCCAATGCTAAATTTGTGATCCCTTGATGCCTCAAAACATGTCCTACCAACCGATCCCTTCTTCTAGTCAAGTTGTGCCACAAACTTCTCTTCTCCCCAATCCTATTCAATACCACCTCATTAGTTATGTGATCTACCCACCTTATCTTCAGCATTCTTCTGTAGCACCACATTTCGAAAGCTTCTATTCTCTTCTTGTCCAAACTAGCTATCGTCCATGTTTCACTTCCATACATGGCTACACTCCATACAAATACTTTCAGAAATGACTTCCTGACACTTAAATCTATACTCGATGTTAACAAATTCCTCTTCTTGAGAAACGCTTTCCTTGCCATTGCCAGTCTACATTTTATATCCTCTCTACTTCGACCATTATCGGTTATTTTACTCCCTAAATAGCAAAACTCCTTTACTACTTTAAGTGTCTCATTTCCTAATCTAATTCCCTCAGCATCACCCGACTGAAATTGACTACATTCCAGTATCCTCGTTTTGCTTTTGTTGATGTTCATCTTATATCCTCCTTTCAAGACACTGTCCATTCCGTTCAACTGCTCTTCCAAGTCCTTTGCTGTCTCTGACAGAATTACAATGTCATCGGCGAACCTCAAAGTTTTTACTTCTTCTCCATGAATTTTAATACCTACTCCGAATTTTTCTTTTGTTTCCTTTACTGCTTGCTCAATATACAGACTGAATAACATCGGGGAGAGGCTACAACCCTGCCTTACTCCCTTCCCAACCACTGCTTCCCTTTCATGCCCCTCGACTCTTATAACTGCCATCTGGTTTCTGTACAAACTGTAAATAGCCTTTCGCTCCCTGTATTTTACTCCTGCCACCTTCAGAATTTGAAAGAGAGTATTCCAGTTAACATTGTCAAAAGCTTTCTCTAAGTCTACAAATGCTAGAAACGTAGGTTTGCCTTTTCTTAATCTTTCTTCTAAGATAAGTCGTAAGGTCAGTATTGCCTCACGTGTTCCAACATTTCTACGGAATCCAAACTGATCTTCCCCGAGGTCGGCTTCTACCAGTTTTTCCATTCGTCTGTAAAGAATTCGCGTTAGTATTTTGCAGCTGTGACTTATTAAACTGATAGTTCGGTAATTTTCACATCTGTCAACACCTGCTTTCTTTGGGATTGGAATCATTATATTCTTCCTGAAGTCTGAGGGTATTTCGCCTGTCTCATACATCGTGCTCACCAGATGGTAGAGTTTTGTCATGACTGGCTCTCCCGAGGCCATCAGTAGTTCAAATGGAATGTTGTCTACTCCCGGTGCCTTGTTTCGACTCAGGTCTTTCAGTGCTCTGTCAAACTCTTCACGCAGTATCTTATCTCCCATTTCGTCTTCATCTACATCCTCTTCCATTTCCATAATATTGTCCTCAAGTACATCGCCCTTGTATAAACCCTCTATATACTCCTTCCACCTTTCTGCCTTCCCTTCTTTGCTTAGAACTGGGTTGCCATCTGAGCTCTTGATATTCATACAAGTGGTTCTCTTCTCTCCAAAGGTTTGTTTAATTTTCCTGTAGGCAGTATCTATCTTACCCCTAGTGAGACAAGCCTCTACATCCTTACATTTGTCCTCTAGCCATCCCTGCTTAGCCATTTTGCACTTCCTGTCGATATCATTTTTGAGACGTTTGTATTCCTTTTTGCCTGCTTCATTTACTGCATTTTTATATTTTCTCCTTTCATCAATTAAATTCAATATTACTTCTGTTACCCAAGGATTTCTATTAGCCCTCGTCTTTTTAGCTACTTGATCCTCTGCTGCCTTCACTACTTCATCCCTCAGAGCTGCCCATTCTTCTTCTACTGTATTTCTTTCCCCCATTCCTGTCAATTGTTCCCTTATGCTCTCCCTGAAACTCTCTACAACCTCTGGTTCTTTCAGTTTATCCAGGTCCCATCTCCTTAAATTCCCACCTTTTTGCAGTTTCTTCAGTTTCAATCTGCAGTCCATAACCAATAGATTGTGGTCAGACATAAGGAAAGGTCCAATCATCCCATAGCATATGACATCATGAATCGAATACTGCAGATGACCAATAGGAATCAGGAAGTTACCATGTGCTGGGTAAAAGCACACCGTATCAATCTCCAATCCACCGTTCGTGGTCTAGTGGCTAGCGTTGCTGGCTCTGGATCAGAGGATCTCAGGTTTGATTCCTAGCCGGGTTGGGGATTTTCTCTGCCTGGGGACTGGGTGTTTGTGTTGTCTTCATCATTTCATCATCACCATCATTCGTGACACTGACTAGAACGAATTGTGTAAAAATTAGACTGTGTAAAAATTGGGACTTTTTTACGGGCGCTGATGACCGAGCAGTTGAGCGTCCGACAAACCAGACATCATCGTCATCATCACCGTAGCAATCGGCAAATGAAAAATGGTAGACAAACTAGTCGAAGAAGCTCTCTATGACATGGCTATGGTGCTCCTGGAATTATAACTTTTGGAGCTTTTAAACGCTATTAAATCAACAGTCACAGAGAAGTGGAACACAGAATAGCAAGAGACCTTCAGATACATAGGCAAATATAATGCCAAAGCGGATCAGGTGCTTATTCTTAACTTCTTGCACGAGAAAAACCGTTGTTTCAGAAGATGCATAAAGTATATAAGGTGACCCACACATTTTAAGAGCTGTTACAAGAAGTATCAACATATTTTTGATCCGCTCCCATGTTCATTGTATGAATGTGGCGAAGAAGAGAATTTAAATACACTGCATATCACAACTAGTAACGAAAACCGCAATGGGTACAGTGTACAAGGGAAAATGGGAGGGGGAGGACACCAAATGGTAAGTCACTTGCTTGGAAAAATTTTGGCCAGAGTGGTCCATTTCAGGAAAGTTATGGTCCACAAACTATTGCCCCACAGAAACTGCTTTGTGACAGGGTATGTTATCATGCTACTACAATCATCGTCCCTGAACTGTACCTCTACTGTATGCAGTACACACTGCTGAAAACGAGTTAAGCCGTTTCTTAAGTGCAATAAGCTGACCACCACCTAAACACGAAAAACAACCCCGTGCCATAGCGCCACCTACTAGAGTCGGTGCAGGATACGGTGGTGGATTTGCAGTGACCAATTTTCGTCCGAAGCGCTTTGCAAGCGAATTCGTTTGTTTGGAAGGGGAGACCGAAAGTATTTGCTACATTTCGGCAAGTCGGCGATGACAAAATCATGGCGCACGCCCTGCAACCTTTCTCAAACGATTTTACGGCACTATTGAGTAAAAGAATTTCATTTTTGCTTTACTTGTAACTATATGTGTCAGGTTCCTTATGATATACCCGTCATTTCGTTAATGGTCGTATTTATTGTTATATTGACGTGAAAGTAAGACACTGAGTGAAATTCGCGAAAGTTTGGTGCATGTTAGGTAATATGTTGATGCGTATGAAATGTAGCTAATGTTTTTTTAGACTTGGGTGGAGGTCTCTATCTGTTACCAACGTCGAGAAAATTGACCTGACGTAGAACATTCATTTGCGATCACGCGGCACCAAACATAAAGGAAGAGTGAAATATCCACAACATTGCTCATATTTCATAAACGGTTTGAGATATCGAGATGAAATTTTCCTATGATACCACTCAAAGAGGAAAATATTTTTCCATGTTATTACTATGCAAAACATCATTATCTACCATGTTATTCCACTAAACGGACTTTTTCGATGAAAAAGGGTAATTTTTAAGGGCCATCGAAAGCTGGTGAAATACAGTGGATTATGGAACGACGTATGTGAAGACATTACACATTTATTTTTGTACCAAGGCCGTCCTTTTTCATAAACAGTTGAACTAAATTTTCCTCACGTGCTCACTTAATATACTTAATAAACCACTTTTTCAGAATTCTTTCACAGTTGCGTCTGCGTGACGTATTACAGAGGTGACATTGTGTGATGTCCTTAGGTTAGTTAGGTTTAAGTAGTTCTAAGTTCTAGGGACTGATGACCATAGATGTTAAGTCCCATAGTGCTCAGAGCCATTTGAACCATTTTTGAACATAAATGGCTGCTTTTGTCGCATTTCAGCGAAATCAAACGACAAGTGGCAAATCTTTCTGAATTGTCACCACACAAATGTGAGTGTAAGCATCTGTTTAGAAGGGCACTTCTCCTGCAGCACTCAGCATTTCCCCTGCAGCGCCTGCCCACAGCCCCCACCACTACCACCCTCCCCCCCACCCCCCACGTGTGCGCTGCGGTCTACACATCGACTGGCCATTGTATTTTGGGCAGACTCTACGTATTTCACTGCTGGCCCTGCATGTGATGGCAGCTATCCGGCCACTGTGACCGAGCGGTTCTAGGCGCTTCAGTCTGGAACCGGACGACCGCTACGGTCGCAGGTTCGAGTCCTACCTCGGGCATGGATGTTTGTGATATCCTTAGGTAAGTTAGGTTTAGGTAGCTCTGAATTCTAGGAGACTGATGGCCTCAGATGTCAAGTCCCATAGAGCTCCGAGATATTTGAACCATTTGATGGCAGCTAACGTTCTCGAGAAATCAGCGAAACCCAAACGCGTCCAACGGATTTCTACACAGTATAGGGTGATTCGTCACTCCTAACCACTGCTTTCCAGTCATCCATCGTTCAGTAGTGTCGGTATGTGCACCACCTCAAGAATCGTTTGGTACTGACTATAGAAATATGTAGCTTATGAAGAGCTGCTCGACTGTTGTTCCCTATTTTCTTTAAATCCCTACAGTCGTTGTGTTAGGTGGATTGATATTAGCGTTTTTGTGCTCACGAGTGATTCATTCCACTGGTTTCATGAGATTTTATACAACCATCCTCCGCAGTGCTGATGTCCCGATCCGGCAGTACATGCACCTGCTCTTGGTTTAGCTGTGGTCGTTTTTCCGCGTTTCCACTTCACAATCACATCACTAGCAGGTTTGGCCAGCTTTGATATGGTTTAAATGTTTCTGATGGATTTGTTACTCTGGTGATATCCAATGAACAGAAATGACTGAGCTGTTACTGCTGCTTTACTGTTGACACGATACCTCCTGACTCTTTTTACGCTTGAGGGTCCGCTTCTTGTGACATATTGTGGTTATTTACGATATACATCGGGGTGGGTCGGAAACTTTGAAGTAGTGTATCAGTTACTCATAAGTAAAGCAGTGTTATTAGTCTTCCGTACGATTAATAGTTTAGACACAGTTTTTATATTTCATCACAATACAACCTAGGACATGAACATGTAAATCTAATGAATCGACTCTTTGATAAATTGACAACTCAAACATCATTGAAAAGGTCATGTAATTCGCGTATATAACGGGAAGCTGATTTGCGTCTAGGGTGATGGCGCCCGATAGCGACCCATATGTGTTCTACAGGAATTACATCAGGCGAGACAGGAGCGCGAGTTCTCAACAATGCTTCTCAAACCACTGCAGTGCTGTTCTGGCTCCGAGACATGGACAGTTATAATGCTGGAAAATGACTTCTCCGTCGGGGAAGACATCAAGCATGAAGGGATGCAGGTCAGTGAGTCTTGGATTACTACCACAGATCCCATGCAACTGCAGGACAATGTCTCACATAGCACAATACTGCTCCCACCAGCCTCCATCCGTGGCGTGCTGCACGCTTCGACCCGCCCTTCACCTCGATGATAGCATTTGTGGGGGCGACTATCTATGCAGCGTAAAAAAAACTGTGATTCATTCGAGGAGCCGACATGTTTCCATCGATCGAAGGTCGAATCTCGACAGTTCCACTGAAATCGTAATTGACGAAGTCGTTGGGTCAAAATGTGAACACGTAGGTGTGGTCAGCTGTGGAGCTCAATGCTCAGCAACACACGATGAACAGTGTGCTTCGAAACACTTCTGCGTGCACCAGCACTGTGCTCTTTCGGCAGAGATGCCACACGTCACCGAGATGTCACTGAACCCACCCAGAGGAGGAGGAGATTAGTGTTGAACGTCCAGTGGACAACGAGGTCATTAGAGACGGAGCGCCAGCTCGGGTGAGGGAAGGATGGGGAAGGAAATCGGCCGGGCCCTTTCAGAGGAACCATCCCGGCATTTGCCTGAAGCGATTTAGGGAAATCACGGAAAACCAAAATCAGGATGGCCGGAGACGGGATTGAACCGTCGTCCTCCCGAATGCGAGTCCAGTGTGCTAACCACTGCGCCACCTCGCTCGGTTAAACCCGCCCAGAGATGTAGACAACCATACATGAGCATCGCCTATTAGACGGAAGGGGTCAAACAGCCAATCGGTTTCAGTCATTCCACAAGGAAGGAGGTAAACGGCTTGTCTTGCCTGTAGTTCAGTCGTACTTTGACGGTCAAGAACGCGGTTTGAACGCGGCCGCATTATTACTTTGTGCCATGAAGGGCTCTCGACAAGGGAAGCGTCCAGGCGTCTCCGAGTGAACCAAAGTGATGTTGTACGGACATGGAAGAGATACAGAGATTCAGGAATTGACAATGACATCCCTCGCTCAGGACGACCTGAAACAAATGATGAAGCCCAAGTATGTGTTTTAACAGCTTTCGCAGCTAATCCTCACATCAGTAGCAGACATATCGCGCGAGAATCGGGAATCTCAAAAACGTCCGTGTTGAGAATGCTACATCAACATTGATTACACCCGTACCATATTTCTCTGCATCAGGATTTGCATGGCGACGACTTTGAACGTCGTGTACAGTTCTGCCACTGGGCACTAGAGAAATTATGGGACGATGACAGATTTTTTGCACGCGTTCTATTTAGCGACGAAGCGTCATTCACCAATAGCGGTGACGTAAACCGGCATAATATGCACTATTGGGCAACGGAAAATCCACGATGGCTGCGACAAGTGGAACATCAGTGACCATGGCGGGTTAATGTATGGTGCGACATCATGGGAGGAAGGATAATTGGCCCCCATTTTATCGATGGGAATCTAAATGGTGCAATGTATGTTGATTTCCTACATAATGTTCTACCGATGTTACTACAAGATGTTTCACTGCATGACAGAATGGCGATGTACTTCCAACATGATGGCTGTCCAGCACATAGCTCACGTGCGGTTGAAGCGGTATATATAATATCATATTTCATGACAGGTGGATTGGTCGTCAAAGCACCATAACATGGCCCGTACGTTCACCGGATCTGACATCACCGGATTTCTTTCTGTGGGGAAAGTTGAAGGATATTTGCTATCGTGATCCACCGACAATGCCTGACAACATGCATCAGTGCATTGTCAATGCATGTGCAAACATTACGGAAGGCGAACTACTCGCTGTTGAGAGGAATGTCGTTACACGTATTGCCAAATGCATTGAGGTTGACAGACATAATTTTGAGCATTTATTGCATTAATGTGGTACTTACAGGTTGTTGTGTACATAGTTCTGCGTAGTCAGAGCGTACACAACTTTCCCACTAGAGCGCGCCCCGCTAAGCACAACAGCGCAGGCGCAGCGCTCGTCCGTCTCCGTACTACGACATGGCGCTGCCTTAGAGACGGACGAAATTCTGCTTCCGCCCATCCGCGTATTAATACGTAACGCTGCCAATGAGATTGCTGCTAACGTAGAACCTTTTCTCCTCGCGGATCACACTCGCGCAGTGATAGCTGAATGCGCGAGGTATTATAACGAGTGTACAGACCTCCGATTAGTCAGTCTGCATTAGTCTGTACGAGTCCATATTAGTCTGCATTAGTCTGTACGAGTCTATATTAGTCTGCATTAGTCTGTAGTCAAGTTTCAGTCTGCGCCTAATAAGATTATCATATTCCTGTACATAGCCATGACTTGAAATGTATAGACACTTTGTCAAGTATCAGAGATATGTGAGAATAAGATTAACGTACCAAGACCAAAGAAACTTCAGATTGTCAACTGTAAACAGCATCCAGAATCAAGTTATGTAATGTCTATGTTATTTATTATTTTAATAAATGTATGTGAAAATTAATCAAGTTCTGTTTAAAGTTGGTCACCGTCCATCTGCTACTCTAAGCGTGCAAGTGGTATTTCTATCATCTGACCTAACGGCAGAAGATAAACACGCCACGATAAGACCACGAGACATATTGCTGACACTCGCCTACTTCGTTAGAGCGACAAGTCAAATAATCTGATGGCGTGTGTACTGAAGGTCTTACAGTACGCACACCAGACAGGTAATCACGCTGTAACAGCATGCGTTCTCAGAAATGATAAGTTCACAGAGGTACATGTATCACATTGGAACAACCGAAATAAAATGTACAAAGGTATCTATGTTCTGCGTTTTAATTTAAAAAACCTACCTGTTACCAATTATTCGTCTAAAATTGTCAGCCACATGTTTGTGACTATCACAGCGCCACCTATCGCAAAGCGAAAAGAGTGATCCAAGTAAAACATTCATATTTTTTTACGTACTACACGAATATGTAATACAAATGGGGTTTTCTACTTTAAAAAACGCAGTTGATTTCCCTATGGCAGTGCCATCTAGCAGGCCAACTATAGCGCCGTCTGGTTTCCCCCTTCAAGCTAGACAAGTTTCGTTTGACGCTTATTTCGTGAGATATTTGGCCCAGTCACGATCAATGGACCACCCTGTATTTCTGTGAAGAGGTTATATCTTTTTACTGAAAGAGACAAATTAAAAATGAGTACAAATTAAAAATCAGAACCAAGAACCACACATAACTTGCTTTGAAAATCAGCAACAGTTTTAACACACTGTCCCACATTACATTTCTTGCCCTCGTTATGGGTTGATGTCTTACGGTTTATATCAGGACATCGCTTTCTGTTGAATTCATGTATTTTGGCAGTCTACTTCCTTCCTAGGAATGGAGCTCATCGCTACGGTACTGGACTGTGAGGTTCGTACATGCCCTTTCTGTGGTGGTGTAACATACCTCCTCACATCTACCTACAGAACGTTTTCTTCGAAAACTTACATGAGAGGTTTTATTTCCATTTTTCCACTAGAGACCCATGCTCTGTGTACAGTGACGTTTAACAAACAACTGCTAAGAACCCGGTACCACTTCCTATTACAAATATTTGTCATTTACTCATTAACATTTTGCTCTATTTCATCAGTTCACCCATATACTTGTTGTGTTCTGTCAGAATGGAGGGACGAGAAACTGCAATATGTTTTCTTGACACCTGGGGATATCTTTCAAAATTAGTCACTCGGCTCACACCACTTGCATTTTATCCTGCAGAAGCAACAGAGTTCTTATGCTATTTGCGTATAAACAGACCATTTTCTTTTTGTATGGCAGAATAGTACTTCTTTCACCTTTCTCTGTTTCCTTCTTCTTAAGAAGAGACAGTAAATACAAAAAGTAATACAAAATTACAGAAGCGTGCACATAACAGAATAAAGCTTAAAAATTATTATGAGTTGTCAAGAGTACCTAGCGTTAGTTTCATATAATGCTGCAAATGCAGCTTATCTTCCATCCATAGAAATAATGTTGCATAAATTTGTATAAATGACCTCTGATTGTTAGTATCTTAAGGAACCAGTTGCACCTTTTGAACGAAAATGAATACCGGGTAATATTGTGACTGTATACTTATTCTAAACCCGCTGTGTGATGGAATTCAGGCTGTAGAGGAACATTCTTAAATTCAACTGCCAGTTGTTCTCAGCAGTGAACTGTTTCTAGCAACTAATAATACAGGAATGACAGAACAGTTTGAACAATCATTAAATATGCATAACAAGACTATAGAAGTTTGTTGTTGTCCATAAGCTCAGCAGAAGTCTAGTCATGCCACGAGTACTATTAACGTATCGCTGGGCACTAATGGGCTAATTTACATTTGTGCGCACGTAACTACTGCAGACAGCTGTTGGCGCCAGAGCTCCGTCATACCACGATGCCTGCCCGCCTCCCTCGTTACAACTACTAAAATATATTATCGCAGCTGGCTGAACTGTGGTGCGCAGCACGTAGTCGAGAAAGCGTATTCTCCCGTATTACCAACATGGCTCAGAGTTATAAGTGATAAAATGAATTCGTCGTCAGTACTCATTCTGCGTATTACATTTTCACGAGTTTATTAAAAATAGGAAAAATGTGTATGCAGTAATATATCCATGTTATATTCAGATACAGGAACGCACAAATGACAACATGCGACGGTTAGTACTGACTCATACGTCTGTGAAAAGGCCTATGTGAGAAGCTCAAAACAACTACCACCGTCACGCCATAGCAAAAGATCTCGCACAGAACCCGAGAAAATCCTGGTCTTACGTAAAATCGCTAAGCGGATCTAAGGCATCCATTCAGTCCCTTGTTGTCAAGTCTGGTGTGGCCGCTGAAGAAGGCAAAAGTAAAACCGGAGTAATAAATGAAAAGCACCAGTTTGCTTTTGTTCTACAATATTATTTTTATAGCTAACCGGTTTACGGCTTACAAGGCCATCTTCAGGCATTTTTAAATTTCACATTCAGGAAATCGCACACACAGCAGCATCGTACAAACGTACCGTCATTTGACCATCGGACAAACTCCCTTATGCAAGTCATAGTAATAAGCATACCAGGCATAGAGAAACAACTGAAAGATTTGAAAGCAAATGAATAACCAGGTCCAGACGGTATCCGAGTTCGATCTTACAAAGAGCACTCTGTTACTCTGGCCCCTTACCTAGCTCGCATTTATTGGGAATCTCTCGCCCAGCAAAAAGTCCCAAGCGCCTGGGAGAATGCGCAGGTGTCTCCAGTGTATAAGAAGGGTGAAAGAACGGACTCGTAAAATTAGACCAATATCCCTAAGTTCTGTTTGTTGCAGAACCTTTGCACATATTCTCAGTTCGAATACAATAAACTTTCTTGAGACTGAGAAGCCTATGTCCACGAATCTACATCTACATTTACGTGATTGCTCTCTATTCACAATAAAGTGCCTGGCAGAGGGTTTAATGAACCACCTTCAAGCTGTCTCTCTACCGTTCCACTCTCGAACAACACGCGATAAAAACGAGCACTCAAATTTTTCTGTGCGAGCCCTGATTTCTCTTATTTTATCGTGATGATTATTTCTCCCTATGTAGGTGGGTACCAACAGAATGTTTTCGCAATCGGAGGAGAAAACTGGTGATATAAATTTCATGAGATGTTCCCTAAAATTAAGTGACGCACCAGACCAGTCGTTCTATCAGCTTCATCCGTTGCATTCAAGGAAAGTTATTCCCAACAAAGGTAATATTTGTCAATAATGCTTCCTAAGCATTAAAATAATTCTTCTGTCGTAGTTGTATCGCACATTGGCACTAAATCAGGGAGTTATTGCATCACGTTCAACTCGGCGTCAACAGCTTTCCCAAATACAGCAAACTGGCAACATCCGCTACGTCCGTGTTTCCATCCAAAGTCAAAGACAAAAAAGTCTTAAGTCGTATCTTGGGTGCATTTCCATGGCGTTTGCCATTTTACGATGAGCTTGCAAACAGTTCTCCGAGAAAGAGGAACTGTTTCGAAAACCGAGTCACTAGACACAAAATTACTGCAGCAGCGACGAAACAATCGTTAACATACATTGCATTGCTGAAGGAACGCACTGGTTTGGCTATATTAAGAGCTATGTGATCGCTCACTCTCGTTCCACCTTCATTGTGGATGACATGGTTTTCTTCACTTAAATACATTGCAAGGAAGAGGTGTAATCGAGGACGGAACGACATCGTGCTTTATACATAATAGTCACATTTTGAAGAAACGGTATATGTCTATATGGGCTTCTACTTCCTCTCTCTCCTGTTTTACCTCGAGAAGTTCGGCCTTTCGTTCCTCAGTATCCATAGTGATCACGAATTTGTCACGAACGACATGAAAATCTCACATCACTTTGGACTTCTTACACGCCGATAAAATAGTATTACCAAACAGACATTGAAGGCCACTTTGTGTTTAAATAAAAAAGTAATCTTCTTCCGCAGTGGGTTGAATCGTAGGGATTCGACCGATTTTGGTTTTGAAAAGCGTAACTGCTCTGCCATTTTCCTGTCACTAATTTCGTCCTACCATGAATGCGAAAGAAACTTCGACGCCACCAACGACACGAAGTAGACGGGCCGTCTGCCCGCGCGCGCATCTGTAATAAACGAGCGATGTTAGCAGAGAGGTGGAGGGGGGGGGGGGACTGCTATCTGGCAGCGCCCTCGGGCAAGCAGGGTAGGCACTCACGGGCGCCCGCTCCTACAACAACGCATTTACCCACCTTTGGTATACAATATACAGGGTGGTTAAAAAGTAACTGCACATACTTCGTTGGTGTAATGTTTGCATCAAAATAATAGTAAAACGTTAAATAACGTTTTTTCAGGAATTCTTACATATCCGACTTACGTTGAATAATGTCATTTGTCGTACGCATTTCGTCATGGGTCAGTACAGGCTTCAGGCCTGTCGTGTTCGACTGTGTAGCTACTGATGTTGCTTTGTATAACCTTCTACAATGTTTGTTTGATTCTGGCTGGAAATGCCTTTGTCTGCTTGAATTCGATGTGGTCTGCTGTACCCTATGGCCCTGTACTACGTACCTTCACTCTGTCGGTAATTCGTAGACTGCAGTCATTGTGTACGGTAAGATGGAGTACTCAAAAGGTGAATACGCGGATATGCAACTCCTTTACGGCGCAGCAGAAGGCAACGCACGGGCAGCAAGACGACCGTATATGGAAATGTTTCCAAACAGAAGAGTACCAAATCATCAGACTCTGTGTTGTGACAGGCGTTTAAGGGCATATGCTAGTCATGGTGCGCCAAGGCTGGGTCCGCTTTAACTGCATGGAGTGTGTGTCGAGAACATCCTGGAAATACACTCCTGGAAATTGAAATAAGAACACCGCGAATTCATTGTCCCAGGAAGGGGAAACTTTATTGACACATTCCTGGGGTCAGATACATCACATGATCACACTGACAGAACCACAGGCACATAGACACAGGCAACAGAGCATGCACAATGTCGGCACTAGTACAGTGTATATCCACCTTTCGCAGCAATGCAGGCTGCTATTCTCCCATGGAGACGATCGTAGAGATGCTGGATGTAGTCCTGTGGAACGGCTTGCCATGCCATTTCCACCTGGCGCCTCAGTTGGACCAGCGTTCGTGCTGGACGTGCAGACCGCGTGAGACGACGCTTCATCCAGTCCCAAACATGCTCAATGGGGGACAGATCCGGAGATCTTGCTGGCCAGGGTAGTTGACTTACACCTTCTAGAGCACGTTGGGTGGCACGGGATACATGCGGACGTGCATTGTCCTGTTGGAACAGCAAGTTCCCTTGCCGGTCTAGGAATGGTAGAACGATGGGTTCGATGACGGTTTGGATGTACCGTGCACTATTCAGTGTCCCCTCGACGATCACCAGTGGTGTACGGCCAGTGTAGGAGATCGCTCCCCACACCATGATGCCGGGTGTTGGCCCTGTGTGCCTCGGTCGTATGCAGTCCTGATTGTGGCGCTCACCTGCACGGCGCCAAACACGCATACGACCATCATTGGCACCAAGGCAGAAGCGACTCTCATCGCTGAAGACGACACGTCTCCATTCGTCCCTCCATTCACGCCTGTCGCGACACCACTGGAGGCGGGCTGCACGATGTTGAGGCGTGAGCGGAAGATGGCCTAACGGTGTGCGGGACCGTAGCCCAGCTTCATGGAGACGCTTGCGAATGGTCCTCGCCGATACCCCAGGAGCAACAGTGTCCCTAATTTGCTGGGAAGTGGCGGTGCGGTCCCCTACGGCACTGCGTAGGATCCTACGGTCTTGGCGTGCATCCGTGCGTCGCTGCGGTCCGGTCCCAGGTCGACTGGCACGTGCACCTTCCGCCGACCACTGGCGACAACATCGATGTACTGTGGAGATCTCACGCCCCACATGTTGAGCAATTCGGCGGTACGTCCACCCGGCCTCCCGCATGCCCACTATACGCCCTCGCTCAAAGTCCGTCAACTGCACATACGGTTCACGTCCACGCTGTCGCGGCATGCTACCAGTGTTAAAGACTGCGATGGAGCTCCGTATGCCACGGCAAACTGGCTGACACTGATGGCGGCGGTGCACAAATGCTGCGCAGCTAGCGCCATTCGACGGCCAACACCGCGGTTCCTGGTGTGTCCGCTGTGCCGTGCGTGTGATCATTGCTTGTATAGCCCTCTCGCAGTGTCCGGAGCAAGTATGGTGGGTCTGACACACCGGTGTCAATGTGTTCTTTTTTCCATTTCCAGGAGTGTAGTAGATGAAGATCCTATCGTAAGTACCGTCGGATAAATGCCGCTGCAGGGGTTCTTTAACCAAGAGTATGGCCTCTGCTTCGGAGACAGACATTCCACCCACTCCATTTGCGGAATGTACTGGTTAAAATGGCTCTGAGCACTATGAGACCCAACATCTGAGGTCATCAGTCCCCTAGAACTTTGAACTACTTAAACCTAGCTAACCCAAGGACATCACACACATCCATGCCCGAGGCAGGATTCGAACCTGCGACCGTAGTAGTCACGCGGTTCCGGACTGAAGCGCCTAGAACCTCACGGCCACGAAGGTACAGGAGCTGACACCTGTAAACTTCCGTGGAATTCAGAATTTCTGTGAATGGTTACTCGAGCACGATGCTTTTAATCCATTGTCCGGTCGTGTGGTACTGTTTACGGTGACAGCCTCTTTACCGGTACGGGTATCATGAACGCTCTTTAACATGTACGTGTGTGCATATGAAGTCCTCACCTAACTGAAGTTAGGGGAAATCCTCGTCGTGTTGCACTGCACATTTAGAGTAGTATAGTGGACAACCAGCTACGCGGACCACATTTTATTCCACAGAACCTGATTGTCAGTGTTTGGAATGTGAGTTGTATGGTCTGCTTCATGATGTCCCACTAGCTACACGAACCAACTTACGGTTTATGCATGCTAGTGTTACCTATTCCGATAAGTCGATAGGTCGTGTAAGACCAACTGCATGGCTCGTCAGATCTTTCTCCCTGCCCTTCTAACTTTGAGGCCGTCTGAAGGAGCTCTTGTACGATGTTGCAATTTTGAAGGTAGTGCAACCGCAGCAGCAAACTGAAAATGGCTGTGCACCTATGCAGAACGAGATTTAACGGAGCGTGCAACATTCCTAGAGCAGTAAGACTAATACGTCGAGCATGTCACAATGTTTGCCTAAATGGACATCATTGTGAACAGTTTTTGTATGTCCATCCTTTTAACTGGAGGTCTTGGAGACCACGGATATTGCTATTGTAAGAAAATGAAACGCTTACAACCGTCCTTACGATCTTATTTATAGTGTAGCTACCACTTTTGGCAATTCAACGTGCCATCTTCAGGCTTTGCAAAAACAGACATAATGTCTTACGGGATAACCGCAATCAGTGATTTTATAATGTTACTTAAAATCCGTCTTGATTGCAAATGCAATCAAGACGGATTTTAAGTACCATCTTCAGGCCTTTGTTGATGCTGAAGGGATTAGCACCATCGAATATATACGCTGTGTCAGTGACCAGACTATCTGCAAGTGTGAAGCCAGCACTCCAACCATTTAATTCCGACTGAGTTGGCCTTCAGCATCAATTAAGGCGTGAAGATGTCACACTAAAGCGCTGAAACTGGCAGCTACACTATTAATAAGGTTATAAGGACGGCTGTAGGTGTTTCATTTTCCTTCATTTTCAACATATTGTGGATTGAATGTACGGTACATAATTGTGTTGAATTTCGGGTCTCTTCGTGTTCCTATTTTGTGAGAACAATTAATTTCGTATTGTTTGAATTGCACTTGTTATCTCTACTCTCATGCATTATCCTGAAATGAAGCAATTTCATACAAAACTTAATTGAACATTTTATGCTTATTTTGATGCATACATTACACTCACGAAGTGTATGCAGTTACTTTTGAATCACTCTGTATATAAGAACCGTGAGGGAATAGTAATAATGCACGACCAAGAACGAAATACTCGTATCAGAAAGGGTGTAAGACACAGGTGCAGACTTCAGCCCCTACACTTACTTCGCTACATCGCAGACGCAATGACGCAAATGAAGAGGTTTCAAACGTGGGATTAAAATCGAGGATGACAGAATAACAGTGATGAGACATACTGGTGACACTGATATTCTTTTTAAAATTGAAGAAACACTACAGAATTTGCTGAATGGTTCAAATGGTCAAATACCTCTAAGTACTATGGGACTTAACTTCTGAGGTCATCAGTCCCCTATAACTTAGAACTACTTAAACCAAACTAACCTAAGGACATCACTTACATCCATGCCAGAGGCAGGATTCGAACCTGCAACTGTAGCTGTATCGCGGTTCCAGACTGTAGCGCCTAGAACCGCTCGGCCACTCCGGCAGTCTTGTGGAATGGAATGGATGGTCTAATGAGTACAGAATACGGATTGGGAGTAAATTTGAGATTGGCAAAAGAAATGGGGACTCTCAGAAACGAGATTATTGACGCAATATTAACATTGGTAGTCACTAGGTAGACGAAATGGAGGTATTCTGCTACCTTGGAAGCAAAATAACGCAAATCAGCTAAGCAAGAAGATTAGTAAAAGCAGACTACTTTAGCCAGAGAGCGCATTTCTGGCCGAAGGAAGTCTGCTGCTATGAAACATGAGGAAGAAATTTCTGAGAAAATATTTCTGCCGTTCAGAATTCTGTGGTAGTGAATCATAGCCTACGGGAAAGTCGAAAAAGAGCAGAGTATAAGCATTTGAGATGTGGTGCTGCGGAACAACGTTGAAAGTTATATGAACTAATAAGACAAGGAATGAAGAGGTTCTCTACTATATCGGCAAAGAAATGAACATATGGAGAACACAGGCAAAAAAAGGATAGGATGATAGGATATTTATCAAAACATCAAGGAATAGCTTCCACAGTACAAGTGTAAGTAGCCTGTTTATATATGTGTATGTTGGCAGCGCGATAGACTGCATTAATAACTGTGACAGCGCTGTGCGCCCTCTGTAAGAGACTCTGTGTGGCTGGTGGGACAGGCAGTTGGAGGTGAGCAGCCAGCAGTGATGGAGGTTCGATGTTAATAGTTATGAGTGACGGAGGTTAGAGATCTGAAGTGTTAACCAGGAGCGAACGGTCTCGACGTGTGTCCGTCATGGAAATTTAATTTTGTTGATGATTATATAGTTTTTGGAACTGGATGTCACAGACAATTATATAATTTTTTGGAACTGGATGTCGCATTATTGAGTTAGAATTTGCTAAATACATTGTTTGCTCTGCAGCGGAGTATTTTCTTCGCTAGCCGCGTGCCTGTCGGTAGATGGAGCCTACAGTGGTTGGAATCTTATTTGGCTGGCTGTATTGGTGCTTGCTGTATCGCTGTAGTTCGCGTAATGAAGATTTTCTGTGAAGTAAGTGACTTACGAAATGTATGAGTTATTGTTAGGATTTCTTCTAGTTCAGGGCCATTCTTTTGTGTTAATTATTTGAGCAGCCAGATTGTATTTGAGTTGTATTTAACAGGAATAATTCTGTAGGTCAGATATGTAATGATAAAGACAAGCAAAGAGACAGTACGCTCAGTTTCACTCAGCAGTTTAAGCAGGTTCACTTGCATTCAGTTACACTCAGCCGTTTCAGAATTAAATTTAGGAGTTTCCCCTACTCAGTTACTTCAGTCCGAGTAAAAACATTTAATAAGTTTCACTAGATGCAACTGTAAAGGTTAAAAACTGAGATTGCAGCACATCCAACAGAAGAATGTGGACCTTTGATGCAAGTACTACTCCGAGATGAACAGATTGGCACAAGAGAGGAATACTGGTGGGTTGCTTGCAACCAGTAAGAAAACTGATGACTCAAAAAGAAAAAAAAATTATAAGAATGTCTTAACAAAACGCATGTAACTGTCCGAAATCCAATAGTTAGTTTTGGAGAAATACCAATGATTAATATTTAGTATTCATCTCTTTTGAACTAAATATTATATAAACTGAATATTTAGTATTCATCTCTTTTGAACCCTCCCCCCCCCCCCATGAACCATGGACATTGCCGTTGGTGGGGAGGCTTGTGTGCCTCAGCGATACAGATAGCCGTACCGTAGGTACAACCACAACGGAGGGGTATCTGTTGAGAGGCCAGACAAACGTGTGGTTCCTGAAGAGGGGCAGCAGCCTTCTCAGTAGTTGCAAGGGCAACAGTCTGGATGATTGACTGATCTGGCCTTGTAACAATAACCAAAACGGCCTTGCTGTGCTGGTACTGCGAACGGCTGAAAGCAAGGGGAAACTACGGCCGTAATTTTTCCCGAGGGCATGCAGCTTTACTGTATCATCAAATGATGATGGCGTCCTCTTGGGTAAAATATTCCGGAGGTAAAATAGTCCCCCATTCGGATCCCCGGGCGGGGACTACTCAAGAGGATGTCGTTATCAGGAGAAAGAAAACTGGCGTTCTACGGATCGGAGCGTGGAATGTCAGATCCCTTAATCGGGCAGGTAGGTTAGAAAATTTAAAAAGGGAAATGGATAGGTTAAAGTTAGATATAGTGGGAATTAGTGAAGTTCGGTGGCATGAGGAACAAGACTTCTGGTCAGGTGACTACAGGGTTATAAACACAAAGTCAAATAGGGGTAATGCAGGAGTAGGTTTAATAATGAATAGGAAAATAGGAATGCGGGTAAGCTACTACAAACAGCATAGTGAACGCATTATTGTGGCCAAGATAGATACGAAGCCCACACCTACTACAGTAGTAGAAGTTCATATGCCAACTAGCTCTGCAGATGACAAAGAAATTGAAGAAATGTATGATGAAATAAAAGAAATTATTCAGACAGTGAAGGGAGACGAAAATTTAATAGTCATGGGTGACTGGAATTCGAGTGTAGGAAAAGGGAGAGAAGGAAACGTAGTAGGTGAATATGGATTGGGGCTAAGAAATGAAAGAGGAAGCCGCCTGGTAGAATTTAGCACAGAGCACAACTTAATCATAGCTAACACTTGGTTTAAGAATCATGATAGAAGGTTGTATACATGGAAGAACCCTGGAGATACTAAAAGGTATTAGATAGATTATATAATGGTAAGACAGAGATTAAGGAACCAAGTTTTAAATTGTAAGAGTTTGAATCTTTTATTTAGCTGGCAATAGTGGCGCTCGCTGTATTGCAGTAGTTCGAGTAACGAAGATTTTTGTGAGGTAAGTGATTTGTGAAAGGTATAGGTTAAAGTTACTCAGGGCCATTCTTTTGCAGGGATCTTCGATAGTCAGATTGCGTTGCGCTAAAAACATTGTGTGTCAGTTTTAGCACAGTCTTGTATAAATTGTTCTAAGGGGACGTTTCATATGTCGACCCTTAGCCGAGGATACCTCACTGGAATCTTCTGATTTTTTCTTGTAGTTTGTGTATTTAGTGTAGCTTTTGTTTATTGCTAGCGCGTAATTATAGAGAGAATTTCCTTGGTAGTTGTGGTTTTTCATTGTTGCACAGTAAAACAGTTGTGGCATGCATGTAGATTTGCACCAAGTATTTCGCAGCTGCGCTTGCAATTAACTAGATATTATTTTCAGTTCTATGTTAATGTGTTCTCTTATTTTTGCTCTTCAAATTGTGCTTTTCTGTGTTATCGTGTGAAATATTGTGACAATAATGGCGTGTGAAAAACGTAACACTAGGCTCCAAAGTAAACTGAGAAATGACAGTGAAGACGAAAGTAGTGTGTTAGCGCCACCATGTAATGAATTAACTAATGTTCAACATAGTAATTTGGTAATTGTGCATAGGGAAATGGAGCGGGCGGCAAACAATGGCGTAGGCAGTGAAACAATTAGTGAACAGGGAAGCATTATCGATCGATCGCTCGGCAACAGCTCGCCTCAGGAATCCGAAATGACAGGACACAATCTTGCAAATACTGTAGATTCAGGTTTTGCGTCCTCACCCTTTCCTCAAATAAGTCAAGACACATTTTCTGCTATTCAAATTGCGAATATTGCCGGTTCAAATGCGTTGCCGAATAGCACTGAGGAACATGTTTCAGACACCAGTGCACTGTTATTACAGTTAATGCAACAAATGGGACAAAGGCTACAAAAGCTAGACACAACGCTTGAACAAAATCAGAAACAAATGGAACAAAATTAGAGACAAACACAGCAAAAGCTTCAAAAGTTAGACACAATGGAACAAAATATTCAAAAGTCAGACAACAATGCAAACTAGCCACAGACTGCACACAGCACAGCCAGTGATTTTCATATAGAGCGCTACGTAACTTTGCCAATAAGAAAACATAAACAGCCTACTTACAACATTTCCAGGGGCAGATGTGGACTCTGACCACAATTTATTGGTTATGACCTGTAGATTAAAACTGAAGAAACTGCAAAAAGGTGGGAATTTAAGGAGATGGGACCTGGATAAACTGAAAGAACCAGAGGTTGTACAGAGTTTCAGGGAGAGCATAAGGGAACAATTGACAGGAATGGGGGAAAGAAATACAGTAGAAGATGAATGGGTAGCTTTGAGGGATGAAGTAGTGAAGGCAGCAGAGGATCAAGTAGGTAAAAAGACGAGGGCTAGTAGAAATCCTTGGGTAACAGAAGAAATATTGAATTTAATTGATGAAAGGAGAAAATATAAAAATGCAGTAAGTGAAGCAGGCAAAAAGGAATACAAACGTCTAAAAAATTAGATCGAGAGGAAGTGCAAAATGGCTAAGCAGGCATGGCTAGAGGACAAATGTAAGGATGTGGAGGCTTATCTCACTAGGGGTAAGATAGATACTGCCTACAGGAAAATTAAAGAGACCTTTGTAGATAAGAGAACCACTTGTATGAACATCAAGAGCTCAGATGGAAACCCAGTTCTAAGCAAAGAAGGGAAAGCAGAAAGGTTGAAGGAGTATATAGAGGGTCTATACAAGGGCGATGCACTTGAGGACAATATTATGGAAATGGAAGAGGATGTAGATTAAGATGAAATGGGAGATACGATACTGCTGAAGAGTTTGACAGAGCACTGAAAGACCTGAGTCGAAACAAGGCCCCCGGAGTAGACAACATTCCATTGGAACTACTGACGGCCTTGGGAGAGCCAGTCCTGACAAAACTCTACCATCTGGTGAGCAAGATGTATGAAACAGGCGAAATACCCTCAGACTTCAAGAAGAATATAATAATTCCAATCCCAAAGAAAGCAGGTGTGGACAGATGTGAAAATTATCACACCATCAGTTTAATAAGCCACAGCTGCAAAATACTAACACGAATTCTTTACATACGAATGGAAAAAATAGTAGAAGCCTACCTCGGGGGAGATGAGTTTGGATTCCGTAGAAATACTGGAACACGTGAGGCAATACTGACCTTACGACTTATCTTAGAGGAAAGATTAAGCATTTGTAGACTTAGAGAAAGCTTCTGACAATGTTGACTGGAATACTCTCTTTCAAATTCTAAAGGTGGCAGGGGTAAAATACAGGGAGCGAAAGGCTATTTACAATTTGTATAGAAACCAAATGGCAGTTATAAGCGTCGAGGGGCATGAAAGAGAAGCAGTGGTTGGGAAGGGAGTAAGACAGGGTTGTAGCCTCTCCCCGATGTTATTCAATCTGTATGTTGAGCAAGCAGTAAAGGAAACAAAAGAAAAATTCGGAGTAGGTATTAAAATCCATGGAGAAGAAATAAAAACGTTGAGGTTTGCCGATGACATTGTAATTCTGTCAGAGACAGCAAAGGACTTGGAAGAGCAGTTGAACGGAATGGATGGTGTCTTGAAGGGAGGATATAAAATGAACATCAACAAAAGCAAAACGAGGATAATGGAATGTAGTCGAATTAAGTCGGGTGATGTTGAGGGTATTAGATTAGGAAATGAGACACTTAAAGTAGTAAAGGAGTTTTGCTATTTGGGGAACAAAATAACTGATGATGGTCGAAGTAGAGAGGATATAAAATGTAGACTGGCAATGGCAAGGAAAGCGTTTCTGAAGAAGAGAAATTTGTTAATCGAGTATAGATTTAAGTGTCAGGAAGTCATTTCTGAAAGTATTTGTATGCAGTGTAGCCATGTATGGAAGTGAAACATGGACGGTAAATAGTTTGGACAAGAAGAGAATAGAAGCTTTCGAAATGTGGTGCTACAGAAGAATGCTGAAGATTAGATGGGTAGATCACATAACTAATGAGGAAGTATTGAATAGGATTGGGGAGAAGAGAAGTTTGTGGCACAACTTGACCAGAAGAAGGGATCGGTTGGTAGGACACGTTCTGAGGCATCAAGGGATCACCAATTTAGCATTGGAGGGCAGCGTGGAGGGTAAAAATCGTATGGGGAGACCAAGAGATGAATACACTAAGCAGATTCAGAAAGATGTAGGTTGCAGTAGGTACTGGGAGATGAAGAAGATTGCACAGGATAGAGTAGCATGGAGAGCTGCATCAAACCAGTCTCAGGACTGAAGACCACAACAACAACTCTTTTGAACAACTAACAGAATGGTGTATTATGTGGACAACCTTATTATCTTACGGTATGCCACTTAATCAAGGCCCAGCTATGAAAGAGTAACTACAAATTTGTAATAGGTCAGAAAAGTTTAATTTAAGAATTGATACTAATCGCACTTGACTACATGTGGCTCTTTTTTTTACCGAGGCCATGAAACAAAGATGTGTATAACAGTGGTTTTGTAAAGCACTAAATGGGGACGTAGAATTATATTATAGCTTCTCATGAGTATAGTTTCGAGATACACACTCACATGGACGTGATTATAATTCTGTTCATAGCCAAATACATTATTCTCTTCTGTAAATGTACACTATTTAATTAAATTGAGGTAATTAATTTGTTTTAAGTAATGTTAATTCCTCAATTACTGTCTACTGCTACAAGTGCGGTACTCTCTTATACATCATGATACAATGGACAACACTAATAATTTCATGTAGTCTAACGAAGACTATCATCGGTATACACTGTTGGACAGAGATTCTGCCAAGCGTTACATTCTAAAATTGATTATACATGTTTTCTAATATTTTTCCCTTAGGTCGTCGTCACTGATTTTTCTTGTTTTTTTCCATTTCAACAACGAAGTTCCTTGGTCTGTTTCTCATCTGTTCACGTGGCTGAATGTCCCGAACCCAACAAGTCACTTATCTTACAGTCGTAATGACGTTTTCCTCTTGATTATTTTCCTTTCACTTGTAATTATTTATAAGGCACCTCTCTCCCTCCTCTGTTACATAACCAAAAAGTTCATGTTTCACTAATATTAGTCAAAACTTGTCACACACGCTGATTCTAAATTAAGTTTCAGTTGTACAGGGTTGCCATATCCAGTTGGGACCTCCTCGGTACACGCTGGGATGTGTTTTTAGAAATGAAATCGATGCCGATGTCAATGATACCGCGAACCTGTTTGCATGATACTTCGTACAAATGTGACGCCTCACGTGTGCCTTACCTCCTTGAGCTAATGAGAAGAAACAGCTACAAATCTCACACAATGCTTCATGATCCGTACGTCTTTCTCGACAAAAGACGACTCTTTTGCTCAATCATCCGGAAAGTGTCATTTTCTCTTTCCGTACTTAGGCATTTTCATGAAATACTATTAGTTTATTAGACAGCAAACAGACGACTCTAAAATTTTTGTTGTCAAAGCGCACATCACTATACACTTCACTCCCTATTTTCTCGAATGATGGAGTTAGATCTAGGAGGTACTTGCATCGTCGATACAGGATAGCTACGCCATCTGTGAGATGACGTTATCAACATAAACTTATTGACATAAATGAAACTAAGTGAAGCCGCATATACATGTTGCTACTTTAGTACTTCAGCCATTCTCGTAATAGTATTCTGTATCTGGACAATGTTGGGTCTGTCGTGTTGTCGTGACACGCACATCCATAACGGTGACGATCCATATATATCAGGACGGACGGCAACCTCATATAGTTCACCTGGCCATTTACACCCATCGTTTCACTTCTTTAGGTGTTCGTTCAGTTCTCTCCTTCAGCCACACCCAATACAAAGCTCATTAACTCGATGTATTACTCACTTGTTTATTTTACTATTTTCTTCTCAATTTATTAAGTACACAGTATTTTCCCACTATTGTTATTGATATTGCAGAACACTTTCAACCTTAATGTCCTCTATTTGTTGTTGAAGTTTATCCGCACCAGAAGTTAATAGTCCTACGCCGTTAGGTATGACCCATTAATATGTGTTTTCCCTGTATGAGGCGGTGGGCGTGGCTGACGTACTCGCACGTTTAACGAACAGAAGAAGTCAGGAGATGGGCGCCCGCAGTTTTCGAGGATGTGGAATTTCGAAGCTGTCAGATTTGAGCTATCGACAACTGAGGCTCTGCTATTGGCAGGCTGCATCGTACACGTTCAGGAGAGCGGCGGTTAAATTTAATGGTTCTGCGTATGGCTTTTCCTCGGCTTATTTGCTGTTTGCAGGAAGTTCATAGCATGAGGGGCTCGAACCGGAGATGGTTAAGATTTGTGTGATTTCTACGGGAGGAATAAAACCAGAGCTAATGGAGAAACACGAAGGAGAGAAACAAAGCGAGAGAGCTCGTTTGCAGAGTTACTCTGTAGGTAAAATAATATAGTTAGAGACGGTTAAAGAAGTAAACCTACGTTAGCCAGTAATGTTTATGTTTCAATAATTGTTCCGTTTTCCTATATTATTACCATCTTCTTGAAGGCATGGGGCATCTATGTAACTTCATAAAAAGGCTGTTTGTAATATTCTTCTCATTTCCGTTTATTTACGAAGCGTCATCAGTAGCCCGTACTACATCGTAAATTTAATGTTACGAAACTTACACTCCAGAAAATATTCTCTTACATAACAATAAGTGAATAATGATGAAACTTTAATATAGTAGTGCATCAGCAAACTGGTACCGGGTAGTCAAGGAAGGCAGGATTCGGTTAC
Organism: Schistocerca cancellata; assembly: GCF_023864275.1. Taxonomy (NCBI): domain Eukaryota; kingdom Metazoa; phylum Arthropoda; class Insecta; order Orthoptera; family Acrididae; genus Schistocerca; species Schistocerca cancellata. Next base: position 508,668,828 of record NC_064631.1, read on the forward strand.
GATTGTGAACGGGACAGTAATCAGTTACTATTGGTTCCCTTTTGCTATTACACATATTTATCTAAAAACGGTAATTCCAGACTCAGCAATAAATAAAGATGCCACACGTTATTAATGAAAGAATAAACAACTGTGTAATTAATAGTGCTTTCAGTGCGTTACAATCTACCAAATGAATATAAAATACAGACACAGCAAATAATGTTTTAAAAACAAGCCAGTGTGATCCCAATTAGAATTTAAGGCAAGAAAACACAGTCACGGCTGGAGGCCTTTAACGCCAAGAACGACACTTATAAAAAACTTAACAAACACACTGTAAAACAGCAGTGCAGTAGCAAAGGTTAATTTAAAAAGACAGGCAACTGATCACCAAACGGGTGATACCAAATGATGGTAAACTTGGTAGCACAATCATTTAAACCTGCTGTAACGCCAAGAATGGCAATTATATAAAAAAAATTAGAAACATACAATAAAACAGCAAATACAATAATAAAACACAAGGGCCAGTCACAGACGGTGCACCTGGAATCGACCTCTGAGTAGGTCCGGCAAAAAACACTTCCGCGAGCAAAGAGATAGGCAGCCAAGAGTAGCATTCACTTCACAAGATGGTAACTCAGACTAGTGGCAGTCTAACGAATGACTAATGATAATCTTGCTGAGGCTACGTGACGTCCATTAGACCAAATGCAAAGATGTAAAAATACGCCAAAGCCGTAACCGGCGGTCTGGACTCTGTTCACAGTGTACTGTCCTTAGAGCCCCCGAAATGAGAAAGGAATCACTACCACCAGAACAGAGGAATCGCCAACCAACCTGCAATCGAGAAAGCTGTCAGAACTACAAGCCTCACCGGACAGCAGCGGCCAGGTGAGGAAACGTACAGTGCCGTTTCATACACTAAACCCCTGAGCAGATAACTGGGGCGTTAGCGGCCCTGGGCCAAGAAAAATACCGCTGCTTGAACTTAACAAATAGTAACAAACTGAATGCAATAAACAGTCATTAGAAGTCCAGGAAAGCTAATCAGATCCGCCTTCCCCAAGCACTCCACTCCCTGCTCTTCACCTCGGCAACACTATGAGCAGCAACACGAACACAAGTCACTGGACAATCGCAAGAACTCACAATGGTGGAAGTTTCTCTACTCGAACCCAAATGCACTCAACTTAAGGCTTGCAGGATCTGGTTTACGATGAGGTCGTGCAACCTCGTGACTAGAGTGCTGCAACGCTCAGTGTTTGACCGGTCACGGTTCGCCTGTTGACGGGGGGACCGAGCCGCTCGTGTCCGGCCCCATACAACTCTGATCGGCCACGTACTCGCTCTATGTCTGTTGTCCGGATTCCGGACACGCGGATAACCGAGCATGACCAGTCACCGCTGACGTCTCACCTCGCCTTGCCCCGGCTCGCTGCACTGTACTGTACTGTACAAATCCAACGCCTCTCTCTCTCTCTCTCTCTTTCTCTTTCTCTCTCTCTCTCTCACACACACACACAGTGTATTTATCTCTCTCTCTCTCTCTCTCTTTTGATACAAAAGTAACATTTCCAAGAACGGGTACGTGACACAGCTAAATTCATAAAGCACCTGGAAAGTAAAATGATATTTCAATACAATCGCAGATAGAAGACGAGTCTCATTTCCAAACAAAAGATATATGTTTCCTTTCATTTATAGGAAACATTAAATAAGTGCTTTTCCTGTAATCTAGAAGACAACCGTCTTCATAAAGAAAGCACAAAAAGAACATTAAACATTGACAGACGTAACTTGTCACACTTTTCAATTGTTTACAACATAAACAAAATTATAGTTATTGTTGATCAGCAGTAAATCACTAACGCGTTCCGGATTTAATTGGATGCGGCAATTTGTTAGTAACATGTCGGCTTTACTAAAGCACCTTTCACTAGGTGCGCTTGTTGCTGAGATACATAAAATACGTCTTGCAACTGCAGCCAAATCTGGCAGATCTGTTTCATGTCTGTTCCACCACTTTAAGATGTCATCATCATCTCCTGGGGGCATTAAAATTTACAGATCTATTTCATCTGCTGCGGATGATCTGTTGTTCCTCCATTCCTTGAAACGATCTCTCTTTCTGGGTGGTGACGACACAGTACTTGAAGGATCTATGATAATAACCAAAAGAGACAAATAATACAGAACTGATATGGAAATCATCGAAACGTTCCCATAAGAGACCGATGACCTCGCTGTTTGGTCTCTACCCCAAAAAACCCGACCCCCGTTCCCATAAAAACGAGATGTTTTACGTTAATGAAATATTATACGAGTCACAACATTCCCGTTTCTCTATAATACACTTCCCACTAACTATGCAAAAACGATTATGTTAATGATTGCATGTTGAACCTGCGTACGTAGCATACATTTATCGCACATTGCTAAGAATTTCCTGCTTTTCACTTATTTCAAGCATATTAAGATCACGGAAGGACGGCCAAAGAAACGATCTTTGTGAGGTTTCTTGCTACTGAGTTTCTTTAAATGAGTGGTTCCCGACTGGAAAAACAATAAAGTAGAGCTTTTTATGCGCGATACGTACCCAGTAGACGCACTGTTTCCATCTACAATCAACAGAAATGTACTCCATACTTGGCTTTTTAGACCTTCCCGTTCCTTTAATGTGTAAACATTGATTTCAGTCTTACGTCTTACTACACTGGCTTCCTCGCGCTGAATAATTACAGAGAGAGACACACCGCAAATGAGAAGCCCGTACTGGCTGCAGTGTCACGTGGATAATAACAAGTGTAAATGTGTTTGAAGTTATGTGCCACGTATTCGGTCACGGCTTCTATGCTCGGTCACAAGGACTAGTGCGGGTAGCCTATCCAGTTAGGGTGTGCTCGCCCCACCTCGTATTTTGTGCTCGCTTACTCGGTCATGCAGGACTCTACAGTCGTGACCACAGGGCTTCGATCCGGCAGTCTATGCGCGCCGCCAGCGGTCTCGGTGTGTCCTCGCACTGTGCGGACCTGGATCCTCCTGAGTCCCCAACTGAAATACACACTGACACGACCCAGAAAAAGCACAACGTCTCCCCAAAGATAGGGCCACAGTTACTACTTACCGATAACCGCCGCTGCTGCCACTAGCGGACAGGCAACGCTTTCGAAACCAAGTGGCGCCAGTCACACGAGAAGAAGACAAACAACCGCAACCATGTCAACTAAACGATAACGTCCAACAGTGGACGGAAAACTACAAACAGCCCCAACGCGAGCCTCAGCACAGCCCACAAACATTATACAAAATATTTGTACAACAAAGATGTTTAACAGCTGACTAATGATGCTCCCAAAATAAAAGAAGGCGAAACGAGTAAGGCTTAAAAACAAACTACTTTTGTTGTTTCAAAATTAATAACTTCGAAACGCCTGAAGCAATAGAAACGAAAGAAGGCATCCAGTAATAATCCTGTACCAGCAATGTTGAAAGACAGTACCAGGATTTTACTAACTAAATACATTTTTAATAATAACCCACAATTCTGAAACTGATGATTAAACCATAATTTATTATTGTGAACTACAACGTGTTATTCGAAACTTAGCAAATCCTTGTACGCGTTTGTGGACTTATCAGCAGTGCGTTAAACCTCTTTAATGGGACGCCATGAATAGTCAAAACTTTATAATTTTTTGATTTCAAAGAATCATAACTATGACAAAGGAACACTGAAGTTTAACGTTGAAAGTCTGTTAGTATGTCACTGCACTGCTTGTAAACGAATGATATAAACGATTTATTGAGTACCAGATGGGACTAATAGCAGATATTGAACGTATATAGAGAAGTGCAGCACAGGTTGTCACAGATTTGTGTAATCCGTGGGAGAAGGTCACAGAGGTGTTGAAGGAACTGAACTGGAAGACTTTGTTTCAAGAACCGGCTTTAAATAATGACTCTAGGAATATACTACAGCCCCTCCGTATCGCTCAAATATGGATCGTGAAAATAATGTTAGAATAATTACTGTGTGCACAGAGGCATTCAGACAATCATTCTTCCCGCGCTCGTGAATGGAACAGGAAGAAACCCTAATAACTGGTACAATGGGACATACTCTCTGCCATGAACCTCACGGTGGTTTTCAGAGGACAGATGTAGATCGAGAAGTAATCTATGGCCGCAATGTTGGTGACGATTATTTTCTGCAACCATATTCTGATTTTCGTACTTTTAAATTAATTTCCTTAAAAACATCAGAATAATCAGGCGATTCGATGTGAGTGTGGACAGCCTCTAGAAGCTAACGACGATCTCAAAAGCTTGTAACATTTACATTTAGCTCTTTCTCTACACAAGTTATACGATCAGATCCAGTCTTCAACTACCCTAAAAGAGGTCTCATATACTATTCTTCATTCTAATGCATCACTGTCAATTTTACTACTCATGTTTTCTGTTGGATGTGCTGAGAACACATTATTTTTACATTAAAATTAATTATTTTTTTATACTTCCACTCTTATTCTATTAATTATCTCCAGGTAATGTTAAAATGTTTCTACACTAGAAAGAAAAAGTGCCTACAATGTCAACAGGTATGTTCCACATTGGATTCCTTTTCAGTTATGAATCTTCGAATATCCGGGCGGAGCGGGTATACTCTAGTGTGCTGACTTCAGATGAGTCAGTGTCTTGTTTCTCAAGGGCCGATAGCTTACATTTGATTGAAACCGAGTTTAAAGTTTTCTCAGAATCTAAGATCACCCTCTCAAAAATCACACTGGTCCATTTGGCACCCTGTAGAACAGTTACCAGCCGATCATGTAAGTGGTGTTTATGAGCTGCTTAGGTGGAGAGAAAGATTTCAGTAAGATGGGTCGACATTGCTAAGTAATGCAGTGGTGGACAGAAGCTAACATGTTTGGATCTGACCATGAGCACACTGTAAATGATGGTAGCCTACTTGTTGCCGTATCAATGCATGATATCCAGTGTCTCTACAAGTAATGCTGTACCACTTGTAGCCATGTAAAATGACATATAAAAAGGGGCTGTAAAACATAATAAAAAAGGGACTATAAGTGAATGTCACTCATTGTGAATAACAAAAGGTTTCAAACCCGATGGAAATTGCCGCTGCCAGTGGTCAGCCCCATCCAGTGGCCAAGTTTTCCTTTTTCTTATTTTAATTTCATGCCCCTGCCCCATATGGGCAGCTGAGAGCTGGCAGCAGCACAGCCCGACGCTCTTGAGCCGAGTGGCTTTACAAACATTTATAAAGGGGGAGTTCATACACAAAAGAGAGAATGCAGTGAGATATAAAAACACAGACATAAAAATCATACAGAGCGAGACACAAAAAAATCTCTGGAAAAGACATGGCACTTACAAAGAATAAAAACCACTGGTAGGGAAAAGAGAGGAGGAAGGTGCGGTGGGATGGAGGCTTGGTGGGTGATAGGAAGAGGAGAAAGGGGGCAGGGGGTGCACAAAGTCGTAGTAGACGGGTAGGGCAGGAGATGAAGGGGGAAGACAAGGCAGGAGGGAGCACAGAGACACAGAAGAGGTCACGGGAGAGGGAGTGGGTGTAGGAGGAAAGAAAACCACTCTGGGGAAGGAAAGGGGAGGGGAAAGGGAGCCATGAAGAGTAAGGGGAGGGAGGTGGGGTTAGAGACAGTTGGGGAAGATGACAGGGCGAAGCTCATCATCTGGGAGAGGTAGGTGCTGGAAGTTGCCTTGGGAGAGTAGGTTGAGGGTGTGGAGATAGAGAGAGGGTGGGACATAACGGTAAAGGTGCGGCAACAGGCTGGGGGGTGGAGACGAAGGGGGACATCATGGAGTGGGGGAGGAATGAGTTAGTGCATGATGTACAGATTGCAGATGTGTTCGAGGAAACGAAGAAGGTGGGGGAGGGGATAAGATCATAGAGGATGCACATGGGGGGTGGAAGACAGAGTGAATGGTGTTCCAGGATTCAGAGGGCTTTATAGAATATGGGAGGGGTAGAAATCCAAGTGACAGGGTGGGTTGGATCATGGATTTGTAAGTGTGAAGGATGGTGGAAGGATGCAATCCACATGTCCAGCCAGAGAGGGGTTCCAGGAGGTGGGGTCTATTGTGGTATTTGTGTTGGATCATAAGGAGATGAGGAGTCCAGGTGAGGTGGTGGTAAAGGGGAGGCCAAGGTATTTTAGGGTAGGAATGAGGTGGATAGGACGACCATAAATGGTTAGGTAAAATCATGGAGACAGTAGGAGCCTATGGTGTGGCCTATGATGATTGCCTGTGTCTTGGAGGGGTTGATATGAAGGAACCACAGGTTGCTCCCAGTGGTGAACTGGTCAAGGTGGGTTTGAAGGGTGCATTGGGACATTTGAATGGTTGGATTAAGGGCCAGGAAGTCGATGTCATTAGCAAATTGGAGGACATGAACAGGTGGGGGAGGTTTGTGCTTATCAGCAGTATCCAGGAGATAGAGGTTAGGCGAAAGGTTGGAGCCTTGGGGCACGCCAGCAGTGGGATAGAAAGTATGGGAGTAGTAATTGTGGATAGTCACATAGGAGGGACGATAGGAGAGGAAGGAAGCAACAAGACAGACGACATTGACAGGGAGAGCATAAGTCTGGAGTTCCACAGGTCAGAGGAGGACGTTGTACAGGATAGCAAGGGCACTCAGGAAGGAGGGGGGATTCCTTGAGATGGCGGTAGGTGACACACTTTTGACCAGGGGCAGTGTTGTGTTTGGAGTGGAGGACAAGTGTGATGTTGTGTGCGTTGATGGAAGTGCTGATATCTGAGGGGGATAGCTGATCCATGTACTGGAAACCAGGGGCAAGCTGTGTCACAGAGGTATCAGTACATTCAAGGACGGCGGGGAAGAGTAATCAAAATGGGGATTGTCAGGAATGGAGAGGACCTTGGATGAGTTGGAAGCAAAGTGGTTGGCCTTACTGAGGATGTCATGGAAGGGGTGATTGTACTGGGGAATAAGGTAATGCAGAGTGTGATGGCTACCAGTAAGGCAGTGGAAGCCTGATCAGTACTTGAAGGAGTTGACAGGGAGGGTGGAGTTGAGGCGTGTGCATATCTGTCGCCAGTCCCGGTGATTCTTTGCTGTAAGGAGGTTCCAGATGTGTCACTGTAATTGCCAGGGGTGGATGAGTGTATCCTGGTCACAGGTGTGGAGGAAGGAACAGTAGAACCTGCGAGATTCACGAAGAAGGACTTTCTGTGGAGGAAACGTAGTGTGGTGAGGGTGGATGTGCTTGGTAGGAACGTGGGCCTCCAAAGCATCAGTGATGGTCTTCTGGATGAAGGAAATGCATGGGCGATGCCAGCAGGATGATGAAAGTTAAGAGTGTGTCTTTTGACCTGTGAGGCAATGAGTTCCCAGTAGGTATCTCAGTCAGCTCACTAGTAGTTGTGGATGGACATTGGAGTGGCAGCGGGGGGGGGGGGGGGGGAGATGCAGGGGGTCCACAGGCAGAGGAGATGGTGAGGAGGACAGGGATGTGGTCACTACCAATGGGATCAAGAATGTCCATGGCAATAAGACCTAGGAAGTTGGGGGAAGTGAGGATAACATCTGGGGTGGAGTTACTTTCAGGACAGGTGTGTTGTGGGTGAAGAACAAGGTCACCATGGAGGATGGCAAGGAACTGATGCCACTGTCGAAGGCACCCAGCTTATACAGCGAAGTGAAATGTGCTGCAAAGCTCATGCGCCTCGCAAGGCGAGAGAGGCGGCGTACGCCGCTGATGAGAGACTTTGGTAACGCCCTGTAGCCGAAACATAAACACCACCTGACAAAAGAGGAATGCGCACAGAAGAGGCGGAGGAAACGATTTGAAACTTCAGGGGTTGAGAGCGAGTATAATCTTATTTCAATGATTACAAAGTCGACTCAAATTTACAAAAAACTTGGCAGTACGGGTCTATTTATCAGTATGATGTAGTATCCTCGATGTTTGGAATTCATGCACTGATTCAGTTGGGAAGGGTTTCATGAAGCCATTGTATGAACGGATGCAGGTGGTTCGCAGCTGTCAGCTTCTCTTCGATTACTACCACAGGTCAAGTGCAAGGGCAGGAGAATAGCATACTACTGTTCCCACCACTCTGCGTCGGTGGCGCGCTGCACGTTTCGAGCCACCGTTCACTCCGACAACTGCGCTTGTGGAGACGATCATCGAGCTAGCGTAGCGAAACTGTGAGTCACCCAAAGAATCGACGTTTCCATTGTTCGACGGGCGAATCCCGATGGTCCCTTGCCCACTGCAGTCGTAATTGGCAATGTGGGTGGCTCTACATACTAACATGTAGGCGAGGTCTGCTGTGGAGCACCACGTTCAACACTGTACAATGAACGGTGTGCTGCTTAACACTTGAGCATGCACAAGAACTGTGCACTGTCGGCTGAGATCCACAGATCACCATATAGCCTACTATACAAAGCAGATAAGCCTCCGAAAAGTCGTGGATGCCCAACCATTTAGAGCCTAGTGGTAGAGGAACTGAGGAAAGTTGTCTCACAACAGTTGTAAATGGCCCTTGATATCCTGGATACTAGCGCTGAAATAGGTTGACGTACGAGCTGACCCAAAATTGTTCTAATGGGCACCGAGTGTGTGGCAAATGCTGGCTAGAAACGTAGGGTGCACGGTTGAGTGAAAATTAGGAGTCCATATTATTATGTAACATATGAAAATTCCTTCATTACCCTCATCTCCTTGTTGACGTATTAAATTTTGGAGTACATCCAGTAGTGAATTCTTCATGACGAGTTAAAACTGAATAAGTGGCTGGAGTTGAACTTGTATTGGAGTCATGCAGTTTCATAAATATGTTAGACCATTTGAAGTATAAGTGCAACTGTGACAAAAGTTTTCCACCAACGCAGAAGAACATTTTATTGCTGAATGAATGTCACTACTAATTATACTTTGTCAACTTTTTAATATCTTCTGAGAAGCTTTTTCTTGTAAAAGTAACATCTGTGTAGTTCAACTACTACTAAATGGTGAACTTCACTGAATGTAACAACTACTGTATCAGTAAATTCCTTGAAAATGCAGTTATAACTTCAAACATGTTGGACTTAAATGGAAAATGAAAATTTTTTTGAGAAAAGGTGACATATTACTGGTAAAAAGAAAACCGTACCCTTAAAAAACTACAGCCGTAGACACTCGTGATAAAATGTCCGATAATAAATTTTCCGCTGTATCCAAGTAGAGATGCAGCACCCAGTACTACCAGTGCACAAAAAAAGATAACAGCAGTCCTAGCTTTCAGAACAACAAGCTATTTCTTCAGAGAGGAAAGAGGAATTGGTTGATAGAGTTTGAACTTAAGGTGGTAAATTCCTCTTAGCCTGAGTTTTGTATTGTAAGACGGCCCTCCTGTCCACTTTCCAACCAAATCCTCATTCTAACCTGAAGGCTGTGAATTCAATTAAGTACCTGGGTGTAAAAATTACGAACAACTTCAGTTGGAAAGACCACATAGACAATATTGTGGGGATGGCGAGCCAAAGGTTGCGTTTCATTGGGAGGACACTTATAAGATGCAACAAGTCCACTAAAGAGACAGCTTACACTACACTCGTTCGTCCTCTGATAGAATATTGCTGCGCGGTGTGGGATCTTTACCAGGTGGGATTGATGGAGAACATCGAAAGGGTGCAAAAAAGGGCAGCTCGTTTTGTATTATCACGTAATAGGGGAGAGAGTGTGGCAGATATGATACGCAAGTTGGGATGGAAGTCATTAAAGCAAAGACGTTTTTCGTCGTGGCGGGATCTATTTACGAAATTTCAGTCACCAACTTTCTCCTCCGAATGCGAAAATATTTTGTTGAGCCCAACCTACATAGGTAGGAATGATCATCAAAATAAAATAAGAGAAATCAGAGCTCGAACAGAAAGGTTTAGATGTTCGTTTTTCCCGCGGGAGTGGAATGGTAGGGAGATAGTATGATTGTGGTTCGATGAACCCTCTGCCAAGCACTTAAATGTGAATTGCAGAGTAATCATGTAGATGTAGATCTGGGGATACGAGAGAGATGCAAAACACGAGGACTCGTGATGTCTGTGAATCAGTTTTGTGCTGCCACAGTCACCAGCAGCTGTCACCGGAAGTCAAACCCACACCGTGTGCCGCTCCAAAATGTTGAAGAGTGGGACAGTTCCCCAGTTGACTGGCGATGTTAGTGGTGTAGTGTGGAACCGCGAATCATAGCTGGAAACACTGCGACGTCATTCATCATCAATCCAAGATTTTCTGTCACGTAACCACTTGAGAAGCAGGTGTTCCTGTTGTGATGTTAACGGCGGATTACACTAAAAACCGTAATTACCTTGACCGATAGTTGGTAACCTCCGACCAGTGGTGTGAGATGACACACAGCGTTGCAAGGAGGCCACTACTAGTTCTTGGACGGCTGGCGCAGATGTGAAGACGTGACGATGTCCTTGGTGCACAATCCAGCGACCCTCCGTTGTGTGAATCAGGTGTGGTGACCAGAGGCCTGATGACTAGTATGCCTTCCCTCACATTCTCATGTGGTCAACACTGATTTACTGTCAAGTCAAAACGCCCCAAAAATGCAGGATTCGACCAATCGGCCAAATGGATACCCACAATTAGGCTCCTTTCAGCCTCTGTCAGGGACTGACAACGCTGTCTCGAAAGAGTAAGCGTCATGTTCTGCAGGTTTCGCAGGAGAGCTTCTGTAAAGTTTGGAGGGTAGGAGACGAGATACTGGCAGAAGTAAAGCTGTGAGGACGGGGCGTGAGTCGTGCTTGGGTAGCTCAGTTGGTAGAGCACTTGCCCGTGGAAGGCAAAGGTCGCGATTTCGAGTCTCGGTACGGCACACAGTTTTAATCTGCCAGGAAATTTCATATCAGCGCACACTCCACCGTAGAGTGAAATTCTCATTCTGGAAACCTCCCCCAGGCTGTGGCTAAGCCATGTCTCCGCAATACCCTTTTTTCAGGAGTGGCAGTTCTGCAGGTTTCGCAGGAGAGCTTCTGTAAAGTTTGGAAGGTAGGAGACGAGAATCTGGCAGAAGTGAAGCTGTGAGGATGCGGCGTGAGTCGTGCTTGGGTAGCTCAGTTGGTAGAGCTCTTGCCCGCGAAAGGCAAAGGTCCCGAGTTCGAGTCTCGGTCCAGTACACAGTTTTAATCTGCCAGGAAATTTCATATCGGCGCACACTCCGCTGCAGAGTGAAAATCTCATTCTGGAAGCGTCATATTCTTGTCCTTCGCTGTGATCACACAACATCTGACGCTGCTGGTGGTGCTTATACTCTGACAAGCCAAAACATTACGACGACTGCTCACCGCGACGTTGGATGCCGCCTGGTGGTGTTCCACCCACTTGATGCGGTAGCGAAAGTGTGTAAGCTGAGCAGAAAGCGACGGGGGATCATCCTAGCGAAAATACGGGCTCCAAATGAGGAAATCCATCGCGATAAGCGACTTTCAGAAAGAGCAGATTAGTACCACGCAGAATCTGTGAACGAGTATCTCGAAAATGGCGAAACAGGTTGATTGTTTACGCGCTGCTGTGAGCATCTACGTGAAGAGGTAGGGCAGTGAAACTTCCATTAGGCGATAAATGGTTATATATTAAGGGCTCTTCACAGAACGTGGGCTTCAGAGGCTTGTCTGCTCTGTATAGGTGACCTGTGACATCTCTGCTGAAAAAGCGCAGAGCTGGTCCACGCGCAAGTGTTTCATAGTACACCGCTCATCGCACATTGTTGAACATGGAGCTCAGCAGCAGACGACCCCTACGTGTTCACTGGTGAGCCAGCGACATCGTCAATTACAACTGCAGTGGGCTCGGAGCCACTAGGATTCGACCGTCGATCAATAGAAACGGGTCGGCACCTCGGGTGAGTGACATTTTTGCTACACTAGGTGGATAGTCGTCCCCACAAACGCCATCATCGAGGTGAACGGCGGCTCGAAATATGGAATGCGGCACGGACGCCGGCTGGTGGGAGCAGTATAATGCTATGGGAGACTTTCCCCTGCAGTTGCATGGGACCTGGGGTAGTAATCGAAGACACGCTGGCCTGCATCTCTTCGTGCTTGATATCTTCCCCGACAGCGATGTCATCTTTCAGCAGTATAATCGTCCCTGCCTCGGAGCCAGAACCGTCTACAGTGGTTTTAGGAGCATTATAGTGAACTCATGTTGATATCTCGGCGATAAAATTCACATGATGTAATTCCTACCGAACCCTTATGGGTCCCCCCCCCCCCCCCCATGAACCATGGACCTTGCCGTTGGTGGGGAGGCTTGCGTGCCTCAGCGATACAGATAGCCGTACCGTAGGTACAACCACAACCGAGGGGTATCTGTTGAGAGGCCAGACAACATTCCATTGGAACTACTGACGGCCTTGGGAGAGCCAGTTCTGACAAAACTCTACCATCTGGTGAGCAAGATGTATGAAACAGGCGAAATACCCTCAGACTTCAAGAAGAACATAATAATTCCAATCCCAAAGAAAGCAGGTGTGGACAGATGTGAAAATTACCGAACAATCAGTTTAATAAGCCACAGCTGCAAAATACTAAATCGAATTCTTTACAGACGAATGGAAAAACTAGTAGAAGCCGACCTCGGCGAAGATCAGTTTGGATTCCGTAGAAATACTGGAACACGTGAGGCAATACTGACCTTACGACTCATCTTAGAAAATAGATTAAGGAAAGGCAAACCTACATTCCTAGCATTTGTAGACATAGAGAAAGCTTTTGACAATGTTGACTGGAATACTCTCTTTCAAATTCTAAAGGTGGCAGGGGTAAAACACAGGGAGCGAAAGGCTATTTACAATTTGTACAGAAACCAGATGGCAGTTGTAAAATTCGAGGGACAGGAAAGGGAAGCAGTGGTTGAGAAGGGAGTGAGACAGGGTTGTAGCCTCTCCCCGATGTTATTCAATCTGTATATTGAGCAAGCAGTAAAGGAAACAAAAGAAAAATTCGGAGTAGGTATTAAAATCCATGGAGAAGAAATAAAAACGTTGAGGTTCGCCGATGACATTGTAATTCTGTCAGAGACAGCAAAGGACTTGGAAGAGCAGTTGAACGGAATGGATGGTGTCTTGAAGGGAGGATATAAGATGAACATCAACAAAAGCAAAACGAGGATAATGGAATGTAGCCGAATTAAGTCGGGTGATGTTGAGGGTATTAGGTTAGGAAATGAGACACTTAAAGTAGTACAGTAGTTTTGCTATTTGGGGAGCAAAATAACTGATGATGGTCGAAGTAGAGAGGATATAAAATGTAGACTGGCAATGGCAAGAAAAGCGTTTCTGAAGAAGAGAAATTTGTTAACATCGAGTATAGATTTAAGTGTCAGGAAGTCATTTCTGAAAGTATTTGTATGGAGTGTAGCCATGTATGGAAGTGAAACATGGACGGTAAATAGTTTGGACGAGAAGAGAATAGAAGCTTTCGAAATGTGGTGCTACAGAAGAATGCTGAAGATTAGATGGGTAGATCACATAACTAATGAGGAAGTATTGAATAGGATTGGGGAGAAGAGAAGTTTGTGGCACAACTTGACCAGAAGAAGGGATCGGTTGGTAGGACATGTTCTGAGGCAACAAGGGATCACCAATTTAGTATTGGAGGGCAGCGTGGAGGGTAAAAATCGTAGGGGGAGACCAAGAGATGAATACACTAAGCAGATTCAGAAGGATGTAGGTTGCAGTAGGTACTGGGAGATGAAGAAGCTTGCAGAGGATAGTGTAGCATGGAGAGCTGCATCAAACCAGTCTCAGGACTGAAGACCACAACAACAACAACAACCTTCTGGATCGTTATCGGGGGTCATTGCCACATACACATATCAGCTGCTCGGCCCGTTATTTACGCGAATTACATGAGCTGAGCGTAGAAATGTAATGCCACATACCTCCTCAAACACACCAACGAACTGTCGGATCCCTGACAAGCAGATTCAGTTATGTATTTCGCTCCAGAAGCGGACAAACAAGCTGTTAACAAGGTGGTCATAACGTTTTGGCTCGTCAGTGTGTATCCTCCTAAGCCTGGTAACAACACTGACGCACTCTGGTCGCTGTTTTCTCACAGAGAAGTGGACATGTACATACTCGTTGTTCTTGCATGTGGTGTCATTCTAAGACACCACTCGTTCTTTGGGCGTCAAAAGCCCACCAGTGCGAGCGTCGTTATCTGCGGACCCAGAGGGCTAGCGCCAAAGTGGCAGTATACGGAATTCAGGCGCCGCGCCTCCCCTCTCTGGGAAGACAAGACGGCACCAGCGTCCGCTATATGACTAGCAAAATGGACGCTCGGGTGCCAGTTCGTCAGCGCAGGTCGTCGTCTCAGCCCGACAATTCAGCTCCACCAGGCAGCAGCTGCCGACGTCAAAGTTAGTTAGGTCTGTGAGAACCAGTACTGATAGTTCACTGCTGAGAAAAGACTTAATTAGGAGACTGGAAATGCTTTTTATGTTCTACATGACTGCTTCTCAAAAGAGCAGTAAATGTGTTTGTTCAGTCATAGCACTGTCTACTGATCTTTCGTAGGATGACCAGCTACTCTGCCTCCTGCTTCCTAGTCTACGAATTACTGTTCTGACCACCCGAGATGGAACACTGTATGTGTGTGCGAAGTTACACTGATAGCTGATCATGTATTCTGTGTGCTTCATTTTTTTTCTTGTCAGGAAATGTATGCTCTACATGTTCTGTGTCAGGAAGTAATTCCCGACTTTCTCAAGAGGAAAACAGTGAACAGGGACTGAGGATACATACATATCGTGCAATTTCGTCTTCATTTCAATGACTTATTCAACCCTCGCTGTTTACACTGTAAATCGGAGCCTTTCGCCGTTATTCGACCTTAAGTACAACTGCAGCACCAACTCGCTTTGGTATTCATTCTCCGCTACACTCGAAAGGGCCGGTTAGAGAGTCAGAGCGTGTCGCCGCAAGTTATAATGACGATCGCCGTAGTTGAAGCGGAATCCGCTAACGAGCTGATCTCATTGTCGCACCCACGCAGTGTATTCGCGTGTGGCGGAGCCCGCTATGGAGGTGCGCCGTTGTCTGGGGCTCGGTGGAGGCGGCTCAGCATTTGCGTCACGTCCACGTGTTTGCGGGCCGAGTTAGCGGCGGGAGGAGCCTTGTCCGGCCCCGAGACGACGGAGCCGCTGGGAACTGCTGTTTTTCTCATCACCGACCAACGACGTAAAACGATTTCAGAGTCGTCTTACTAGAATTGTCCTTGTCATACTCCACCTTCATTCCGAATGACGGTACTGAGTGACAACAAATGAAGAAAGAAGATGTAGATGTAGAGGTTGCAAAACTTTTACAGCTGCGTTCTAGATGAAATTGTCAAACATAACTATATTAAATCTTTCTTCCGTTGCATTTGTGCCTGAAGAGCAGGAAAAGTGATTGTTAATATACTTCTTTGTGACTTGTTATGTCTCTCCGGAATGAATTTCCACTGTGCGGAGGTGTTCACCGGTTTTGTAACGTATTAGCAGATTGAAATTATCCACCAGGTCTGGACTCGAACACAGAACCTTTACCGTTTTGTGTCAATTCCTGTGCCGACTGAACTATCCTAATACGACTCACGACTCTCCCTCTAAGCTTTAGTTCCGCCAATAACTTATCTCCTGCCTTCCAAACTTCACAGAAGTTCTCTTGCATAGCTTGCCGGGCTAGCACTCCTGGAAGAAGGGAAATGGATGGGAAATAGCTTACTTAGCCGTAGTCCACGTGAGTCTTTTTTTAGTGGAGCTCCTATTTTAACAACCCATACGGTCTCAATACTTAACGCTGGGATTTGGGGTTGAGAGAAGAGGAATCGTAAATTATGAGTTGGAAAATACTGTTCTATAAAATAAATTTATAAAGGTGTATTTTCCAGGATGAAAGTTGTGTTTTGTAGTGGAGTGTGCGCTTATATGAAGGTTCCTGATAGGTTCCGTCTGCCGGGCTGAGACAGGGACCCTGGACCTTTGACCGTGAAAGGCAAAGGTCCAAAATTAAAGTGTCAGTTCGTTACACAGTTTTAATCTCCCTGAAGTTTCAAAGTTAATATTGTCATACACCCAAATAACACCTTTTATTCGTCTATTTTAGTACAATTACGTGGGCTGTATACAGGTAAAAGAAGTGGCAGACAGATGGTCGGTATATGGGAATGTGCAGTGTACATAGGAAAGATATTCTGTGTTAAACACATTTACTGCTTGTATTAGAACATCGCTGAAATGTCAGTGAACAATATCTGGTTGAATAGTTAGCACGCAGCTACTCGGGAAGAACAATATACGCTTGGATATCTATCGGAGTGTTGCCGTCACTAGGAGAGGAGTAATGTCATCCAGGTATCCCCTCCTAACCATACTGGAAGACTACTGAAATTTTTATGGACCATATGTGGTTGAACTCTCAGGTTGCAGTGACTGGACAAGAATTATGCATAGTTCTATTAGCGTTGCCCTCACTAGCAGAGGAACAAAGTACTTAGATAAAGAAGTTCCTTGTGTGTACTGTGGAAATCAGAAAGATCAATATTCACTTTCCGTGTGGCTTGAGGAAGTTTTAGTCTAGCGTTGAAAACCCGGCACAGCTGGAGGCTTCAAACCTGAAATGGCCTAGTACACTACTTGAAAACAGCTACATCAATATCCCGGAGGGGCTTTCAAAAACGTCTATCTGAAATGGCCTAGCAGACTACTCGAGGACAGCTACATCAGTTTCCCTCATGGGGCTTTCAGAAACGACTATATTCTCATTAATGTTATTCTGCAATTCCCACGCTAGTACAGACGGCGAGTTGGTGATTATCGTCTCGCTTGATGATGGTGTTATCAGTATTACATTCGTGGTAACAGGGCCTTGTTCAGTGCTCTTTAATCATGGAAAGACTTTATACCTCTCTCAGCTTTGTAATAGCTGACACATGTCAGTTGGAGACGAGAAACAGATCCAGAGTTGAGTTCAAAACAAGAGTAGCGGACATAGAAAAGAGTTTGTGATGTACCTGCACGAGAGGATCACATATGCTTGGAGACACAGTTAGAGAGAGCAAATCGACAGTTAATAACGGGACAGGGAAGCCTCCACATAGCCACTGTATGTGAAGAATTGGCCTGCAGTGTTTTCTACTGTAGCTCATAATGATACTGTGCACGATACAAAAATCAGTGATACTTGCATTTCCTGTACTTCCCACCTAGGCTCCACGGCGTCAAAACAGCTGCAATTTTCATCCAGTGAGGTAGATTCTCAGCATTTGTATCAGTGCATTTTATTAACACTCATAGGGCCTCGGTGGAGGCGGTTGCCACGGCCCCTAACAACTTGTGGCGAGGACAGCGGGAGGTTTTGCGCCAAAGTCAACTGCAAAAAGCCAGGTCAACTGCAAAACTTTCTGAGGTTCATTCAGCCCTTCGGGAAATCTCGTGTTTGGGACACATTGTCAGGATTGTTCAGGATCGCACTAAGGCTGTCTATAAATTTCCTCCACTTAATAATTAGAAAAGTGTGCCTAGATTCATACGTATGGTAATAACATTTACAAAACTTGTTTCTAGTTTTATCCAGTCGTCCGCTGCATTAAATCAGTTTCACCAGAAGGGACATAAATTCCAGTGGACTGACACCCGTGATGCTGCGTTGCATGTCTTCAAAACGACGTTAAATAGTGCTCCTGTTTTGGCTGTCCCTGATTTTGAGCGGAGTTTCTTCTTCAGACTGACGCATCTGCTTCCGGGTTGGCCACGGTGCTACATGGGGAGTTCAATGGCGAACGGAAATCGGTGGTCTATACTTCAAGGACCTTATCATCTGCCGAATCTATTCGGTTTACGAGTTGAAAGCCTTGGCTGCCCTGTTCGTCCTTAAGAAAGTTAAGCTGTATCTCCAGACCGCTCGGTTCCAGGTAGAAACGGATAACTAGGAATGAGATGGGTATTGGCCAGTCCCCACAAAACGGGTGATACGTGGAACAGACTCTCCAGTATACTTCAACTTAGTAAAGGCAAGGCAATAATTACTAATCGAACGCCCGGGTTCCCGGGTTCGATTCCCGGCGGGGTCAGGGATTTTCTCTGCCTCGTGATGACTGGGTGTTGTGTGCTGCCCTTAGGTTAGTTAGGTTTCAGTAGTTCTAAATTCTAGGGGACTGATGACCATAGATGTTAAGTCCCATAGTGCTCAAAGCCATTTGAACCATTTTTACTAGTCAAACAAAAACTCTAGCATGTAATTTCCAACAGATTTTATTTAACATTTGCATGACAACAGCAAACTGTTGTTAACCGAGAATAAGATACATAAATGCCCTAGACTGTGAAACATTACAAAACAGACAAATGGCTACTGGAACAAGCCTCCCTAACAAACGACAAATAATTTTAAAACTCTCTTTACATAAATCTTAAGAACCATATAATTAATAAATGATTTACTGAGAGAACTTCACCAGAAGCAGGACGCCTTTTAGATATAACAGCAGAAACAACTAGCAATTTTTCTTTCTGGACAAAATATTAAAAACCCAGTACAATGAAAGGCATCTTCCAGGTATTACAAAATTGCAGTGACAAGTAATGAAATATCAGAGCTGCGAGGAAACTACAATTCAGATGGAACTGGAATGAAAGCTAAAAGGAACGGTTAAGAAGGAAAGACGGACGCGTCGGCGTCGCCAGGAAGAAATAATCAAATATTGAAATTCGCCGAAGAACTTGAGTCTACTAATAAACACAGCGACCTCGCTATCGGTTACAATGCAAACTGGCCGCCGCCAAGGCGTCTTCCCCCAATTAAGCGACCAGCTACGAGTGACGACGCGCACCGCTGATTACTGAAACAACAACATAAAACCACACAGCAACTGGGCAGTATCCAGAGTAACACAATCCTTAAGACATTAGAAAAATTTCAAAACAGGAATACATCCACAAGAGACCCACAAGCCATTCACATTCAGAATGTGATTAATTACGAGTGTATTATATTTTCCATAAGGACACACTCAATGATTACAGCACGAAAGGACTCTAGCATATAATAAACTTTCCATAATTAAGCCCCTCCTTGTTTATCTCTGAACAAAATGGTTCAAATGGCTCTGAGCACTATGGACTTAACTGCGGTGGTCATCAGTCCCACAGACCTTAGAACTACTTAAACCTAACTAACCTAAGGACATCACACACATCCATGCCCGAGGCAGGATTCGAACCTGCGACCGTAGCGGTCGCGCGGTTCCAGACTGTAGCGCCTAGAACCGCTTGGCCACTCCGGCCGGCCATCTCTGAACACATTACCTAAATACCAGGAGACAGCCAGAAAATGGAACTTGGGGTTATTTCGGAGTGCACAGACACGATCTTAGATATACACTGCTTGCTCGTATCCCAAGTGCGTCCAAAATAGGCGAACCTCATTCACACAGATAATTCACTGTTCAATCAGTTGTGCATCAGTGGTCAATACGAAACAGATAACATGGGTGTCCAAACATTGGAACAGCTGCTAACTACAAAAAAAAAAAAAAAAAAAAAAAAAGGTTCAAATGGCTCTGGCTCTGAGCATATTGAACTCAACATCTGAGGTCATCAGTGCCCTAGAACTTAGAACTACTTAAACCTATCTAACCTAAGGACATCACACACATCCATGCTCGAGGCAGGATTCGAACCTGCGACCGTAGCAGAATGTCCGGAATGAAGCGCCTAAAACCGCTCGGCCACCGCGGCTGGCCGCTAACTGCAAACAGCACGAAATTCAATATACGTGTAAACAGGAGGACTTAGATAACCTAAATAATTCCCACAGTTTGATTCTGCAGCGTATCTGTTAGCAGGCTGACAAATTCCAAAGCCACTTTCGCATGTTCACATTTTTAGCAGCACTGATGACACCACGGCCCTCTCAATTAAACGCAGCACACACTCGCCGACCGCACGCACGTCTCTGACCGCAGCCTCACTGCCCATGTGACTCGAAGAGGCAGGGCATGGACAAAGGGCGAATACAGAAAGCAAGACTGCACATCGCAGCGCCAACCAACCGACCTAAAACCAGCCCTCTCCCCACAGCGTCGTGCGTTTAAATAGGCGAAAAGCGACCAAAGAGGAAAACCGCGGCTGCGCGATACAGAATCGACCGCAGAGATCTTAAATGAATACAGAGAAGCGACTGGCGCCAACGGCGTCACGTATCAATGGGCTGTCAACGTTTCAGCTTCCCCTTTTCAAGTTAGTCATACTAACAGTATCTATAACCAAATCGCTGATGCTCTTAGTCGTATGTTTCGGCATGAAACAGAAATAGCCAAACAGCTGAAAGTTAGTCAACAACCAGCACGGGTTTCTACAGTCCTGTGTGAAAGGCCGTTGTTATTTGGTAAGCTGAGGGAAAATCGGAATCAAGGTGCTCAGTTAAGTAAAATCGAGCATCAACCAGATGACGGTATTCAGATTTCGTGATATTCTACTAAAAAGGTCTTTTGTATTACCTTATCCGCTACAATGGTAAATTATAGATGTGTCTTCCTAAGGAACTGATTCCAGCTCTCTGTGTAAGCGTTTTAACGAAACCTTACGTGAGGGTCCTTTGGGTACGTACAAAATTATCGTGAAAATTAAGAAGCATCTAACTTGTGAGGCCGGCCGTAGTGGCCAAGCGGTTCTAGGCGCTGCAGTCTGGAACCGCGCGACCGCTACTGTCGCAGGTTCGAATCCTGCCTCGGGCATGGATGTGTGTGATGTCCTTAGGTTAGTTAGGTGAATGATGACCACAGCAGTTAAGTCCCATAGTGCTCAGAGCCATTTGAACCATTTTTAACTTGTGAGAGTCTGTACTCCACTATAAGGAAACTGGTCGGTCCGTGTTACGATGTGGAATGCTAAGCTTAATTCAATACCCGTCGAGGTTTCTCACATTCCATTCGAGCAGAGAGGGCCATAGACAGACTATTTGTCTGTTATCTGCGGTTTGATTCAAAATCCGTATTACAGGCTTCTAAGGTATGAAGAGGGGTCTCAATACGTCAAGTTTTGAAGCGTGACTCATGCCCGTAAATGTACCGTTTGGGTGTAAAATCAGTTTGAAGCTCAGATCACTTTCGAATTTCCTGCTTCACGGTACGCTTACAGAGGCTATTGTTACCTGTGTGCTGTTGGGACACATGACATGGTCAATGTTTCGAGTACTTGTACTCGGGTTCTCTTCTATGTGACGAAGGATGTCCTATTCAATGTAGAGATTGCAGCGCATTTAAGGAGCACCAGTCAATACTCCCATAGTTGCGAATGTATCAATTTATCGCAGCCGTTTCTGTAGTCGGCGAATGTGTTTTGTGATGTCATACCTACAACAAGGACTAATGACGTCGCCATCTTCTCAGCTTGTATGGCACCGTGCAGTGGGAGATTTGAAAGTGATTCGTGTAACATTTCTGGCTTACAGCCATTATATTCAGCTACAAGAAGCCCTTCTTAGAACAGTTGAGAAGGCAGCGGTGTGCAGATGACGTAATGTGGTGTAAGGTACAAGTGAGAGATGGTCTCTTTGGTATGCGTATCGTGAGCAAGACCGCCTAAATTGTGGTCCTTTTCCGCGATTGGCTGCTGCGGTTGGCAACAGCACTCCAAAATGAAACTTCTGTTATTCATATCAGAGAGAAGTCACAGTAAATTTATTTGCATTTTATATAAAAATATCTCTCAGTAGCAGGCTGTCACGCGGGGTGGCCGCGCGGTCTAGGGGAGTCTTGCCACGGTTCGCGCGGCTCACCCCCGTTGGAGGTTCGAGTCTTCCCTCGGGCATGGGTGTGTTTGTTGTCCTTAACGTAAGTTAATGCTAGATTAAGTTGTGCGTAAGCCTAGGGACCGATGACCTCAGCAGTTTGGTCCCACGGAAACTTACAACAAATTCCTAGTTTCCACAAGTGTTAATTATTAGCAGAATAATAAATAATTGATACCAAATGCTACCACTGACAGTTTTCTCTGCGAAAAGAAGGATCTGTAAACTGCAGTGAGGGACACAATCAGGATATGTTAATTTTCTCAGAATGAGGAACGACAGTTGCATGTGAATTCTTTGTCCCCCATATGCTTGTCCCGAAAGATGAGTATTGGCTCGCCACTGAAAAATAATGGCCTTGCGAAGTCGTAGTTTTCAAGATGGTCCTAAATATGTATGCATGACACCGGACGGCGCAGTTTGTCGTCATTACTTACGGTTTTGCGGAAGCTCCAATTCATACGGATTCACTGTGAATCGTTTTACGAAGGATTTTCCACACTGTTGGTTGACGGACGTTCAGTTTTGCTCTAGCTCGATATATAGACTAAGTGAGACTTAGCAACATCATGTTCCTAACATGCTCCACTGTCTTTTCTAATACGCCCAATCTGGCTGAACGATTTGCATTGCACAAACAAATGCAGCATGAATAGTCACAGGTTTATTTGGCCTGCGGGAGAGTGTGAAAGAGATAATGGAAGATGTGAACTGGCAGACTCGTGAAGGCAGACGGAGGTTTTGAGAAAACTTGCTAACAAGGTTTCAAGAACCGATTTTAAATGATGATTCTAGGAATATACTATAACCCACTATATATCGTTCCCATGGGGATCGTGAGGACAAGATTGGATTAACTACAGCACCGTAACTACAGCATTCTTCCTGTGCTCCATACGTGAATGGAACGGGAAAGAGCCATAATAACTGGTACAATTGGGAGTACCCTCTGCCACGCACTTCGCAGTGGTTTGCAGAGTATAGATGAAGATGTAGGAGTTGCCTGTCCTCAAAATTTGTTGTACTAATTCACTATGCTGTGGTAAATAGGTGTTGTATTGTGAAACTTACCACAGAACACTGCTTGCACAAAAACTACGGTTTGGTAACGGGCAAATTCTATGGTATAAAATTCATTCTCTCCTTGTTTTACTACAGATGCGCTGCTGTTGACGCTTTTTCAAAGTATCTTGTCAGCAATATACAAAAAAAAAAAAAAGAAAATGATTCTTTGGGAGTTTGCCTTTCACAAACTGTATCATTTGTTACATTATGTTTAGCCATTTATCTGCATCACTTTTTAAAATTATTTTATGTAAATTTGTAACATACAGGCTAATTACAGAGTTAATGAAACTTATGCCATGATTTTCGCAGCATGGTTGATGGTTATGCCCCGCTTATCACGTGGAACCAAAGCTGCAAGCAGTTTCTGTTTCACAACAAAATAGATTAATCTGGAAACAACAGTAATGTAATAATAATGTGGTTTCAACATGGGCGGCCGGATTAGCCGAGCAGTTGTAGGCGCTACAGTCTGGAACCGCACGACCGCTACGGTCGCAGGTTCGAATCCTGCTTCGGGCATGGATGTGTGTGATGTCCTTAGGTTAGTTAGGTTTAAGTAGTTCTAAGTTCTAGGGGACTCATGACCTCGGAAGTTAAGTACCATAGTGCTCAGAGCCATTTTTAACATGAGCTGAGTTTCAAGTAAGGGAGTCTATTTAAAAATAAAAAAATAGAAGCAATGTTTGCATTAACTCCAACAGTAAATTAGGACTGCATTACAAATGCGCTGCAATAAGTGAATTAGTCTTAGATTCCTGTCCTCTTAAAATTTACGTTTGCACTAAGATATAAAACAGGAAATTTTGTACTTAATTTTATATGTCACATATCATTGGGAATCTAATAATGATAATTATCTAATGCATAACCTATAGTTCATGAACTCCTTTGAATAAAATGTGGAATAATGAACTTCATGACGGTTTAGTAGCGATGTAACATTTCTCCCCCAATCCCGCTAAGGTACACACCATCCCACATGCACTGCCTCGTGGACATTGAGACAAGGGACTGTGAATTCAGTGAACCAGAGGAATGTTTCTCTTGGGGACGGCCCACAGCACAAGGCACGAGTAATGCCTGTGCACTCCAACAAGACTCTACTGCCACCAGCAAGCAAACCGCCGGAATTCTCCTGCCGGTTACTGGTATTTTAGAGCCAGCGCCGCTATCCTTGTGTTGAAGAGTTCGCACTGCCCCGTTGCTCGCTCGTCCCACCACTAAGCCGCTAAGCCCATTACTCTCGGCGCTGCCCACGTGGACCGCCTGATCCGCTGTTTGCTTCGAGGCTCTCGCACCGTCGCTCCGGTCGCTCTCTCGTGGTTACATGCGGTGCAAGCTGCGACCTCCTTTGATGATCCCAGGGAGAGAACTACTTGCAGTCTTGGTGCCACATGCTGAACAAACCGAGACCTCAACTATGGCACGAAAATCAGAGGACAGTGTAGATACTGAATTTAATTTATAAGGAGAAAATATAAAAAATTAGCTTACGAAGTAGGCGATACGGAACACGGGCATTAAAAATAAGACTGATAGGAAATGCAAAATGGCTAATCTCGTAGGGCCAGAGGGCAAAATGCAAGCTGCAATAGCACCCACGATTAGCGGAAGACCGAGATATAAGGTAGCAAACCCCTTATTCTGCAAACAAGAGAATAACTAATATGCGAAATGAGAGTGAGGAGAGACAGTGTTATAGAAAGGTAGAGGAGGTAAATGAAGATGAGATGGGAGACACACTACTGCGAGAAAAATTTGAAGCAGAACTAGCCGGCCGCGGTGGTCTAGCGGTTCTGGCGCTGCAGTCCGGAACCGTGGGACTGCTAAGGTCGCAGGTTCGAATCCTGCCTCGGGCATGGGTGTGTGTGATGTCCTTAGGTTAGTTAGGTTTAAGTAGTTCTAAGTTCTAGGGGACTTATGACCTAAGATGTTGAGTCCCATAGTGCTCAGAGCCATTTGAACCATTTTTTTGAAGCAGAACTTAAAGACCTAAAGAGAACAAGGCCCCTGGAGTAGACGACTTTAGTTCAGATCTACTGATGTCCTTGGGAAAGTTGGCCATGACAAAACTATTCCACCTGGTGTGCAAGATACACGAGACAGGCGGAACAACATCAACTTCAAGAAGAACGAAGTAAACCAAATTCCAAAAGAGGCAGGTGTTGAGAGGCGTGAATGTTATCGAACTACCAGTTTGATAAGTCACAGCTGCAAACTATTAACTCCAATATTTAAAAGAAGATCCGAAAAAACCGACAGAATGTGAACTCATGGGAAAGAAATGTAGGAAGTCATGAGGTAATACCGACCTTACGCCTTATCTTAGACGCTTGCAACCTACGTCCTGAATTATCTGCTGGATGTATTCCAGTCTCTGACTTCTTCTACAGTTTTTGCCATCTGCAGCTCCCTGTAGTACCATGGAAGTCATTCCGTGATGTCTTAGCACATGTCACATTATCCTATCCCTCTCCATTGTCAGCGTTTTTCACATATTCCTTTCCTCTCCGTT
Source organism: Schistocerca cancellata (assembly GCF_023864275.1). Lineage (NCBI taxonomy): Eukaryota > Metazoa > Arthropoda > Insecta > Orthoptera > Acrididae > Schistocerca > Schistocerca cancellata. The sequence continues at coordinate 508,694,236 of NC_064631.1, forward strand.
TCTGCGCTGGACCTTTTCATTCTTTTATCTTACCAGTCCACCTAAGTTTCAACATTCGTCCGCATCACCAAGTCTCAAATGGTTCGATTCTCTTCTGTTCCGGTTTTCTCACAGACTATGTTCACTACCATACAAGGCTGTACTCGACATGTATATCCTCCTAAATTTCTTCCTCAAATTAAGACCTATGTTTGATACAACTAGACGTCTCTTGGACAGGAATGGCCTTTTTGCCAGTGCTACTCTGCTTTTGATTGGTTATTTTGCTGCGTAGGTAGCAGAATTCCTTAAATCCATCTACTACGTGACGATCAGTCCTGATGTTAAGTTTCTCGCTGTTCGCATTTTTGCTGTTTCTCATTACTTAAGTCTTTCTTCGATTTACTCTCAGTCCATATTCTGCACTCAGTAGATTGTTCATTCCATTCAGGAGATCATGTAATCCTTCTTCACTTTTACTGAAGATAACAACGTCATCAGCGAATCATATTACTGATTTCTTTCACCTTGAACTTTAATTCGGTACCTGAACCTTTCTCTTGTTTCCATCATCGTTTCTTTGAGATTGAACAATAGGGACGAAAGACTACATCCCTGTCTTACACCCTTTTTAATCCGAACATTTTGTTCTTGATGATTCTTATTATTCCTTCTTGGTTCTTGTACATATTGTACATTACCCGTCTCTCCCTGTAGCTTGCCACTATTTTCCTCAGAATTTCGATCGTATTGCATCATTTTACATTATTGAACGCTTTTTCTGGATCTACAAATTCTATGAATGTGTCTTGATTTTTCTTTACTCTTGCTTCTGTTATCAGCCACAATGCCGGAATTGCCTCTCTGGTGCCTTTACCTTTCCTATAGCAAAACTGATCGTCATCTAACACATCACCAATTTTCTTTTCCATTCTTCTGTATATTATTCTTGTCGGCAACTTGGATGCATGAGCTGTTAAGCTGATCGTGCTATAATTCTTGCCCTTGTCAGCTCTTGCAGTCTTCGGAATTGCGTGGATGGTATTTTTCCGAAAGTCAGACGCTATCTTGCCACACTCATAAATTCTACACACCAACGTGGATAGTCATTTTATTGCCACTTCCCCTGAAGATTTTAGAAACTCTGATACCATGTTATCGATCCCTTCAGTGTTATTTGATTTTAAGTCCTCCAAAGTTCTTTTAAGTTCTGATTCTAATACTGGAACAGTTATCTCTTTCAAGTCGACTCCCATTCCATCTCCTATCACATCAGACAAATCTTCCCCCTCATAGAGGCCTTCAGTGTACTGTTCCCATCCATCTGCTCTCTCCTCTGCATTTAGCAGTGGAATTGCGGTTGCACTCTTCATGTCACCATCCTTGTTTTTAATTTCACTGAAGGTTGTTTTGACTTTGCTATGTGCTGAGTCAGTCCTACCGACAATAATTTATTTTCGATTTCTTCAAATTTTTTATGCAGCCATGAAGTCTTAGCTTCCCTGCACCTCCTATTTATTTCATTCTTCAGCGACTTGTATTTCTGTATTCCTGAATTTCCCTGAACATTTTTTTACTTTCTTCTTTCATTGATTAACCGAAGTATTTCTTCTGTTACCCATGGTTTCTTTGGAGTTACCTTCTTTGTATCTACTTGCTTAACTTTCCAGCTTCTGTGATTGCGCTTTTTACAGATGTCCACTTCTCTTCAGCTGTACTGCCTACTGGACTGTTCTTTACTGCTGTATCTACAGTGTTAGAGGACATCAAGCGTATCTCGTCATTCCTTAGTACTTCTGTGTTCCAGTTCTTTGCGTATTGGTTCTTCCTGACTAATCTCTTAAACTTCAGCCTAATAGCTGAAATTTAATACAGAACTCATTTAGTCTTTCTCCTCTCTCATTCCTTGTCTTAAGCCAATGCTCTCCTGTAACCTTTACTCCTACTGCTCCCCTACAACTGCATACCAGTC